>NW_027526385.1:60806373-61243873 GCF_048455015.1 Haemaphysalis longicornis | reverse complement strand
TTCCTATTCCATTCCAGGCAAAATGTGCTTAATTCCATTGCCATTCCATTCCTCTAAGTGTTGTCCTCATTCCATTCCCATTCCATTGATTCAGCGTCCAAAGGTCCAACGAGACGAAAGGTCCAACAATGGATATTCTGTCTCGTTGGATCTTTCGTCTCGTTTGACATTCAGGCTCGATTGGACCTTCAGACTGGGTGGATCTTTCGTCTCGTTGGACATTCAGGCTCGATTGGACCTTTCGTCTCGTTGGACCTTTCGTCTGGTTGGACACTCAGGCTCGTTGGATCTTTCGTCTCGTTGGACATTCAGGCTCCTCCGTATTATATGAACCTGTAAAGCTCTCTGCAATCACCTTCACTATCCAATTCACCAGATCAATAGCGAGAACGTCTGCGCTTCAGGTGTGAGTATATATCTTCGTTTAAGTACACGATTTAAGTACTCGTTTAAGTACACGGAGTTGGCCTGTCCACGAAGTCAGGAACGCTATTTCCAAACAACAGCTTCACAAAGATGAAATGACTAGTCTACGAGATATATGCTATCACTGTCATATCGACTGAACAGCGCCCACAACAAACAGTTTTGCGAATGCGCTGGATTCTCTTTTATACGTGTGTGTGCCTGCGTTAGGGTGTGCGAGATTTATTAAATGCCCCTAGGCAAGAAAGCGCCAATCGCCTATCTAAAAATAATATCTTCCTAAGAACAAACTCAAGTTCCTTCCCGCCGCATGGACACGTGCAGCACACCTGAAATCTGCGAACATTCACTTCCTCAATTTTGCACTTTGCTCTATTCTTATATAATTTAGATGGGTTCGCGGGAGAGCACAAGTCCTATTTATATTATTCAAATGACTTTACTCTTTCTACCTGGAAGCCGAGCTATTTATAAATATCAGAAATTACCCCATTTTACTGCGCTGCCTTTTGATCCTGCGAAAGGCTGCGCACAATACCGCCCTTACCAGAGTGAATGGATAAAGCCCGAAAGGCTATGTTTGGTTTGTCTGTGATCATTCAACTGTTTTAAGGAACTGATTAAGCTAAATAACGGCGGGATATTGACCCTCAAGGGCGACAGTGCAGTGTGTTTACGCCACCCTTCTACAAAAGTGATGTTCTCGGGCCTCAATTTCCCAGCGACTGACATTAAACTATTAGGACGCCGTTCTGTGAAAGCCTAGCGAGTTCTTTGATCCAGCTACAAGATGAAGCTTGGCGATTCATTTTTGTCACTTCTTGTAAGAGTGGAAGGTACATAGTATTTGTTTTTAGAAATGTAGCGGCACGTTTTAAGCGGTCTGTCGGACGTCTCAGCACGTATTCGACGGTGTAGCGGACGGCAATAGCTGCGCGATTGTGCTGCCCCTAGTGTCGGCAGATTTTTGAGAATGCCCGCCAAATTCTTCAAGCATTTAAATGTGACTAACTTATTTCAGAAAGCGCAAAAATACGGGACAAGAAACGACTACACACGGTGGTGTTTTTTGCACGTATTTTTGCGCTGTTACGATTTCAATTAGTAGTAGGCACCAAATAGCACACGCCACCGTTCTAACGAAGTTAAAATATGACGGAGAACGAATTTTTTTTTCTGAAAACAGGAATATGCACCTTTAACAACAGGAATGACAACAAACACATGCGGACCACCCGTGACGCTGATCTATACACATCACCTTGTGTATGGAAGTCGAATTACACAAAGGTCACGGTGAGTGATTTGTAAACATGGCGGGATTACTTGTGTAGGTTATAGTCTGGAGTCGTAGACTGGGTTTTTAACACTGGTTGTGTTTATGCGACTTTCTTAGTGGAAAAATTAATTTTAAAGTCCTGTCCTTACCTCTGCGTCCTCCTTGTCGATTTAATTTCGTAGGACGTTTACTCTTGTACCCTCAGCTTGACTGCGCCCAGTGCAACTCGGAGACCCTAGGCCGGCCACCCACGGGTCGTCACAACTCATTTCCTAAGTTAAAACTAAGCCACAACGAGAATTGTGTCCGGAAGAATGTGGCTTTATTTGCTAGCTCGCAAAAAAGTCCAAGTCAATGTATCTCTACACTAGCGCACATGAAATACGTATATTGGCTTACGACGCTTCACTGAGTTTTCTTCACGGGCTAGCTGTAAGCTGCATTTGCCGCGCAACTGGTACGCTTGTAGAAAATCTAAGGCCAATAAAAAGTGGGAGAAGATTCAGCGAATTTTATGTAAGTAATAAGCCAAAAAATCGACAATACACTAAAGCGTAAATCTAAGGTACGGGAAACACCTTTTGCGCAGGGTGAGCTAGCACAGAGGTCAGCAGCACGATCGAACATGTGCAATCTTTTTTACCCGCCTTAAGAACGTAGTCTCTAGTGAAACATATTTGTGAGAATTTGACGGAGGCAAAAAGACTTTCCTTTAAGCTGCTTACATCCAAACTCTTAGTGAGAACATACTTGCGCTACAAAGGAATGTCTATCTCTTGCTGGGATAATTCCCTCTTATATCAACCAGAAGGCATTAATCGTTGCTTTGTTTTGTGCCGGGATGTGGTGGTTTTTGGGATGTTTTGCAACAAACTCTTAAAAGGGACACGGACACGTTTACGTGTCCATGTCCCTTCACAGAGAGCGGTTCTTGCGTTCTCTAGACACTACTGGACTTCCCTATGATATATTTTTTGTGATGGCTTGTATTGCTTGTAGAAGGGCCGCATGACTGACCGGCATGCGGAACTCCCCCGCCCGACGAAGTCCGTTTTTTGGAAGCTGGCTGCGTTGGTGGAGAGCATCTATGCGAAGGAAAGTTACCCACCAGAGTGGCTGCACCTGTTGGACGCGTGTGGCTGCTTGCTGAAGTTTTGGCGGCTGCTTAATTGTAGCTTCTGTGGTGTTATCCTTCTTGCATAACAGCTAACTTTTGTATTGCACAATAACCGCAAGTTTTTCACGCATAAAAGAAAGAAATGTGGCATGAACGAGTGCTCTGAAGCACTAGATGCAGTGCATCGTAGCAGGAGGTTCGAATCTCCGCTTGAATTTATTTTTTTGGAGAGGGGGAGAGGGGGTGAGACAGTGTATTTCTTTTTGTATAAGTAACCTACTGCATTCACCATTTTGCGCTGCAATCATCATTGCATTATGAGCGAGTTTAAAGACAACGTGCAGACAGACACTGACGCGCTGGCGAGTTTTCGTTGGCGTGGTGTTGACATATCCCCGGCAGCTTGGAGGCACAGTGCTGAATCCGCCGACTCCTGGCCTCGTGCAAACGCGCCTCTTAAGCAGAGACGAGCAAGGCAAGCTCAGAAGTTGAGGGAGAAGCTGAGCGTCTCCGATGCTGCAGAGGGCGTGCAGGCACTGCGAACGCGTCATCTAGTACACGTTACGACTTTAAGCGCGTATGGCATCCTTATCTCACCTATAATTTCGCCGGCAACGACAAACAACCAGCGATAACGTTCGGCGCCAAGCATGTTGCTGCGGGGAACCAAAACTGAAACTGGTTTGAACAACTCTCCAAAAATAAACGAGAACTACATTCCGACACATGTGCTTGTTGCCAGTAGTGGTAGAGCTACTTGTAAACAATTACATTGACGAGCAATCATCTGCGTACACATAAAGTTTAAAATCCTGGGTATCATCCAAGCACGTCGCATGGCGTTTCCTGTTAGGCGAACTTGTCTTGCTATACAATTTGGCGCTGTTTAGCGCACTAAATTATATGCCTACGCCATTCCGCTTTTGTCAGTGCTTTTTTTTCCTTAGGAAAAACATTAGTACTATTGGCATGAAGTGAAATTGTAAGAATCTAGTTTTGTGGTACATTTTGTGGGAGTTCGAGACAGTTTCGGTTTTGGTTCCGCCGTGCAATACGTTTATGGTTTCTGACGTTATCTGTAATCGCGCGTTGGTCATACTTCAGAAATCTACATGATCAGCTACTCACATGTTATTGACTAAAGAAATGAGTCGCATAAACCTCCTTGCGCTGCTGCAAGCTATCAAGTATCGTTTCATGCAGTAAGGCCGAGCCGAGGTGGATGCAGCGGCTAAACTACGGTGTTCCACTTCATCGGAGATGGTGAAGCGCGGGGCGTCTCTCCCGCAGCTACGGATCTACCCTACACGTCTTTTCTCCGTACTATCCGCCACGTCGTCAGCGAATCGGCCTATTACACAAATTCGGCCAATAAAAAAAGGCCTCTACCCCTAGGCTTGAACCCGCACAGGCGATGCCAACGCACTGTGCTTCATCACATTACGCTTCGGTAACATGCGAAGAGGCTTACAAATAACAATTGTACATATGTTGAGGCCCACCTCCATCATATCGGACATTTTCGACATATTGTTAGCGGTAAAATTAGGGAACACAAGAAAGAGGACAGGACAGGCGCTTCCAACATTGCATCGGACATTGCTGTTTACTTGTTGGATTTCAGTACTTTGAGCTGCTAAGCTGAGCATTGATTGAATAGCGTTTGTGCAGTAGGCTTTACCCTAGCCCCCGCAAATATTCGATGAGCAGCTACTATGCTTTTTCTGGCACTATTATCGAACGGAAATGTGTCGCCGTGTTGAAGACCGGCTTGGTGTACCACCCTGCGAAATGGTTTCACGGTTTACGATAAAAAAATTCAGTTGGTTTCATTACCTTATTCCGTATGGGTGGTATTCAATGAAAAGTTTAGCGGGCGATTTCTCCGCCTGGCAACACTGAAAACCGCCATGTCGATGGCCACCGTGCCAGCGCATGCGCTTTGCGCCCGCATCTAGAAGAGAAAAAAAACAGCGCACATCGTCTGCTGCGTTTCAGCCCGATTATCGGTAGTGGCGTCAACAGATATAATATTATTCGCACTCACATCAAGTGGACGCGCCCTACCTACCCTCGAGCACTTCGAATCCACGGAGAATGAAACCGCGGCAGCGAACGGCGCATATAAGCAGCATAAGTCCGACGCTGCATTTGGCTGCCGCCGCGGATGTCGACGCAAGTGCACGCGCACCGCATACACCGAATAATTTCTTTGGAGAAATGGTTGACGCGTACACCGTTTTAGCGCTTGCTTTCTCGTGCGCTAAATGCTTCACACCCAGCAAAACAACTCACGTCTGACGTTCGAGCGCAGCGGCTGGCAATCAGCCGATCTGCGGCGGCTACTTCCTACGCGTCTGGCGATAGGTATATCGTACTGTGCTGCACTCAACAGCACTTTGCGTCGCGGTATTAGTTTGCGTTCAGAGGGCAACAGTTTGGTAATGATGCAGTCGCTGCTGTCAAACGGACCACTGCCTTCACGTTGCAACCTTTGTACCACGGCCGGCTCGCAGTCGCTCGTAGGTATCACTCGCACACGCCTTGCACGGAAACCCAAGGTCACTCACGGCCAGCGGCCTGCCTGGCCGCCATGAAGGCATGGAGGTGAAGAGGGGTGCCTGATTTGGGGGCCGGGCGCACAACATCATTTTGGCAACAGACGCTTGGCCACAGATATGGCGGCGCGCTCACACGGTTGCCTGCTTGCATACCACGCTATTGAATACCGGCTATATTACCTCGCCTTTTATTTGCGTTAGATTTTTTACAGGTGTACCCATAGCAGAGGCATATGCAGCGTACGGCTAAGCGTTGTACGTCAATTATAAGAAATAATACTTGCTCGCTATAAACGGTCATCATCATCATCATCATCATAATCATCATATACCTACTCAGGTCCACTGCAGGACTCCTATTGACCTCCAACCGCTCGTGTCCTGCGCTGCTCGAGTCCACAGTTTACCTCCGAAATTTTTTTTTTCATCCTGTTTATCCGGTCCATCTCTCAAGTCAAAAACATTTGACTAGGGGGTTATGGTGTCCCCTGAAGTATGCCTAATGCACGATCACAGATATCGTTGGAAAATATGGGCGCGTTTCACGGTGAAACCAAAACCGAAACTAGTTCGAACTCCGAAAATAAACCACAATAAATTTGTTCCGACACATACTTGTTGCGAATTGCACTAAAGTATTTCCTAAAAAAACATTCTTTACACAAACTCAGATGCGTATGCATGAACACTAAAATCTTGGCCGTCGTTCATTACATCGCAAGATGGGTTTGCTTTATATCCCGTCACTGCTGCAGTTGTTGCGGCTGCCGCAGTCCTCACAGGGTATTTTTTTTCTTCTTTTGCACTTTAAAATTATATACGGTATTAGCGACTGCATAAACGAAGAAAACCATGTTTATCTGAGCCCGTCTATGCAATGCAAACGCAATCACGAGTTAAACAAATAAAAAAAGTGGTTGCTTGCTACTTAGTAACCAATTAACTCGGGTGTGTAATATTCTTAAAATTCCAACTCGATTTTTTCTCCTTATCGTGTGCAATGTTCACAGTACTCTTCGTGGGCTCAACTATCACCAAACAGCTCAATGATTGGCGAAAAAGGGAGAAATTCACACATTGGTGTAACGATCCGGCGCGGAGCTCAGAATAGTGTACCGGTATTGCTGGCTTTGCAAACCATGATATTATAAATGCATTTATATAACAATCTCGTTTTAAACCATTTTCTATATAGAATATGGCAGCTCAGTGCATGAATAAAGTACTGCACTAGTGAACGCGAAGTTTCGGCTTGGTTCCAGGTAATGACAGTCGTTTTTCCTGTCAAGTAAAAGCAAGGCAACAGAATGATAAAGTACCATAAGCAAAAACGTATATGTACCTGAAGTATTCAGCACGTTCAAATCAATTAGGCGTCCTAAATTGGTCCGTAGCGGCTCCCCCCCTCCCACGGCTGTCCGCAAAGCCCCGCACTATCTTTTATTCGGAAAGTTCCAGTTTCAACTGAATGATAACAATTTGAACATGTTTATTATCTTCGTATCACTTTTCGCCTCCTGCCCATGTAATACACTTCAACTGTAAAATAATGGACAGTTCTGTTTGAAGCTAAGGAGCGAAGCAATCTCTCTAAATCCGGCTTACCACATAAAAAGCACTACTCGTAACCACTTAAGGGGATTGACCAATTAAATGAAGAAATGCTACAGATCAAACTTTCAAATAAAAAAAAATGGCCGTGAGCTTCTCACTCACTCACGGCCAACTCTTCGCTTCGAATTCGTTGGCGACGTCAATTTACCAAACCAAAGTTCCAATATACCACCTCCGGAGAATGGGTAGTGACAATGTGATAGCACCCGCCACAGGAACATGACTGATTTTATTATTCCCAGTTGTTTTTGACGTCAACACTTTCACCAACACGTATTTTTTCTTCCCAGTGAAAGCGAATTGATGGACGTTCAC
Organism: Haemaphysalis longicornis; assembly: GCF_048455015.1. NCBI lineage: Eukaryota > Metazoa > Arthropoda > Arachnida > Ixodida > Ixodidae > Haemaphysalis > Haemaphysalis longicornis. The sequence goes on along the minus strand of NW_027526385.1, from coordinate 61,236,561 downwards.
GCAAATGCGCATCATACGAGCAAGCCTAAAGATGCTATCTATACTAATTTGGCCGGTCGATTTAGCGAAAACCGTCCTCTTTAACCATTCGCTTTTTCCGCCACCCAAGACCTTCTAGGCAAGAGTTGAAATGTTTTATCGGCAAGAAAAAGTCGCGATGGCGCACCAGGCTCTGTCCTGAGAACTCGTAATTTTCATGGAGGAAGAAGACAAAACACTGTGGCAGCCTCCACCTGACTTCATCGAACCTCGACGCCTTGCCTGACCGCCTTGCCCCTGTGGCCAACCATGGAATCTAGACGGATCTCTGGTAAGCCGATTTACATCCTTTTTGCGCCTATACTGCCATGATAGGCCGAGCGTTTGTTAGCGCGGGGCTAAAGCGCACCGTGGCCCGCACGCTAGGGCAGGAAAATTGTAGAAGGAAGTGGATATATTGCCGGCAGCCGGCCCTTCAGCTGCTAGGGATATCCGCCCACACCATGGTCTGTTTGTTGGTTCAGGCTAGTGTTCTGTCACGGGAGGTGAGCGACGACAAGGGCCGGACGACTGAAGCGAGGCGAGGTGCGACGGGGTGCGGGCACACCAGACCGCGGCACGAGTAAGGAGTGTGGGTCAGGACCCCCGGAATCTGAACCAACGATTGAGGCAACAAGCGGACGTTTATTCACGATGACCGATGACGACAGACATGCACACGCGATTTGCTAACTCAATAACGTGTGTTGTTCGACAACGACATCATTAACACAGCTTCCAACACAGAGGTGCCCTTAGTGCGCATACGCTCCGGAGGAGGGCGCCACTGGCCTACACGACAATATCCCTCCCGTCAACATGAAAGTCGGCACAAGCACAGTCTTATGGTCCACACACGAAAAAATCAGCACAAACTGAGAGAATTATCTACTACTGCGTCGAATTGTTATGCAGCTTGTCTTGACCGTATGTTTTTTCCACCACTTTTTGTTTTTTTAAAATCCTGTGCGACCAGTTACGCTATTGTAACGTTTAAAAGGGGGACTTTCGCGAAATATGCATTTTGTGGAAATGCAGAGGGTTAAATGGTTCGCCATTTTTTGTGGTTTTTATATTTTTGTAGTTTTTGTGTTTCCGAAATTTTTTGTACCGATTAACTTTTTTACGCTAACATAACGATTATAGTTCGAACTTCCGCAAAATCTCCAATATTGTGGATATGCAGGTCGTTAAGGATTTGCCATTGTCCATATTTTTATATTTTTTTAGTTATTTTTTCAAAATTTTATTCCACCGATTTTCTTCATTTACGCTATTATAACGAATACAGGTAGAAATTCCCCGAAATTGGCCTTATTGTGGAAATGCAGGGCGTTACACGGTTCGCCCATTTTCATAATTATTTTATATTGGCACTTTTTTTAGTTTGTCAAAATTTCGTTCCACTAATTATCTCCATTTACGCTATATAACGATTACAGCTGATGCTTTCGCAAATTCTGCATTGTTGTGGAAATGACATGTGTTATACCTTCTGCCATTTTCCAAAATTTCTAAATATATTTTTATTTTTTCAAAATTTTGTCCCACCAGTTAGTTATATCCATTTACGTTAATATAAGGATTTCATTCAGAACTTCCACAAAATGCCCATTTTTGTTGGAAAGCAGGGTGTTACATGGTTCGCCTTTCCTCGAAATTATTGCATATTTTTGTTATTTTTCTAGCTTTTCAAAAATTCTTTCGTCAAATGATATACATTTACGCCATTCCGGAAATCGGCATTATTGTAGAAATTCCATGCCTTAAACGTCTTGCCATATACCGTAATTTCTTATCTTGCTTATTTTTTAGTCGTTCTAAAATTTCGTCCGACCAATTTTCGACAATTACATTATTATCAGGAATTCATTTTCAACTGTCGCAAAATGTAGATTATTCCTGAAAGCACGCCGCTACAAGGTTTGTCATTTTTTGTAATTGTACATTTTTATATTTTTTTATTTTTTATTCTGTCTACAGTGTGTTTTCTTGCGTCGGCTAGAAGGAAATTGCGAAAATTTTAGCGTGGTGGACGGGTTGCGCCTCTGGTTTATGATCGTAAAGTCGCTGATTCGATGCAAGCCTGTTCAATATTTTTTTTTATTTTACGACCTGTGTTCCATGTGATATTTCTATCGCCTTACTTACTCATGGTGTTTTGTTCAAACATTCCGCACTAGGGATTACAGATACGCTCGCTTGTGCAGCAGCATCCCTTCTTTTTGATTATTCGAGACCTGCAGTTAGAGGTTGTGTTACGTTGGATAGGGTTGGTTCAGGTTAGCTTAGGTTAGACGTTGTCTCAAAATACATACGAATAAAACATGCACGAAAAACAACCCACTGCTCGTGGGATAGTAAAATACGGGCTGCCGGAAAAAAATGCCTGAACCGTCAAAAGGTCCTGATATAAGGTCCTGACAACTAGCCCTAAAGTAAAGGTAAACTGAACCTGCGGATTTGAGCGATGATTTGTTTACACAGCGGAACAAAGCCCTTTCAAATGTAGTCTACTCTTTTTCCTATATAAGAGGGCACCGGCCAGGCAGCTGAAGGCACAGATGACCATTGGTTGGTGCACTTCGGACTTATGGGTTGTAGGCAGTCATGACGTTTCGGTGGGGCACCACTAAGGCCGAAGGTGATGCGCGCGTCATCTCTTGTAGAACCCCAAAGGTGGGCGAGAAGTTACTACGCACCAGATAGTGTTAATTCAGTGACCACATTTGAATGGACCTGCTAGTGACCCAGCAATAACCGCTTAAATTTGTTTTGTGGCTGATTGCGTTTTCCCGTGTGGGGTGCGCCACTAACATTACATTAGCAGGACGTTACATTTGCCGACCGCAAATGAAACGTCCTGCTCAAAAAACTGCTCTGATGGCATAAGCATCAACGAAAAATAATCCGCTATTTTTACCCCAGTTGCTGACCCGTACCAAAGACGGCGATCATCAGGTATGTTTTTGTTCTCACAGAGAAATATTTTTTATAGTTACCACTCTTTGGCTGGGTGGCCACGGGACGACGCTTTAAATTCTTAAAGGGGCAATCTAGAGAAAACATACAAGTTTGGTTCCCCAAGAAGATTGCGTTCTTCTGGTAACAACGACACCAATTTGACCACGAACTTCAAACAAATAATGAAAATGACAATAATAACTGGCGAAGCAGTAGAGATCACCCAACAACTATCCGGCGATTTCTGTATGACCTCATATACTCTTGTTTGTGCCCGTGGCAGCCACCAATTCAGGCCACCAACCAAAAAGCATGACTCGTCGATTGTAGCGAGCACTCTATTTCCGTCTGATCGTACCCCTTGAGAGCTAAATTGAAGTAAATGTTCTGAAAATGTTCTAATTCGCAGAACTTTGGCGGCCGCTCTTTTGGTTTCACAGCGCCGTCGCCCTCGTAATCGAGTCAACGAAGGGGACTCTAAGGGGAAGGAGGTAGAACGAGCAGCAAGCGAAAGATGAAAGCATGGCGAAAGTGTGAGGGCTATGGCGGTACGCCGGTCAGGCTCGAGGCATTTCTCTGGGGGCGATGCGTTACGACATAGCCGATAGAAGAGAGAAGCCACCGAAGATAGAGCGAGCAGATAACCGGAGGATACATTCCTGTTGAAAAGTGTGATAAATGGTCCCCAGTGGCTACGTGTTACGAGACAATGCTTGAGTATGTCGTGCGCCTTGATGTGTTTGCTCCTGCCGCGATGACTTCGTGAGACACAGCCGGTATATACTGACACCCAGAAGACTGCAGTCTGCTCTGAACACAAATTTAGCATTAGAGGGTATCGTAATCGTCAGTCAACGTTTTTTTGGGGTGGCATCAACGGCATTCTTATGCCCTTTTAAAAAAAAACTAGCGCAAAATTTCGAAGTTTTATTACTTCTTGTGTTTGTTGAGGTTAAGCGCCGTTTGTTTGTAGAAAGAATTGGAGGGAGACACCAAAATTCTCGCCGCTCAAAATGGAAAAAGATTTTTCCGTCGATATGGCCCTTTAAAGTGTTTTAAGCATTTGGGCATTTTATGTATTTCAGCATCTAAGGCATTTTAATTTAACTATTAAGAGAGCCCTTTAGGCATTTCGATAAACAAAAACCGACAACTTAAGACACCTGCAGGCTGGAGCTTTCAATCTGTCTTCTGTACAGTGCGTTTTTTGTTGTCGCCAAGCATGAAATAATGAAAAATGTTCGTGTGGCGCACTGGTTGCGGTTATGAGTCGCGATTCCGAAGTGGCTGGTTAGATCCCAGCCTGTTCCGTGTGCTTTTGCATTTTTATGAACGGTGTTGATTGTAATTTTTTATTCTTATTCAATTTGTTTTCTTCAGAAATTCGGCACCAGGTACTATGAACCCACACACTTGCACGGCGGCATCTCGTGATTTTGGTTATTCGAGACCGGCCGTTAGGAGTTGGGTTAGTTGGATAGGGTTGGTTCAGGTTAGGTGAGTTTAGATATCTCAAAATAGATACGAATAAAGCTTACACGTCGCACAAAAACTGCTCGGGAGATAGTAAAATACCTTCTGCGGGAAAAAATAGCGGCTAGATGGTCAGATGGTCACGACCAGACAATGCCACACAGTTTCGGCAACATTTCGAGCAGCCTATTTGGCCGACCTCAGTGCTACGAAAAAAACGTTACTGACGGGACGGCAGATGGCACTATACCCAGTACGAATATTTTCTGTACACTGCATCCTGATTGGTCGAAAAGCCTTCTTATATTGTGCCTGGTATTTTTTCACCGAGTATATAGTTTTTAGATGTAACAGAGTGACAAAGTTCTTTGTTAACGATCGTAAAGGGCACTGATTCTATTCCACCTTCTAAATACGTTTTATTGACTTCGTTTACTGGGCGTGTTTGCGTAATTATTGATTCTTTGTTGTTCGGAAAGGCGATTCTTGCTCCGAATACAGTTCTTTAGCTCGGTTCTGCTGCGGCATTGCGTATGTCCTATTGTTCCTTCTAGACCTGTCTTCCTGTGTTCAGTAGGGCTAGCTTAGTTATTTTATATCTTGACCTATACACACACATTTGGATAAGCCTGCAATAAAACTTCAGAGCAGTACTGAAGATATTAGAATTCTGGTCGCCGGCAAGATATCATTACGGACGGAAGGGCCTGCTGCGGTGTCTATACCATGCCGGCACAATATGCACATAATGCTACAACCCACTTTGGAAGCGCATGTGGTGATGATATGGGTGAGCAACATAAAACATTGTGATAGTGCAGCACAAAACTTCCGCTGCCGGCTGCACAGCGCTCTTCTCAAAAATTCTGTCCGGATGGTCACATGGTCGCGGCGAGCAAAGTGTGGCGCGCTGCCGGCATCGTCTTGCGCAGCCGACTTTGCCGCATGCCGAAACCATAAAGAGTCCAAAAATTGCCACTCCATGAACAAGGGAAGGTAACGGAGCTAGGTTGCACGCACGGGAAGCCGTTGTTGTGTGGCACATTGCTGCCAGACTACCCCGCGAACGTGTAGTTAAAAATAGCAGGGAGGAAGGAGCTTCGGTAACTAGCGCCACGAATTTCTTGAGGTTCTCGTTGGATGTGAGCAATTGTGGCAGCCGTAACGCGGCGCGATGCATTGAAATGGGGTAACCCATGACTTTGAAGACCCGCAAACGTTAATTGAATGCGCATCAGCGGTCGGTGTCCTTCAATTATGGTCAGCGACTTTTTAATTACACGTATTCTTTCAGCACTGGGTTCGTATGCCTTTGACCAACACCGGATTTGTCGGTACCATTCCAAGAGAAAGAGGTGTAAGAGAAAGGTTGCTGATAATGGGCTGCGTAATGCGCGGCTAATTTTTAAATGTGCTTCACTTCTTAAAATTATGTTGGCACTTGAATTGAGTGGAATATACTTTAATAAATATTCGTCGCTCCTTTTCTTAGCAGGCTGCGTTGCAGAATCATGAATTCTCTATTCATGTAGGTTACGGACGAACCGACCTTATTTGAAATTACATGTGTGTGGAATACATGACTTCGTAACCGTGCCTTTTTTTCTTTGCTGCAGACTACAGACCGGAGGGTAAGCATCCATTGGGCGTGCCACTTGAAAGATATCCTGCCCATAGACATAACCACTGGGGCACTCACAAGCCGAGAAAAAATATCTGATGGTTTTGTCGGGGTAACCTTAAATTTCTAGAAACTGAAGATCATCGTATATATAACATGCATTACGTCTTCTCTACATTAGAAACATTTAAACGCGCGTGAGTCATGTATGATTGAAATCACGTGCACCCACAACTGCTTATATTATGAGCAGACTTTGTAACCACGGCGTAACTGGTGACAGTGCTGTCTAGAACGATGAATGCTAAGCAACAGGGATTTAATGGGTACAAAACGCGTACAAAGAGACAAGTTGTGTTTGGAAAAGATGCACAGGAGTAGATACAGTTATGCTTCTAATAGTGCGAAGATGGCGTATAGTATGCCGAGTACCACAGACGCCGGTGTGGACGGGTTCGTGTGGATGAATATTTCTCTTTGTTTAATCATTATATTGAAATATAAGTTTCAGTATCGCGTTCGGGACAAATGGACCCTGAGCTTTTTGGGGTTTGAAATGACTGAGAGAAGCAAACACTGTGAAGTAAATGGTCGAAAACATCAAACCGCCATGAATATATTGTTGGTTAGTTGACATTGATAAAAAAGGTCAACGTTTCGACATGTCTTTTTGGAATGCCTTAGGGGCAATTCCCTCGCCTTGTGGTACGGAGGTAAATTGAACATGTAGATTTGAACAGTGCCATTTAGAAAGCGGAACAAAGGCTTTTTCATACATTCTTGCTTCATGTGAAGGTATAGTGAGCCATCACACTGTAAAATATCAGTCTCCTCCTTTAGATGTATAAGAAAGCCCTCGCCACAGAGCTGAAATCACGAGTGACCATTGGATCGCACACTTGGGGCTTGTGTTTCGCAGGTCGCCATAGTATTGGGTGGGGCACACTGATGACGAGGGTAATGTATGGGTCATCTTTCGCGGGCACCCCCTGCTGGTCGCCAAGCACCAGGATCATTTATTTAGTGACCACCATGGAGCAGTAGCGAGTGACCAAGCAATAGCCACTTAAATTTGTTTTATGTCTGATTGAGGCTTTCCGTGGGCCGTTTGTAACTAACATTACATTAGCAGGACGTCATATTTGCCTACTGCATATGTAACTTCCTGATCAAAACTGCTATCATGGCATAACCATCAGAAAAAAATAACCCGCTGTTTTTTACCTTGTTGCTGACTCGTTCCAACGACGGCTATGATCAGTATGTTTTTGTTCTCATAGAGAAATATTTATGTGATTTTTATAATACGGGCAATGAATACAAAATGTACAGGTCTGGTTCGCCAAAAAGATTCCAGTCTTCTGGTAGCAACGGTACCAATTTGATCACAAAACTCAAATACTGAAAATCGCAAGGATAAGGTGAAGCAGTGGCCACGCTGCCGCCACTCCCCGGAGATTTCTATATGACGCCACATAATCTGTCTTGTTCCCTTGGCAGCCGCTGATTAAGGTCACCAACAAGAAACATGACTCGGCGATTTTAGCGTGCTCTCTATTTCCGTCCGATTACAACACTTGAATGCTAAATTGTAGTTAACGCTCTAAAAATGTTTTATTGCGCCGAACTTAGGCGGCCGCTCCTGCGGTTTCACAGCGCCATCGTCCCTAGTTGTATTAGAGCGAACGAAGGGGAAACCGAAGACGAAGGAGGTAGAACATACAGAACCCGTAAAAAGAAAGCATACCGATTGTATGAGGGGGAGGGTGGTATGCCAAGACAGCTCGAGACATTTTTTTGGAGGCGACGCGTTACGACATAGCTGTTCAAAATTTCATCCGTTGAATTATCTCTATTTACGTCGTTTCTGGAAATCGGCATTAATGTGGAAATTCCATTCGTTATACGTTTTGCCATATTCCGTAATTTTATATTTTGCTTATTTTTTTAGTCTTTCTAAATTTCGACCGACAAATTTCCGACAATTACGTTATTATAAGGAATGCATTTTCAACTTTCGCAAAATATAGATTTTTCCTGAACGCACGCCGCTACAAGCTTTGCCCGTTTTTGTAATTGTATATTTTTCACATTTTTTTGTTATTCTGTCTACTTTACATTGGGGTTTCTTTTGTCGGCTAGGGGAAAATTGCAAAAAGGTTAGCGTGGCGCACGGGTTGCGCCTCTGGTGTATGATCGCAAAGTCGCTGATTCGATGCAAGCCTGTTCAATATTTTTTTTCTTTTACGACCTGTGTTCCTTGTCATATGTTTATCGCCTTATTCATGGTGTTTTGTTCAAACATTCCGCACTAGTGATTACAGATCCGCTCGCTCGTGCAGCAGCATCCCTTCTTTTTGGTTATTCGAGACCTGCAGTTTGAGGTTGTGTTACGTTGGATAGGGTTGGTTCAGGTTAGCTTAGGTTAGATGTTGCCTCAAAATACATACTAATAAAGCATGCACGAAAAACAACACACTGCTCGTGGGATAGTAAAATACGAGCTGCCGGAAAAAAATGCCTGAACGGTCAAAAGGTCCTGATATAAGGTCCAGACAACTAACCCGAAAGCAAAGGTAAACTGAACCTGCGGATTTGAGCGGCGATTTGTTTACACAGCGGAACAAAGCCCTTTAAAATGCAGTCTCCTCTTTTTGCTGTATAAGAGAGCACCGGCCAGGCAGCTGAAAGCACAGATGACCATTGGTGTACACACTTGGGACTTGTGGGTTGTAGGCGGTCATGACCATTGGTTGGGGCACACTAAGGCCGAAGGTGATGCGTGCGTCATTTCTTGTAGAACCCCAATGTTGGGCGAGAAGGGACTACGCACCAGATGGTGTTAATTCAGTGATCATATTTGAATGGACCGTCTAGTGACCCACCATTACCCGCTTAAATTTGTTTTGCGGCTGATTGCGTCTTTCAGTGTGGGGTGTGTCACTAACATTGCATTAGCAGGACGTTACATTTGCCGACCGCAAATGAAACGTCCTGCTAAAAAATTTGTTCTGATGGCGTAAGCATCAGAAAAAAATAATCCGCTATTTTTTCCACAGTTGATGACCCGTACCAAAGACGGCGATCATCAGGTGTGTTTTTTGTTCTCACAGAGAAATCATTTTTATAGTTACCACTCTTTGGCTGGGTGGCCACGGGAGGACGTTTTATATTCTTCAAGGGGCAATGAAGATAAAACGTACAAGTTTGGTTCACCAAGAAGATTCCGTTCTTCTGGTAACAACGACACCAATTTGACCACGAACTTCAAACAAATACTGAAAATGACAATTATAACAGGCGAAGCAGTAGAGATCACCCAGCCACTATCGGGCGATTTCTATATGACGTCATATACTCTTGTTTGTGCCCTTGGCAGCCGCCAATTCAGGCCACCAACAAAAAACATGACTCGGCGATTGTAGCGAGCACTGTATTTCCGTCTGATCGTACCCCTTGAGAGCTAAATTGAAGTAAATGCTCTGAAAATGTTCTAATTCGCAGCACTTTGGCGGCCGCTCCTTTGGTTTGACAGTGCCGTCGCCCTCGTTGTAATCGAGGCAACGAAGGGGACTCCAAGGCGAAGGAGGTAGAACAAGCAGAAAAAGAGAAAGAGGAAAGAATGGCGAAAGTGTGAGGGCTATGGCGGTACACCGAGAAGGCTCGAGGCATTTCTCTTTGGGCGATACGTTACGACATAGCCGATAGAAGAGAGAAGCCACTGAAAATAGAGCGAACAGATAACCGGAGAATGAATTCATGTTGAAAGGCGTGATAAATGGTACCCAGTGGCTACGCGTTACGAGACAATGCTTGAGTATGTCGTGCGCTTTGATGTGTTTGCTCCTGCCGCGAGGACTTCGTGTGACGCAGGCGGTATATACTGACACCCAGAAGACTGCAGTTTGCTCTGAACACAAATTTATCATTAGAGGGTATCGTAATCGTCAGTCAACTTTTTTTAGGGGTGGCATCAACTGTATTCTTTGGCCATTTTCTGAAAAACTAGCGCAAAATGTCTAAGTTTTATTACTTCTTGTGTTTGTTGAGGTTAAGCGTCGTTTGTTTCTAGAAAGAATCGGAGTGAGACACCAAAATTCTGGCTCACTCAAAATGGAAAAAGATTATTCCGTCTTTATAGCCCTTTAAAGTGTTTTAAGCATTTGGGCTTTTTATGCATTGCAGCATCTAAGGCATTTTAACTATTAAGAGAGCCCTTTAAGCATTTTGATCAACGAAAACCGACAACTTAAGACGCCTGCAGGCTGGAGCTTTTAATCTGTTCTCTCTAAAGTGTGTTTTTGTTGTCGCCAAGCATGAAATAATGAAAAAGGTTCACATAGCGCACTGGTTGCGGTTATGAGTCGCGATTCCGAAGTCGCTGGTTAAATCCCAGCCTGTTCCATATGCTTTTGCATTTTTATGAACGGTGTTGATTGTAATTTTTTATTCTTATTCAATTCGTTTTCTTCAGAAATTCGGCACCAGGTACTATGAACCCACACACTTGTACGGCGGCATCTCGTGATTTTGGTTATTCGAGACCGGCCGTTAGGAGTTGGGTTAGTTGGATAGGGTTGGTTCAGGTTAGGTGAGTTTAGATATCTCAAAATAGATACGAATAAAGCTTACACGTCGCACAAAAACTACACGGGAGATAGTAAAATACCTTCTGCCGGGAAAAAATAGCGGCTAGATGGTCAGATGGTCACGACCAGACAATACCACACAGTTCCGGCAACATTTCGGGCAGCCTATTTTGCCGACCTGAGTGCTACGAAAAAAACGTTACTGACGGGACGGCAGATGGCACTATGCCCTGTACGAATATTTTCTCAACACTGCATCCTGATTGGTCGAAAAGCCTTCTTGTATTGTGCCTGGTATTTTTTCACCGAGTATATAGTTTTTAGATGTAACAGAGTGACAGAGTTCTTGGTTACCGATCGTAAAGGCACTGATTCTATTCCACCTTCTAAATACGTTTTATTGACTTCGTTTATGGGCGTGTTTGCGTAATTATTGATGCTTTGTTGTTCGGAAAGGCGATTCTTGCTCCGAATACAGTTCTTTAGCTCGGTTCTGCTGCGGCATTGCGTATGTCCTATTGTTCATTCTAGACCTGCCTTCCTCTGTTCAGTAGGGCTAGCTTAGTTATTTTATATCTTGACCTAAACACACACATTTGGATAAGCCTGCAATAAAACTTTAGAGCAGTACTGAAGATATTAGAATTCTGGTTGCCGGCGAGATGTCATTACGGACGGAAGTGCCTGCTGCGGGATCTATACCATGCCGGCACAATATGCCCATAATGCTACAACCCACTTTTGAAGCGCATGTGGTGATTATATGGGTGAGCAACATAAAACAATGTGATAGGGCACCAAAAAACTTCCGCTGCGGGCTGCACAGCGCTCTTCTCAAAAATGCTGTCCGGATAGTCACAGGGTCGCGGTGAGCCAGTTGTGGCTCACTGCCGGCATCGTTGTGCGCAGCCGACTTTCCAACATGCCGACACTATATAGAGTTCCAGAAATGCCACTCCGTGAACAAGGGAAGGTAACGGAGCTACGTTGCACGCACGGGAAGCCGTTGTTGTGTGGCACATTGCTGCCGGAGTACCCCGCGAACGTGTAGTTAAAAATAGCTGGGAGGAAGGAGCCTGGGTAACTAGCGCCACGAATTTCTTGAGGTTCTCGTTGTATGTGGGCAATTGTGGCAGCCGTAACGCGGCGCGATGCATTGAAATGGGGTAACCCATGACTTTGAAGACCCGCAAACGTTAATTGAATGCGCATCAGCGGTCGGTGTCCTTCAATTATGGTCAGCGACTTTTTAATTACACGTATTCTTTCAGCACTGGGTTCGTATGCCTTTGACCAACACCGCATTTGTCAGTACCATTCCAAGAGATAGAGGTGTAAGAGAAAGGTTGCTGATAATGGGCTGCGTTATGCGCGGCTAATTTTTAAATGTGCTTCACTTCTTAAAATTATGTTGGCACTTGAATTGAGTGGAATATACTTTAATAAATATTCGTCGCTTCTTTTCTTAGCAGGCTGCGTTGCAGAATCATGAATTCTCTATTCATGTAGGTTACGGACGAACCGACCTTATTTGAAATTACATTTGTGTGGAATACATGACTTCGTAACCGTGCCTTTTTTTCTTTGCTGCAGACTACAGACCTGAGGGTAAGCATCCATTGGGCGTTCCACTTGAAAGATATCCTGCCGATAGACATAACCACTGGGGCACTCAGAAGCCGAGAAAAAATATCTGATGGTTTTGTCGGGGTAACCTTAAATTTCTAGAAACTGAAGATCATCGTGTATATAACATGCATTACGTCTTCTCCACATTAGAAACATTTAAATGCGCGTGAGTCATGTATGATTGAAATCAAGTGCACCCACAACTGCTTATATTATGAGCAGACTTTGTAACCACGGCGTAACTGGTGACAGTGCTGTCTAGAACGATGAATGCTAAGCAACAGGGATTTAACGGATACAGAACGCGTACAAAGAGACAAGTTGTGTTTGGAAAAGATGCACAGGAGTAGATACAGTTATGCTTCTAATAGTGCGAAGATGGCGTATAGTATGCCGAGTACCACAGACGCCGGTGGGGACGGGTTCATGTGGATGAATATTTCTCTTTGTTTAATCATTAAATTGAAATTTAAGTTTCAGTATGGCGTTCGGGACAAATGGACCCTGAGCTTTTTGGGGTTTGAAATGACTGAGAGAAGCCCACACTGTGAAGTAAATGGTCGAAAACACCAAACCGCCATGAATATATTGTTGGTTAGTTGACATTGATAAAAAATGTCAACGTTTCGACATGTTTTTTTGGAATGCCTTAGGGGCAGTTCCCTAGCCTTGTGGTACGGAGGTAAATTGAACATGTAGATTTGAACAGTGCCATTTAGAAAGCGGAACAAAGGCTTTTTCAGACATTCTTGCTTCATGTGAAGGTATAGTGAGCCATCACACTGTAAAATATCAGTCTCCTCCTTTAGATGTATAAGAAAGCCCTCGCCACAGAGCTGAAATCACGAGTGACCATTGGATCGCACACTTGGGGCTTGTGTTTCGCAGGTCGCCATAGTATTGGGTGGGGCACACTGATGACGAGGGTAATGTGTGGGTCATCTTTCGCGGGCACCCCCTGCTGGTCGCCAAGCACCAGGATCGTTTATTTAGTGACCACAATGGAGCAGTAGCGAGTGACCAAGCAATAGCCACTTAAATTTGTTTTATGGCTGATTGAGGCTTTCCGTGGGCCGTTTGTCACTAACATTACATTAGCAGGACGTCATATTTGCCTACTGCATATGTAACTTCCTGATCAAAAACTGCTATCATGGCATAACCATCAGAAAAAAGTAACCCGCTGTTTTTTCCTTTGTTGCCGACTCGTCCCAACGACGGCTATGATCAGTATGTTTTTGTTCTCATAGAGAAATATTTATGTGATTTTTATAATACGGGCAATGAATACAAAATGTACAGGTCTGGTTCGCCAAAAAGATTCCAGTCTTCTGGTAGCAACGGTACCAATTTGATCACAAAACTCAAATACTGAAAATCGCAAGGATAAGGTGAAGCAGTGGCCACGCTGCCGCCACTCCCCGGAGATTTCTATGACCCCACATAATCTGTCTTGTTCCCTTGGCAGCCGCTGATTAAGGTCACCAACAAGAAAAATGACTCGGCGATTTTAGCGTGCTCTCTATTTCCGTCCGATTACAACACTTGAATGCTAAATTGTAGTTAACGCTCTAAAAATGTTTTATTGCGCCGAACTTAGGCGGCCGCTCCTGCGGTTTCACAGCGCTATCGTCCCTAGTTGTATTAGAGCGAACGAAGGGGACACCGAAGACGAAGGAGGTAGAACATGCAGAACCCGTAAAAAGAAAGCATACCGATTGTATGAGGGGGAGGGTGGTATGCCAAGACAGCTCGAGACATTTCTTTGGAGGCGACGCGTTACGACATAACCCACATAAGAGAGGTCACCGAAGATAGAGCGAGCAGAACAGCGGAGAATGAACGTATGGCGAAAGTCGCGACAAATGTTCCCCAATGTTGACGCGTTACGAGGCAGCGCTAGAGTATACCGCCCGGCTTGATGCGTTCGCTGATACGGCCATTAGTTCGCGAGACACAGCAGGTATGCACCGTCATCCAGAACACCGCAGTTCTCTCTGTGCACAAATTTCGCACTGCAGAGTATCGAATCATCAGCCATATTTCTTAGGGTTGGCATCAACTGCATCGCTCCGGCCCGTTTTAACAAAGAGCAGCGCAAAATTTCAAAATTATTTGTTGCTTGTTTTTTTAGGTTATGCGTCGTTTGTTGGTAGAAATAATCTGACTGAGGTACAGAGGCTGTCCTCTCAAAATAAACAAAATTTTATTTCGTCTATGGCCCTTCCAATCATTTTGATCGTATACAAACAAACAATTTACGCGACTGGAGGCTGGAGCTTTTAATCTGTATACTGTACAGTGCGTGTTGTGTTGTCCCCATGCGGGAAATAATGAATACCTTTAGCGTAGCGCAGTTGTTACGGTTCTGGTTTGTGATTGTGAAGTTGCTGGTTCCAGCGCCGCCCTTTCACTCGATTTTTTTTTTGTTCTTACGAACTGTGTTCCTTGTGATTTTGATCGCCATATTCATGGTGTTTTATTCCGAAATTCATCTATAGGTAATACAGAACCGCTCGGTTGTCCGACGGCATCCCATCATTTTGCTTATTCGAGATCTTCCGTTAAGCGTTAGGTTTCGTTCTATAGGGTTGGTTCACGTTATGTTCGGTTAGATATTGCCTCAAAATAGGTTCGTATAAAGCATGCACTCAAAACAACCCACTGCTCGGGAGAAACTAAAATTACGCCACCCTCCCCTCGCGGGAACCCTGGTGTGATGCGACGCTGAGGGGGGTTCAAACGCCAGGGGAGGACAACCGTCGGTCGAAAGGCCACCGGAGAGCGGCACACCGGTTATATGCGCAGGGCGCCCGAAGAAGAGGCGACCGCGGAGAGAGAGTACTGCACATGCGCAGCTCCGCCCACCGGCGGAGTGAGGGCGCGCTGGGCCGCACACCCACAGATGTTGAGAAAGAGTGCTAGCTCTCACTTGGGCAGGCGCCGGCGCCAGTGCGTCTGCCGCGGCTATGACGCAACACAATTCAACACAATCCACTTTAATCCAATCCAATCAAAATCCAATCTAATCTAATTCAATCCAAGCCAAGCCAAGCCAAGCCAAGTCAAGTCAAGCCAAGCCAAGCTAATCATATCCAATCCAATGCCCCTCGCGAGAGAGTGTTCGCTATCGGGGAGGAGAGGGGTGAGCGGAGGAGAGTGCGGACGCCGATGACGACGACGGACGCACGCAGGTAGGACAGGCCGCCGACAAAAGATGCTCTCAGCGTCGCATCTAATATACCGATTTCTGGGAAAAACGTCCGGATGGATGGTCAGATGGTCGCAATCAGACAATGCCTGCGCAGTGCCCGCAACATTTCGGGCAACCTATTTTGCCGACTTGTCTGCTACAAAAAAAAACGAAATTGGCGGTCCGCTAGCCGGCAGTATACTTCGTACATATATTCTCCTTGTGCTATCTCCTGATTGGTTGAAAGGGCATACTATATTGTGCGTTGTTATTTTGCCCCTCTGGCATAGCGTTTGTAGATGTATCAGCGTGGCTGAGTCTGATTTTTGGTCGTAAATGTAGTCTTCCTATTCAACCTTGTATATACATTTTATTCACTTTGTTTATTGCATGTTTTTTCGTCCTTATTGATGCTTGTTGTTCCGGAAATATTCATCGAGTTACGAATACAGGTCTCAAGCTGGGCTCGGCTGCGGCATTGCGTCGGTCCTCGTGTTCATTCTAGACCTGTCTTTCTGTGTTCGGTTGGGCTCGGTTAGTTAGTTTATATCTTGACCGAAACACACACATTTGAATGAATGTGAACATCTTCGTCAGAACTCTGTCTGGTAGGGTTAAACTTAAGAGGCAAATACACCAACCAAGGGCGTTTATTCAAAGCCGTTGGGGAGACCATGAACTTCCCGGAACGCCTCCGCCAACACAAAAACGACGTTCGCAAGTCCGACACTCAGCGCAATGCATTGGCCGAGCACTGCGAAAAAGCTGACCACCGGATTAACTTTGACGGCGCGCAGGTGATTGGCACCGCAACGAATTACTCACAAAGATTACTGCTTGAGTCCTGGCACATACAAGGGAACCGGCAAGGCCTGAACAGATCCCTTGGAGCCCTTCCCACCATCTACGCCCACGGCCTCCGACGCGCAAGGGAAAGAATCCAGTAAGAAAAAAGAAAAAGAAGAAGACACCTATATAACCGCTGCTTCTTGTCGTACATAGTCACCCCTGATGAAGGAGCCGAGTTGGCTCCGAAACGTTGGGACCGCTTTGAATAAACTCCCTTGGTTGGTGTATTTGCCTCTTACATTTGAATGAAGCCTGCCAAAAAACGTTAGAGCAGTGCTGAAGATAGTAGAATTCTAGCTTCCGGCAAGATTTTGTTACGGACGGAAGTTTCTGCTGCGGGAACTAAGGTAAACCGGCAAAATAATCCCGTAATGATACAACCCACTTTGGAAGTGCATGTGGCGATGATATTAGTGAGTGACGTAAAATAACGTGATTGGACAGGACAAAACTGTCGCTGCCGGCTGCACAGCGGTCTTCTCAAAAATTCTGTCAAGATGGTGACATGGGCGCAGGGAGCTAATTGTAGCTCACTGCCGGCATTGTTTTGCGCTCCCTACTGTGCCGGAAGCCAAAACTATAAACAGTTCCCCAAATGCAACTCCATGAACAAGGGAAGGTTCCGCCGCTAATTTTCACTCACGGGCAGCTGTTGTGTCGCACATTGTTGGCAGACTACACCGCGAATTTGTGGTTAACAATAGCGGGTAGGAAAGAGATTCCTTAACTAGCCCCACGAATTTCATGAGGTTTTCGTTAGACGTGGGCGAGTGTGGCTGTGGTACTGCACCGCAATGCTTTGAAATGGGTAATCCATGAAAAAGAAGACCCGCAAAATGATTTGATACGGATCAGCTATCTGTGCCCTTCAGTTATGCTGAGAGACGTTTTAATTACACGCATTCTTTCAGAACAGGATTCGTCTACCCTTTATAACACCGTATTTGTCGGTACCGTTCCAACACGAAAGAGCTGCAGGAGTAAGATTGTGACAATGGGCTTCCTAATCCACAGCTGATTTTCAAATGCGCGTAGCTTCGTATTTATGTTGGCACTTGAGAGCAGCCGTCCATGCAGAATCACTCTCGTCCCCCCAATGGGAAGCTTTTATTGTACGCGCCCGGCAACATTTAAATAGTGTTTTTTCGCAGAGTAGGAGAACTGATTTCGGGGGAATATATTTTAATACAAAGACATAGTATATTTCATAGTATGCTCCATTTCATAGTATGCTGCATTTTAGAACCATTTATTCTAATTCCATATTCATATAGTTTACGAGCGAAGGCACCTTTTAAAATAATTGTGCGTGCTATATATTCCCTAGTAAGCATGCCTTTTTTCGTTGTTACAGACTACATACCAGAGGGTAAGTGTCCACTTGGCATGCCACTTGAGAGACATCCTTTCCATAGACATAACCAGGAGCGCACCCAGAAGCCCAGAAAAAATATCCGATGATTTTCTTGCGGTAACTTTAAATGCTAAAATCTGTACATAATCGTAGATGTAACCGTTGTTACGTGACGCCTAAGTTATGAGCATTTAAACACGCGTGAGTCGTGTATCGCTCAAATAAATTGTACCCACAAACTGCCTTTTTTATGAGGAGACTTTGTAATTATGGCGTAACTGGTGGAGAGTGCTGTCTCTAGCGATCAATGCCACGTAACAGTCATTCTAACTGCACAGAACGCATAAAGAGGAACAAATTGTGTTTGTAACAGCATTTATGCTTCCTATATTGCGAAGATGGCTTATAGTACGCCGTGTACCACACACGCCGTTGTAACATGATCGCGTAATACTTTGATTGTACTTTTTAAAGCCTAAATTGAAGTGTCGGTTGCAGTTTCACCTTTTCGATGAACTCGTCAATGTGCGATCCCTTCTTTTTCTATGGTTTGAAATGTGCAAGAGAAACACACTCTGTGAAGTGAATGGTCGAAAAGATTCATCCGACATGATTATAACCGTGTTTAGTTGTTATTTCATAACAAATGTCAACGTTTCGACGTGTTTTGTGCAATACCTTAGCAGCAATCCGCATGCAAATGTCTTAAGGACGTAAACTGAACTTGCAGATTTGAGCTGTGTGTCGTTTAGACAGCGAACAAAGCCTCTTTAAAACAGCCTTGCTCCATGTGAAGCTATAGTGAGCCATCACACGGTGTTAATGTGTAGTCGCCTACTTTAGATACATAAGAGAGCACTGACCAGAGAGCTGTAGGCACAAGTGACCATTGGTTAGCAAACTAGGGACTTGTGGGTCCTTAGTCGCTATGACCATTGGGTGGGGCACAATGATGCCAAGGGTGATGTGTGTGTCATCTCTAGTGGACCCCCACTGGTGGCCCAGAAGTGATTGATTGTAGGGTTCAACGCGCCAACGCAAAGAAGGCGATAAGCTTGCCGTAATGGAGGGCTTCGGGTTAATTTTGACCACTTTGGGATCTTTAACGTCCGCCGAAATCTCTAGCACACGGGTGTTTTTGCTTTTCGCCTGCATCAGAAAAGCGCCCGCGGCGGCCGGGAATCGAACATGCGTCCTTGTGGTCAGCAGCACAGCACCTTAGCCACTGAGCCAGCGCGGCCGCCGGCTGCAGGCAAGGAGTGACCAAGCAGCAGTTTGTGTTGAATCAGTCTCCACCATGGAAAGTGCCTGCGAATGACCCCGCAATAACCGCTTAAATGTGTTTTGTGGCTGACTGAGTTAGGTAGATTAGGTAGAGCTTACAAATTAGGTAGAGCTTAAAAACTAGACGAACGAGCGATTTGCGCTTAAATTTAGGGCACATTCTTTACAAAGCAATAGGAATGATGGGACAAACAGCTGAAGTTACGAAAGCACATGTAAACATAGAAGTACTGATGCGTTCTGCTGTTCGTACTGCGCACAGCATGCTTTGGTTTAGCTGCACAGCACTATGGGGCTTGGGGTTGTCTCAGAATCTCTATGGTCTCAGACTCCGTGGTCTCAGACGACACTGGCCGATTGACGCAAGCAACGGTGTCTTACGTGACCCCATTTGTCGAGCGAGCACTGTTTCAGGGAACGAATATTTTCTCCCAGAACAAAAACAAGCCAGGTTTAAATGCGGGCAAAAACAAACCAAACGCTTGCCACGGTATGGTGGCGCCATCTAGGTTACGGAACGTAAAGAAACGCGGGAACAAACCAACACCGCTACAGGGTGGAGACAACCTTTGAACGGTCCCGTGCCGCCGCAATTGGGCCAACGGGCTCAACGCGTTATTCTTTTCGTTTCCCACGAGACCTAGCAACGCGAAACAGACAACATGATTCAAACTTCTTCAGTAAACCGCGTTGCGGCGATAATTTTAGCGCGGTTTTGACACAATGACTTGCTTCGGCGGCGAGCGAGCAACCGAACATGGCGGCGCCAGCGTTACGTGTATCTACCCTGTACGGCGGATGCGTGAATGAAGGTACTCTAGGCTGCAGAGCGGTCGGCAAGGCGGTCGGTTCCCGTGATGTCACTTGGGACCACGAAAGCACACGATTGAGCGGAAAATCAAAATTTTAACCTAAATTGTTTAATTTCTCAGAGAATAAAGCACCGTTTGTATCCGGACAAGCGCTGGGGGCACTATAAAACACGAAATCTTTCGAATAAAATCAACTTGCATTTTCTCTTCATGGCTCCTTTAAGGGCAATGAAGAAAAAGTGAACAAGTTTGGTTCGCCAAAAAAATACCGTTCCTGTGGTAGCAATGATACCAATTTGATCACGAACTTCAAACAAATACTGAAAATGACACTAATAACGGGAAGCAGTGGCGATCACCCTGCCACTCCCAAGGGATTTCTATGTGACATCTGAGAATCTTGTTTGTGGGACTGGCAGCCGCTAATTAGGATCACCAACAAAAACCATGACTCGCCGAATCAAGCGAGCTCTCATATTTCCGTCTGATTGTATAACTTGAATGCTAAATTGTAGTTAATGCTCTGAAAAATGTTGTAATTCGCAGCCCTTTTGCGGCCGCTCCTCTGGTTTCACAGCGCCGTCGCCCTCGTTGTAATCGAGGCAACAAATGGGACGCCAAAGACGATAGGGGTAGAACGTGCAGAAAGGGAAACAGGAAAGAATGGCGAAAGTGTGAGGTGTATAGCGGTATGCCGAGACGTCTGGAGGCATTTCTCCTCGGGAGACGCCTTTCGAGATAACCTAGAGAAGAGAGAGGCC
Organism: Haemaphysalis longicornis; assembly: GCF_048455015.1. Lineage (NCBI taxonomy): Eukaryota > Metazoa > Arthropoda > Arachnida > Ixodida > Ixodidae > Haemaphysalis > Haemaphysalis longicornis. The sequence continues at coordinate 61,216,014 of NW_027526385.1, read as the reverse complement.
ACCAAAGATATAAGCGAACAGAAAACTGGAGGATGAAGGTACGGTGAAAGGCGTGAAAAATGGTCCCCAGTGGCTACGCGTTACCAGACAATGCTAGAGTATGTCGTCCGGCTTGGTGTGTTCGCTCCTACCGCGATGACTTCGTGAGACGCAGCGGGTATACGTATACCGACACCAAGAACACTGCAGTTTCCTCTGAACACAAATTTAGCATTAGAGAGTATCGTAATTGTCAGCCAACTTTTTTTAGGGGTGGCATCAACTGTATTCCTCTGGCCCGTTTCCAGAAATAGTAGCGCAAAATTTAAAGTTTAAACTACTTGTATTTTTTTAGGTTAATAGTCGTTTGTTGGTGGAAAGAATTTAAGTGAGCTACCAAAGGCTGCCCTCTCACAATGAACAAAGTTTTATTTAGTGTTTATGCTCTTTTATGAATTTGGATCGCTCACGTATTTTATGCATTTAAGCATTTTAGGCATTTAACCATCCAAGGTATTTTAACTATTAAGATCGCCGTTTAAGCATTTCATAAGCCAAAAAACAACCACTTTAGGAGACTCGAGGCTAGACCTTTAAATCGGTCTTCTGTACCGTGCGTTTTGTTCTGTCGCCAAGCAGGAAATAGTGAAAAGTTTCAGGGCACCCCAGTTGTGTTGGTGATAGGTCGGGATCGCGAAGTCGCTGGTTCAATCCCAGCCTGTTCAAATACACTTTTTCTATATTTATAAACTGTGTTCCTTTTGATTTTTATGGCCGTATTTATGCTGTTTTATTCAGAAATTCGGTACTAGGTAATACAGACTCGCACGGTTGCCATTCATTTTCGTTATTCCAGACCTGGGGTTACGGGTGGGGTTACATTGGATAGGGTTGTTTCAGGTTAGGATAGTTTAGATGCCTCAGAATAGATACGAATAAAACTTGCAGTGAACATAACCCACTGCTCGGGAGATAGTAAAATACTGACTGTCGAAAAAAAAAATTGCGGCTAGATGGTCACATGGTCGCGAACAGCGAATGCCGGTGCAGTGCCGGCAACATACCGGGATGCCTAGTTTGCAGGCATCACTGCTACAAAAAAAGCGAAACTGACGATTGTAGCTGGCAGTATAGCCCGTACGAATATTTTCCATGCGATATATCCCGATTGGTTGAAAGGCCTCACTATAGTATGCCTGGTAATTTTGCCACCGAGCATATCGTATTGAGATGTAACAGCTTGCTTGGCAGAGTTCTTGGTTACCCATCTTAAAGGCACTCTATCTATTCCTCCTTCTACATACGTTTTATTCACTTCGTTTATTTCGCATTTTTTTGTTCTGATTGAAGCTTGTTTTTATTGGAAAAGGCGACTCCAGTTACTAATGCAGTATTTAGCTCGGCTCTGCTGTGGCATTGTGTCTGTTGTATCGCTCGAGACTTGTCTTTCTGTCTTCGGTTGGCCTAGATTAGTTAGTTTATATCTTAACCTACACACAGATTTCGATGAAGACTGCAATAAAACATTAGAGCAGTGCTGAAGGTAGTAGACTTGTGGCTGCAGGCCAGATATTGTTACTGAGGGAAGTGCCTGCTGCGGGACCTCTGGTATTCCGGTAAAATATCCACACAATTATACAATCCACTTTGGAAGTACGTATGGCGATGATATTAGTAAGTACCTTAGAACAACGTGATTGGGCAGCACAAAACTGCCGCTGCCGGCCTCACAGTCCTCCTCTCAAAAATGCTGTCCGAATGGTCACATGGTCGCGGCGAGCCAGCCAATTGTGGCGAACTGCCGGAATCGTTTCGCGTAGCCTACTTTGCCGGCTGCCGAAACTATAAATAGTTCCGAAAATGCAACTCCATGTACAAGGGAATAGGCACCGCTAAGTCGCATGCACTGGCAGCAGTTGTTGTGTCGCACATCGTTGCCAGACTACACCGCGTACTTGTGTTTAAGAATTGTGGGGAGCACATTGCCTCGGTAACTAGCGCCACGAATTTCTTGGCGTTCTCGTTGGACGTGGGCGAGTACGGTTGCGGTACTTCGCCGCAATGCTTTGAGATGGGGTAATTCGTGACGTAAAAGACCCGCAAAGTTTTTTGAATGCGCATCAGCGGTCGGTGTCCTTCCGTTATGCTCACCGACTTTGTAACTACACGCATTCCTTCAGCGCAGGGTTTGTATACCCTTGATCAACACCGTATATATAGCTACAATTACAACACGAAAAAATGTAATTACACGCATTCCTTCAGCGCAGGGTTCGTATACCCTTGATCAACACCGTATATATAGCTACCATTACAACACGAAAAAGCTGTAGTTGTGAGGTTATGATAATGTGCTTCTTAATCCACTGTTGATTTTACAATGAGGTTGTCTTCGTTATCACGTTGGCATTTGAGAGAAGCCGTCCCCCCCATGTCATGCTTTCAAGGTACGCACCCGGCATCATTTCAATAGTCTTTTGTTGCAGACTAAATCAAATGATTAGGCGGAATATATTTCAATACGAAGTCATCATTTCGTTTCTTATCATGCTGCGTTCCAGAACAATGTAATCTACATTCATTTAGGTTACCCGCGAAGCAACCTTATTCAAAATTACATGTACATGGTACACACTACGTAGTAAGCGTGCCTTTTTCTTTGCAGATGACTACAGACCGGAGGGTAAGCGTCCACTGGGCACGACACTTGAAAGACACCCTGCGTACAGGCATAGCGAGGGACACCCAGAAGCCTGGAAAAATATCCAAGGGTTTTGTCGCGGTAACCCTAAACTGGCAAAATCTGCAGATAATGGTATATATTGGCGGCGTTACGTGCACCTTAAATTTGGAACATTTAAATACCGTGAGTCCTATATCGTTGAAATCAAGGACAACTACACACTGCTTTTATTATGAGGAGATTTTGTAACCATAGCGTAACTGGTGGAGAGTGCTGTCCAGAACAATCAATGCTTAGTAACAGGCATTCAAAGAGCACAGAACGCGTAGAGACAGAGAGAGAGAGAGAAATTGTGTTTAAAGCAGATGCAAAGGAGTAGGTACATTCATGCTACTAGTAACGCGAAGATCGCTTATAGTACGCCGAGTGTCACACATGCCAGTGTAAAAATGTTTCGTTGAACAATGTTGCCGCGTGTTTAAACGATAAAAGGTTAATTTCCGTGGCTTTTTCGCCTTTTTTACGAATTTGTCAAGGTACTTGCAATTCGCGTCTCATGGTTTGAAATGAGTATTAGAAATACATACTTAGAAGTAAGGGGTCAAAAACATCCATCCAGCATGAATATAAGGTGTTTAATTGTCATTTGATCAGAAACCTCAAAATTTCGACATGTTTTTTTTTATCGAATGCTTTACGCGCAATCCGCATGCCTTGCCTAAGGAAGGTAAATTGAACCTGCCGAATTGAGCACTGTGTCGGATAGACCGCTGAACAAAGCCTTTTGAAAACATCCTGGCTCCGCGTGAAGATAGCGTGCCATCACACTGTGGTAAAATGCACTCTCCTGTTTTACATACATAAGAACAGATCACTAGCCAGGCATCTGAACGCCCCAGTGACCATTATTGGCACACTTGAGAATTGTGGGTCGTAGGTCGCCATGACTAGTGGGTGGGGTACACTGATGCTGCGGGTGATGTGTGCTGGTGGGTACAAAGTGACCAAGCACCAGTTGGGGTTGAGTGAGTGACTACCTGTGAGCGGGCTTGTTTTGTGGCTGATTGAGACCTTTCGTGTGTGGTGTGTCGCCAACATTACATTAGTCGGACCTGACATTTGCTTGCAGCAACTGTACTGTAACGTCCTACTTAACACTGTGCTCATGGCATAAGCATCATGGAAAAATAATCCGCTATTTGTTCCCCAGTTGCTGACCCGTACCAACGGCGGCGATCATCAGGTATTTTTTTTTCTCATAGAGAAATATTTGATATAGTTACCACTCTTTGGGAGCCCCGCCACGGGGCGCGGTTTTAAGTTCTTAAAGGGGCAATGAAGACAAAATGGTCAAGTTTGGTTCGCCAAGAGGATGCCATTGGTCTGTTATTAACGATACTAATTTGGTCACGAACTTCAAAGAAATTATGCAAATGACAAGCATAAGAGGCGAAGATGTGTCGATCACCCAGCCTTTATCCGGCGATTTATATACGACGTCACGGAATCTTGTTTGTGTGCTTGGCAGGCGCCAATTAGGGCCACCAACAAGAAACACGGCTCGGCAGTTGTAGCGAGCTCACTATGTTCTTCCGATTGTATCACTTGAACGCTAAATTGTAGTTAACGCTCAGAGAAATGTTTTAGTGCGCAGTTTTGTGACTTCTTCTTTGTCATCCTTTGTAGCAGACGACTCTAATCATCATTTCATTACGCTCGTCACGAGCAGCCGCATGCTCATGTGGCTGCATTGGCTCGCGAAACTTTTTCTAAGATTCCATTGAAGCGTCGTCCCATCAAGACGTGTCGCTCCGCTTTCTGAGTATCACGCCGCTGCTGGAAGGCCCTGAGATCCAACACGCAGAAATTAGTTTCACAGCGCCGTCGTCCCTCATTGTAATCGAGGGAACGAAGGAGGTAGAATGGGCAGAGAGCGAAGGAGCAAATAATGGCGGAAGTGTGATGGGGAGGGCGGTATGCCGAGACTGCGGGAGACGTTTTTGCGGGGGCGACGCGTTACGAGATAAGCGAGATAAAAGAAAGGCCACCGAAGATAGCGCGAGCAGGAAAGCGGAGAATGAAAGTATGGCGAAAGGCCAGAGAAATGGTCCCCACTGGCGACGCGTTACGAGACAACGTCATAGTATATCACGCGCATTGGCCCATGCCGCGATCACTTCGTGAGACGCAGCGGGTATTCACCGGCACCGAGAACACTGCAGTTCGCTCTGCGCGTAAATTTCGCATTAGATAGTATCGTAATCGCCAGCCATCTTTTTTCGGGGTGTCATGAACTGCGTCGCCCCGGCCCGTTTCAAGAAACAGTAGCGCAAAATCTCAATGTTAAATATTACTTGTATTTCTTGGGGTTAAGACTTGTTTGTTTCTAGAACGAATCTGAGTGATCTACCAAAAGCTGTGACTCGTTATGTAGAAAGTCTTATTTGGTATTCATGCCCTTTTAAGAATTTTGATCGCCTCAAGTATTTTAAGCATTTGAGCATTTTATGTATTTAGGCATCTAAAGAATTTTAAGTATTAGGATTGCTGTTTAAGCATTTTGATCACCGAAAACCAACAACTTTAGCGACTGGAGGCTGGAGCTTTTATTCTCCTTTCTGTACAGTGCGTTTACTGTTGTCAAAAAGCATGAAATAATAAAAAAGGTTCGCGTAGCGCAGTGGCTGCGGTGATGTGTCCTGATCGCGAAGTCGCTGGTTCGATCCCAGTAGGTTCCATATGCTTTTTTTGATGAACGATGTTGCTTGTAATTTTTTATTCTTATTCATGCTCTTTTATTCATCAATTAGGCACAAGGTAAAACTAACTTGCTGGTTTGTACGGCGGCATCTCAGCATTTTGGTTATTCCAGACATGCCGTTATGGGTTGCGTTACGTTGGATAGGTTTGGTTAAGGTTAGGTGAGTTCAGATGTCTCAAAATAGATACGAATGTAGCTTACAGGCAAAACAAAAAACTGCTCTGGAGATAGTAAAATACTCACTGCCGGGAGAAAAACGGCGGGTTGATGGTCAGATGGTCACGACCAGCCAATGCCCGTACAGTTCCGGCAACATTTCGTGCAGCCTATTTTATCGACCTCACTGCTACAAAAAAAAGCGAAACTGACTGGCTAGCAGCCGGTCTTATAGACTGTAGCCTGTACGAATCTTTTCTCAGCGCTGTATCCTGATTGGCTGAAAAGGCTACACTAATGGGCCGTGTAATTTAGCCACCCAGCATATAGTTTTTAGATGTAACAGAGGGACAGAGTTCTTGGTTAGCGATCGTGAAGGCACTGATTCTACTCACCCGCCGCGGTGGCTCAGTGGCTAAGGCGTTGCGCTGCTGAGCACGAGGTCGCGGGTTCGATTCCCGGCCGCGGCGGCCGCTCTTCTGATGGAGGCGAAAAGCAAAAACGCCCGTGTATACGGGATTTCGGCGCACGATAAAGATCCCCAGGTGGTCAAAATTAATCCGGAGCCCTCCACTACGGCGCGCCTCATCGCCTGCGTTGCGTCGGCGCGTTAAACCACAGAATCAATCAATCAACTGATTCTACTCCACTTCTACGTATGTTTTATTGTCTTCGTTTATTGAGCCTTTTTTCGTAATTATTGATGCTTTTTTGTTCGGAAAGGCGAATCTTGCTTCGAATGCAGGTCTTTAGCTCGGTCCTGCTGCGGCATTGCGAAGTCCTATTGTTCATTCTAGACCTGTCTTTCTGTGTTCAGTTGGGATAACTTAGCTTATATTTTGACCGAAACAAACACACTTGGATAAGCCTGCAATCAAACTTTACAGCGGTACTGAAGATAGCAGAATTCCATTTGCGGGCAGGATATCGTCACAGACCGAAGTGCCTGCTGTGGGATCTATGCTATGCCAGAAAAATATACACATAATGCTACAACGCACTTTGGAAGTGCATGTGGTGATGATTTTAGTGAGCAACATAAAAAAAATGTGATAGGGCAGCACAAAACTTCCGCTGCCGACTGCGCAGCGCTCTTCCCAAAAAAGCTGTCCGGCTTTATCGAAACACGAATTGCATTTCTTATCGTAGGCGGCACGTCCCTGTTCTTCTTTTTTTTTTGCCTCCGTTTTTGATGTTTCCCTTTCCTTTTCCCCTCTCTTCGTGCTCCCAGACTTGTTTATAAGCGCTGGAGCGGCAATAAACTTTTTGTTGAAAGTCAGCGCTTGTCCCGTCTACTCCTCGTCCCGTGTTTTTGTTTAGCGCTTGTTTTCCGTGTGTCCGGATAGTCACATGGTCGCGGCGAGCCAATTCTGGCGCACTGCCTCATTGTTTTTGCGCAGCTGACTTTGCCACTTGCCGAAACTATAAAGAGTTCCGAAAATGCCATTCCATGAAGAAGAGAAGGTTGCGGACCTAAGTTGCACGCACAGGCAGCGGTTGTTGTGTCACACAGTGCTGCCATACTACCCCGTGAACGTGTAGTTAAATATAGCGGGGAGAAAGGGGCCTAGGTAACTAGCCCCACGAATTCCTTGAGGTTCTCGTTGGACGTGAGTAAATGTGGCAGGCGTAACGCGGCGCGATGCTTTGAAATGGGGTAATCCATGACGTAAAAGACACGAAAACCTTAATTGAATGCGCATCAGTGGTCGGTGTCATTCAATTATGGTCAGCGACTTTTTAATTACAAGTATTCTTTCCTCACAATGTTGTTATATCCTTGATGAACACCGTATTTGTCGGCACCATTCCAACACGATACTGATGTATGAGGAAGACTGTGGTATTGTGGTAAATGGTTGTGGTAAATGCACGGCTGATTTTCAATTGCGCATCGCTTCGTAAATATGTTGGCGCTTGAGAGCAGCCATTTATGCGGAATCACGGTCGTCCTCCGAATGTGATGGTTTTATTGTATGTGCCCGGTAATATTTATATGGCGTTTTTTTCTTGCAGAGCAGGACAAATGAATTTGGCTGAATATACTTTAATAATAACTTGTCAATCGTTTTGTTTGGATGCCTCGTTGTAGAACCATGAATTCTATATTCATGTAGCTTACGAGTGAACCCACCGTATTTAAAATTACATGTACGTGGTATACATACCCTAGTAAGTGTGCCTTTTTTCATTGTTGCAGACTACAGACCCGAGCGTAAGCATCCACTGGGCATGCCACTTGAAAGACATCCTACCTATCGACATAGCCAGAGGCGCACCCAGAAGCATGAAAAAATATTGCATGGTTTCGTCGCAGCAACCGTTAACTTTTAAAATCTGTACATAATGGTATATATATTCGGCATTACGTGTAAACTAAATTAGGAACATTTAAATACGCGTGAGCCCGGTATCGTTGAAATCAATTGCACCCATAAACTGCTTTTATTTTGAGTAGACTGGCTAATCAAGGCGTAACTGGTTGGGAGTGTTGTCTAGAACTATCAATTCTAAGTAACAGGCATTCTAAGAGCACAGAACGTATATAGGAAGGCAAATTGTGCAAGTACCAGATGCGCAGGATTAGCTACATTTATGCTACTAATATTGCGAAGATGGCTTATTCGTTTATGGTACGCCAAGTACCACACACTACGGTGTGAACGGGTCCACGTCAAACAATATTTCTGCTTGTTTAACTAATAAATTTTCGCGGCATTTTCGCCTTTTGCACGAATTGGTCAACGTACTTCCCCTTTGTTTTTATGGCCTAAAATGAGTAAGAGAAACACGCACTGTGATGTAAGTGGGCTAAAACATCCATCCACCATAATATATTTCTGTTTACTTTTTCTGTGTTCAGAAACGTCCAAGTTTCGACATCTTTTTCGCGATAACTTAGGCGCAATGTGGGTGCCTTGTGTTAGAAAATTTAACTCAACCTGCGGATATGAACCGTGTGTCGTTCACACTGCGGAACAAAGTCTTTTTAAAACATCCTTGCTCCATGTGAATTTGTAGTAAGCCATCACACTGTGTTAAATGGCAATCTCCTCATTTAGATGTATAAGAAGAGAACACTGGCTAAGTAACTGAAGGAACGAGTGACCATTGGTTGGCACACTTGGAACTTGTTGGTCGTAGGTCGCCATGACCAGTGGGTGGGGCTGCCGACGGTGATGTGGGGCTCTTCTTTTGTGGGCACCCACTGCTGGGCTAGGGGTGACCAAGCATCAGTTTCTGTTGAGAAATTCACACCCATGGAGTGGGACGGCGACAGATAACCACTTAAATTTGTTTTGTGGCTGATTGAGTCCTCCAGTGTGTGGTGTGTCACTAACATTATATTAGCAGGACGCACCATTTGCCTTCTGCAAATGTAACGTCCTGCTCAAAACTGTTCTCATGGGATAAGCATCAGAGAAAAACAATCGCTTTTTTTCCCAGTTGCTGACCCTTCCCGACGACGGCGATCATCAGGTATCTTCTGTTCTCATTGAGAAATATTTGTTTCAGTTACCACTCTTCGGCTAGCCGGCCAGCAGGCGCGGTTTTAAATCTCCAAATGGGCCGTGAAGATAAATGAAAAGTTTAGTTTGCCAAAAAGATCCCTTTCTTCTGGTAGCAAAGACACTAATTTAATCACTAACTTCAATAAAAACCGAAAAGGACAAGCGCAACAGGCGAAGCAGCGTCTATCCCCGTGTCACTATACGGAAATTTCTATATGACGTCATTGAAACGTGTTTGTGCCCTTGGAAGCTGCCAATTAAGGCCACCAGCAAGAAATATGACGTGGCGATTGAAGCGAGGACTCTCTTTCCAATTAATTGTATCACTTGAATGCCTAATTGTAGTTAACATACTGACAAATATGTTCCGTGCGCAGCACTTAAGCGGCTGCTTCTGTGGTTTCACAGCGCCCTTGTCCCTAGTTGTAATCGAGCGGTCGAAGGGGACGCAGAAGACAAAGGAGGTAGAACGAGCAGAAAGCGTAGAAGGAATGCATGGCGAAAGTGTGATTGGTAGACCGGTGTGCTGAGACAGCTCGAGACATTTCTTCGGGGGCCACGCGTTACGAGATAACCTAGAGAAGAGACGCCACTGAAGATAGAGCGAGCAGGAAAGCGGAGAAGGAAAGTATTGCGAAAGGCGGGACAAACGGTCCCCGCTGGCGACGCGCGTTACGAGACAACGTCAGAGTACATCACGCACCTTCATGCGTACGCTGATGCGGCCGTAACTTCGTGAGGCGTAGCAGGTATGCACCGTCGCCCAGAAGACTGCACTTCGCTCTGCGCATGAATTTCGCCCTGGAGAGCATTGAATCGTCAGCCAATTTTTTTAGGGCTGGCATCAACTGCGTCCCTCCGGGCCCTGTTAAGAAAGAGGAGCGCAAAATTTCAATGTTGTTTATTGCTTGTGTTTTTTAGCTTAAGCGTCGTTTGTTTGAAGAAAGAATCTGACTGAGCTACCAAAGGCTGTCCTCTCAAAATGAATGAACAGTGTTATTTGGTCTTCATGGCCCTCTTAAGCAGTTCGACGCCAGCTCAACGATGGAACCGGTCTGCGGTTTGTAATGCTGGATGTCTCACATTTGCCGCGTCAGCAAATTGTAATAGTCAGGCGTTTTCATACACCATTTTTATACACGAAATTTTATATTGCTTCTAGAAAGGTTTTCCCCGCAAAGAATTCCTACAAATAGTGAGGGAGACAGTAAAGTTTTCCTTCGCACTCCTCCCCCAAAGGTGGCTCCGCTGGTACCGCCGTCAGCCGATGAGTGCCAGACGAGAGTTCGCCAGTGCGGCCGACGATCTGTTAAGCCGCCGGAGGTGGCCGTTGAGGAGTCGATGGGTTCGGTGGTTGCTGGATTAAGGTAGCCATTAGACGCAGGCTTGGGTACGATATAACTTGGAGTTTATGGGCAGTACTATTTACAAGAGAAATTTACAATATTTACATAAAATGGGGTATCTCGTTACAACTCTCGGCATAGCCGAAGGTACAGGGTACCTACAAACGAGAATGGACCCAAGTGGTGGATCTTAGAAGAACGCTCGGCATGCGATGGCGCGAACCGCCTGCAAGAAGTAAAATCCGACCCCGGTAATGGGGTTCCTAGCATTTATAGGATTTTGGCAGCGCCCCTGCTGGTGCGAGAGTGCACATGATATCAGGCGGATATCCGGGCTGACATCAGGGTGACATCAGCTCTCAAAGCCCAGATTGGTCCAGTACAAACAAATAAAACACACACACAAAAAAAGAACTAACCAATCGTAAACATGTCACCCCCGCGATCACATGACCCGATAATCTCTCTCATGCAACTCCTAGTCAGCTTTCCGCGAACGTTATTGCCACCGCTAAGCCAAGGCAAGGCCTCGGCTACACAAAGTCGCATACCGTGAGGAGTAGTCGCCCCACTAGGTTGAACCGGCGGTATTTGTTCAAAAGCCAACCCCGGACGGCTTAGAGCGGTCTAGGCTAACGCCTTACAGTAACGTCTTAACGTCTCGCCGCCTCGCCTTTGTCCACGGGCGCTCGCCGGCACAATGAGGGAGTCGGGGCTAATCCCCTCCCGAAGCCAAGGACGGCCGCCGCCCGACCCGCGGGAAGAGCTGACCGCATACCAGCGCAACAAAGGTTATCGGGAAAGCACAAAAGAAAGGAACGCGAGGCACGCACTCGTGTCTTCCAACTTCGCGTCCCGCCGGTAAACAAAACGAGAATTCCGCAGCGGGCTTACACCCCCATGCCAAGATTCTGCAATAACTTGAACTCAGTATTAGCAGAACAAAAAAAAATAATAAAAGTCAGCTGCATGTAGCTATTGTTTTTCACGCAGTTTAGGGCTTAGAACTGAAACTAAAAATGACACAACATAACGTGAGACGCGCTACACCCTGAAACAACAATACCGCAATGCTAGCCAAAAGGAACAGAGAAAAAACACGTAGAAACGCCAGAGGTACACTGGTTGCCACTGGCAAGACGATTGTTCATGCGGCCACTTCTTCAGTGTTCCGTTTTCGTCTACGCGCACACACTCGCACACACACCGGCACCGGTGGCCTCCCCACGCTGTTGCCCGACCAGTGCATATGTCAGAGCCGTTACTGCGCCTCATTCCAGCACTCGTTCGGAAGGCGGGACAGGGTATCCGCGTTGGCGTGTGCCTCGCCTTTCCGGTGTTTTACCACAATGTTATACCGGTGCAATGCCAAGGCCCAACGCGTGAGCTTTGCCCCTTGCGGTACTGTCTGGGTGAGGTAACTGAGTGGGTTGTGGTCAGACACGACTATGACTTGGGCGCCAAATACCCAAGTATCGAACTTCCTCAGACCCGAAATCACCGCGAATGCCTCGCGTTCAATGGTGGACCACCTCGATTGCGTGGGCGTGAAGCGGTGGCTGGCAAATGCTATCGGCAGCTCCTTGCCGTCGTCCGTCAGTTGAACCAAACAGGCTCCCGGGGCGATGGCTGACGCGTCGGTAAACAGCCAAAAGGGTTTGGTGATATCGGGTGTTGTCAAGGAGGTGGCATCACAGAGAGCACGTTTTATCATTTTGAAGGAATGATCGGCTTCAGTAGACCATGGGATGCGAGAGGGAGTGCCTTTAGCCGTCAACTGAGTCAGAGGCTTCGCGATGGCGGCAAAGTTAGGTACATAGTCCCTGTAATATCCGCACAGGCCCAGCGCGCTCCTGAGCTCTTTCTTAGTCTGGGGTACCTTAAGCCATTGATCGCCTCCAGCTTTGCCGGATCGGGGCCATGCTTCCCGAAACCCACCACGTGACCCAGGTAGCGGATGGAAGACTGCGCGATCTGACACTTCTCTAAGTTCGCCGAGAGGCCCACCGAGGCGAGCGTCGCAAACACGGCGTCTAACTGCCGCAGGTGCTCGGGCAGCGACTCGCTGAAAACGGCAATGTCGTCGAGGTAGGCGCAAGCATAACCCTCATGAGGTGCGAGCAGCTGGTTCATAATTCGCTGAAAGCTGGCGGCTGCATTTCGCAGACCAAAAGGCATCACCCGCCACGCGAACTGTCCCATGTGCGACACGAACGCGGTAGCCAATTGAGAACTCTCCGCCAGTGGTACCTGCCAATACCCGCGTCGTAGGTCGATCAAGGTGATGAAATGTGCCTTGCCTACCTTCAAAACCAACTCCTGAGGGCAACCCATAGGAAAAGCATCGGGCTCGGTGATCGCGTTTAGGTTCCGATAATCGACGCACATTCTTATCGTGCCATCCTTCTTCGAAACGCACACCAACTGGTGGGCGGAAGGACTTTCGCACCTTTATATAAGGCCTAGCTCTAGCAGTTCGTTTTTCGACAACCTTGGTGACCACCCCAGGGCGATTCGTGAGCCAGTCTGAGTACTTGGTGGCGACGCGCCACTGGCAAAACCAACTGCTTGATCGACTCCCCCAGCACCTTGTCTCGGTGGTAGAGCAAGCCGTCGATAACCAGCATGCCTCCCTTCCCGTCGGCTGCATCGCGCCACGCTTTTTCGAGGGTTGCGTCGCCCTTTTGCTCTGCTCTAAGCGCTTGGGTGTCACTCGCGGCAGGCTCTCGTTCGTGAATGCTATCACCCACGTCGCCGTCAACCTCACCGGTTACCGCTTCGTTCGCGTTTTCCTCACCCTGTTCCAGGGTTTCTTGGGGAGCGTCTGCCTCGTTCAGCTCAAGCGCGGCTACCGGCTCGTCGCGCTTCGTCTGTGTCGCGACCACCCCGGTTGCCTGCTGCTCCTGATCTCGGTTTTCCTGCAGAACGCCCCAATCCTCCGCGGATAGCAAACAGTCTGTACGCGATGTTAGCTTGTCTGTGAGTGCGCAAAGCACTGGAGTCCCTTCCACGACGTTGGAGAAAATCGCCTGGCCCGCCCTTAGTGCAAGCGGGAGGACTACTAGCTTAGCCTCGACTTGTTCCCCAAACGCGGACGCAAGCTTCACGGTGCCGTGACACTCCGTTAGCGCGTCGGGCACGATGCTCTCCCGCACGACTGTGATTTCTGCCCCGGTATCCACTATAGCGCTTATCTCTTGGTTCCCACAGTGCATGGTTACGCTCGTTAAGCGATCCCCCACGCCTGTAGGTCCCTCGGTGGCGACCCGCGCGATTAGCCTTTCTGTGCGCGCTGGCGCGTTTGTCGCGGCTGTCTGTCGCTCCCGGACACGTGGGCAGTTCGGGCGCAGGTGACCCTCCGCGCTGCATTCGAAGCATGCGTTAGGTTTCCCCTTGCTCTGTTGGTTAAACCTTGTCTTGGGCCCCTGCGGAGATTTCCGTGCCCCCTTCGGGTTCTCACCGCTCGGCTTAGTCGCCGGTTTTTCTCCGTTGGTCACGTTAGCATCAGCGCTAGCGTCTTTGTTTCCTGCGGCACCCTCAAAGGTCTGCAGCAGCTTCGCGGACTCTGATGCGTCAAACCAGCTGGCCCCCTCACGCAGCCTCACGTATTTCAAAGCCTCCTCGGTCAGCCCCGTCTTCAGCTGATCGGCCACGAGCAGGTCCAACAGCTTTCCGAAGGTTGACACACCTCTCGCTTCCACGTAGAAATTTAGGTAGCTGCGAAGGCGGGTGGTGAAGCTTTTCCACGTCTCCGACTTACGCTTGCGGGCCCCAAGGAACCGCTTTTTGTACTCTAAGGGCGAGAGCCTCAGCTCCTCAAGTACCACCTCCTTGACTGATTCGTAGTCGCGGTGCTGAGCGGGAGTTAGTCTCGTTGAAAGGTACTCGACCCTCTCGGCGATAATGGTAAACACTATCTGCCCCCAGAACTCCTTAGGGACTTCGTATGCCAAGAGGGTGCTTTCAACCGATTCAAACCAAATCGGTACTTCCGCGTCCGTAGGGAATTTTGGGAATGCGCCTGCCAGCATTTTCGCATGGTACCGCAAACCATTGTTCCTACCGCGCGGAGACGCACTGCCAGCTGGGCTGGGCTCACGCGATCGAGAGGCACTATTCGCAAGAGCGAGTTCCAGATTTAGCGTTTTTCGGTGCTCCCTTGCCATTTTCAAGTTGTACTCCATCTGGCGCTCTGAGAGCACCTCACTTTGTACGTCGCTACCGCCACTCACACTCTCGTTATCCTCGTCGCCAGACATGTTAGCCCTTTAACCCGCTATCTCTGGCCCACACACGGCTCTGACACAACAGTGGCAGCGGGGAAAGAAATGAGGAGACTCACCCACTTTAGCTGCGTCAAGTGTGGCTAGCGGCCTGTGGTCGCTCGAGGTTTCCGGAGTTCGGCGTTCACGCCAGGCTTCCTGGTGATGCTGTCGATCGGTGACTCCTCCCAGGGTGGTTGTGGCTCTGTCGACGTTCGGCTGTTCCGCAGCCAGGGGCGATGATCCGAGATCTCGTCGCGGTGAAGTTCTGCCAAGTTGTTTCGCCCGAGGCGAATCGCCAGAGGCGATGCAGGTGTCGTACCGTTGCTTCCGGATACCACCCTGCCGGCTGCGCCAGTAAAGTTTTCCTTCGCACTCCTCCCCCAAAGGTGGTTCCGCTGGTACCGCCGTCAGCCGATGAGGACCAGACGAGAGTTCGCCAGTGCGGCCGACGATCTGTTAAGCCACCGGAGGCGGCCGTTGAGGAGTCGATGGGTTCGGTGGTTGCTGGATTCCGGTAGCCATTAGACGCAGGCTTGGGTACGATATAACTTGGAGTTTATGGGCAGTACTATTTACAAGAGAAATTTACAATATTTACATAAAATGGGGTAACTCGTTACAACTCTCGGCATAGCCGAAGGTACAGGGTACCTACAAACGAGAATGGACCCAAGTGGTGGATCTTGGAAGAACGCTCGGCATAGCCGATGGCGCGAAGCGCCTGCAAGAAGTAAAATCTGACCCCGGTAATGGGGTTCCTAGCATTTATAGGATTTGGGCACCGCCCCTGCAGGTGCGAGAGTGCACATGATGTCAGGCGGATATCCGGGCTGACATCAGGGTGACATCAGCTCTCAAAGCCCCGATTGGTCCACTACAAACAAATAAAACACACACACAAAAAAAGAACTAACCAATCGTAAACATGTCACCCCCGCGATCACATGACCCGATAATCTCTCTCATGCAACCCCTAGTCAGCTTTCCGCGAACGTTATTGCCACCGCTAAGCCAAGGCAAGGCCTCGGCTACACAAAGTCGCATACCGTGCGGAGTAGTCGCCCCACTAGGTTGAACCGGCGGTATTTGTTCAAAAGCCAACCCCGGACGGCTTAGAGCGGTCTAGGCTAACGCCTTACAGTAACGTCTTAACCTCTCGCCGCCTCGCCTTTGTCCACGGGCGCTCGCCGGCAGAATGAGGGAGTCGGGGCCAATCCCCTCCCGAAGGCAAGGACGGCCGCCGCCCGATGCGCGGGAAGAGCTGACCGCATACCAGCGCAACAAAGGTTATCGGGAAAGCACAAAAGGAAGGAACGCGAGGCATGCACTCGCGTCTTCCAACTTCGCGTCCCGCCGGTAAACAAAACGAGAATTCCGCAGCGGGCTTACAGAGACATTGCAGGTGTTAAGTGACCAGAGCTTCGTAAGAATACGTGGTGATTGATAGACTTACAAAATAAAAGCCCTAAACCTTTTATATTTTCGTACCAGATAGCTTATAATGCCCATAGATGGGCTTCTGAGCAATTTATTGAGGTTTAATAGTGAATCTGAGTTTAAGGGGTCCGTGTACAACCTTTCACATGGTGTATGTAAGCATTAGGGTGTATAACAGTAGATTCGACTGTATCCAGTCCCTACGGCGCCCCTCTGACACTTGCGCATAAGATTGAGGGAAAGTCCAGCTAGAACGTTTTAAAATATATCAGCGCATTTTATTTGTGCTCGTCTCTCTGCGGCCAAACTGTCTCTGAACGCTTTGGTTAGCGCGTATGTCAGGTGCTCTTTAACTCTGCTTTAATGCGCTAAACGTCGGGAATAAGAATCCGCTTGAGCCTTTTTTCTAGCTTCTTCCACGCACGTACTAACCGATCCAGGTTCGTTTTGGTCCTTTTAGCTGTGCAGTTACCGTATGATAGCTGGTACTGAATTTCGGCTGTACGAAGTAGCTTTACTATATTGCCTAGTGGACTCCACAGGAAAACCTGTCTGTCCATCAGTCCCGTAGCGCGACATACGTTCACCGCTATTAATGAAATGGTGATAAAATTACTTATAGGCTGGTTATATGCTTACGAACGCGTATATTAGACAAAAAATAATATAATGCTCTTCCACTCTGTCTCAGAATGAAGAACTGCGAATCTGGACGCAGTTCACAGATTGCCCGAAAAAAGCACGTTTCTATGTAATTTGCGATTGAGCATACTTCGTAGCCAGCTAGCTGAAGTAAATTTGGAATGTACGCTAGCTTTACTCTGCCGTACAAACATAGGTCTTTCTCCATGACGCTTCGTAGTCATCTCACTGACTCTGTAAGATAGAAAACCACTGCGCTCGACCAAGAGGGACGCCAGAGAGGCCACATTGCGACGTTTGACGGCCAACTTTAAACCTCCCTCAAGCAGAACAGTCATGTCATCAATGAAGACGTAAAGCCTATAGCAGCGCGTGTAGCCCCCACCCCCTCGTTTAACTCCGCAACAGTGCATGCATTAATCGGCAACCAGTGATATGGGCATTCCTACAGTGAAAGACTCTGGGGAAAATGTCGCTGTACAAGCTCTTCAAGCTAAACAAGAAATATTGGCTCACGCCGCCGACACGTGCGGACAAGTTCCTGTTCATTCTCTGTAGGAATTCGCAGCTACTCGGCGAGCTGGAACTTTCGGTGGCAACGTCGGCGGGAGCGGCCTTTCGCTGCCGCGCGTATTCGCGCTTCCGTGCGGTGCAACGCTCCTTTAACTTCCGCTCTTCTTTCTCCTAGCAAATTACATGCGTCCGTGTCATAGCGAGTTAAATCCTGGAAAGACTCGAGCTTTATTCTATCCGTCAAACACATCCGTTTCTTTCTCTCGTCAGTGCCATATCTTACTGAAACTGAAAATTCACGGATCCAACCCCAAAGCGCTCGACCGCGGAGGCCAGCTGATAGGTTGCGTGCAGCCGTGGAGCGTCCACGTTTAAATCTCCCGCCAGCACGAAGGGCGTGTCATAGGACGGGCATGGAGCCTAGCTGCGTGTGCACCCGCCCCCCTCTTTCCACCCTCAAACCGTAAATGCTTAACCCGGCCACCGGTGATTAGGTGCTTAGCCGCTAAATGCACCGGTGAAAATGTCTCTCAGAAGGCCTTTCAATATGAAGGACAGTTATGGGCAAACGTCGGCGTTCCAAGGGGAAACGTTGCGCTACATCCGGGCAGTATTAGCAATTTCTGCCCCAGGTAGAATTTCAGGCAGCAACGGCGGCAGGGAAACGTTCGGTGGCAGCGGCTACATCGTTTTGACGCCAATTCGTTCTTCTTTTCATTGTCCACTATCATCTGGCAATATTACTGCCGCCGTTATCAGCCATACGCGCAACTTATGAAAGAGACATCGGTGCTGTCGAAAGGTACAACCGTTATGAAAAGGGGTTGGTGGTGGCGTGGAGGGTTGTAGAAGCGCCGCCGAGTAAACCGGCTGCACCGTAATGAAAACTGGGGGCGATGGAGGTGAGACATAGACGGAAAGTCGTGTCCAGCAGTGCACCTACACAAGGTAATGAAGCCTGCTTTACTATGTATCAGTGTATAGCGCAACTTTGGAATGCAAGGAATACTTTGGAGGCATATAATAATATGCCTGCGGGCTTTCATACTTGCAAATCAGACTGCGTGGATTACAACTACAAATGTCTTTCCAACAATATACTTGCGCGAAGCAGTATATATGACTGTAATGGCGTACGAACACATTTTTACACTTTATTTGAAGTCTGAAATACTTGCAGGACGTTTTCAACAACACACGCAGCACTTAGATTCATCATCATCAGCATCAGCAGCAGCAGCAGCAGCCTATCTACGCCCACTGCAGGGCAAAGGCCTCTCGCATAGATTTCCAATTATCCCGGTCCTGCGGTAACTGTAGCCAATTTATTCCCGCAAACTTCTTGATCTCATGGGCTATCTAACTTTCTGCTGCCCCCCGCCACGCTTGCCTCTTGCAGTACTAGATTAAGGGGTTGCAATGTACATCAGCCAAAATTGCTGCTTTGAACCCACCAGATAATATAGAAACTCGCTCAAAAGATTTTTCTCTGTTTCCTGATCTTGGATTTCTTGGACTGCTTTAATTGCATTATTATAGCGCTGTAGCGTCTATTGGCCGGCCTTCCTTCAGTTGAAGTAATCAACGGATTCAAGAGCCACCTTCAAAAGAAAGCCAAAAAAGGCAAAGTAAAGGAAGGCGTATCTGCAGCAACGAGCCAATGAAGCTGTCCGGCTCCGTGTCGGCGATAACTATAACTTTCGCAGTGCTTTCAGACATGAAGGAAAGAGTTGAGCTTTTGTAGAAAGTGTTTCCGAGTCCCTCTAAACTTGATACAGCCTTCGACGTTATAGCGTGACATAGGATTGCACTCTTCACGTGTCGTGCTTCCTGTGCCTTGCGTATGTTCCTAGATCGAAAAAGCCTAGCTTGGTTTGTTTTAACTTGTATCTGCACTTTTGAATGTCTGGTCTTCCGTATGCTCAGAAATCTTTTGCAAAAGCCTTAATTCTCATATCGGGTGTATCGTGTCCTCTAAAACTGCTTCCTGTAAAATGCTACAGAGAATGACAATCTATGGGTTCCTTCCTTTTAGCTGCGCAGAAACCTACACCAGATGTATTAGGTGAGTGTTTGCCCTGTTTGCAAACATTTTATGCTAAAGTCACTCCTTCTGAATGCGGGGACAAGGTGTGACAGTTTACATGCTTGAGAATTTCTCTTTAGACTCAGTCAAAAAACCCGTATGGACGCTGTAAAGCGCGATGCGTCACGCATTCCACGTAGAAAAAGAATGTTAGTAATAAGAGGCCTTAGCGGCTGACTCATTTTACATACAACCGTATGTGCTATCATTGTTGAAGGTAAGAAATAGAAATGGAGTTGGGCTGGCATTGTAGTGAGACAACTGACAAGTGGACAACGAGGAAACATCATGGATACCGAGAGACCGGTCTTGAGGAAGTGGAAGGCCATACTCTCCACAGTGAGAAGAAATCAAAAGAGTCGGAGACAAAGGATGTACTCGGCCAACGCAAGACAGGACGGGACGGAGACTAATGGGGGAGCCTTTCACAGGCTGTGAATATTGTTGATGGTGATGATGACTGTAGTCCCACCAAATAGGCTTTTCTTGCAATTCCCCTACTCATAGTGGTGAGAATGAGCTTACAGGGACTCAATCTAACGGTTTTGTGAATACATAAATAATAGCAGCCCCAAGTAATTTCGCACTTTCACCCGAGATGCGGTTTATTTCCGCTGCAAACATTCTTTTCCAGCTTTCTATTTATCTGTAGTAGTGAAGGTTACCTTTAGAGGGATCGGTGATTTGGAAAGGAGCTTGGGAATATACTCCACAAGTCCTGCTTTGGAGTTCTTTTTTCCGGAATGTTTTTGTGTGCCTGTGTTCCTACGAATGCGCTATCACTTGGATGAGGATAACTTTTCGTGCAGATAAATATCACAGTGGTATACGTACTGGGATTCGTAGCCACGGCGTGAGCGGTTCTATGCAGCGCAATGTACATCGCTCGTTAAGACAACTGCCTTGTTCTAAAGCCTTGCAGTGTTGCTTCTAGGCCACTGACACAGCAACTCATCATCCTCACCACCACCAGCCAATCTACGCCTACTGCAGGGCAAAGGCCGCTCCCATTATGCTCCAATTATTTCGGTCCTGTGCTAGCTACGAGCAATCTATCCCCGCAGGATTCTTGATCTCATCTACACATCTAACTTTCTGCCACCCCCCGCCGCGCTTGCCTTCTCTAGGGATCCACTTTCTTACCCCTAATTACCAACGGTTATCTTGCCTTCGCATTACATGCCCTGCTCACGTCCATTTCATCTTCTTAATTTCTACTAATATGTCCTTGACACGCGCTTATTCCCTAACCCACACCGCTCTCTTCTTCTCTCTTAATATTACACCTATCATCTCCCGTTCCATTCCGCGCTGAGTCGTCCTCAATTTAGGTCAAACCCTCTTAGTGAGCCTCCAAGTTTCTCCTCCGTAGGTGAGTACCGGTAAGGTGCAGCTGTCATAGATTTTATTCTCCAGGAAGAATGGTAGGTGGACCCAGTAAATAGAGACGTAAATATCCCTTCCCCCTTTCCCCTTTTGTACAATCCCCCTACAAAATTTACGCCCATCCACAGCATCGCATAAGTGGAAATGTAATGCAATAACCGCGTTTTTGCTCACTCGTATAACACAGTGGGATATGTGGCGGCGAATTTGTGTTATTGCTGACATAGGTAGCGAAACCCGCAGGCTTTTCTCGAGGACGATTTATTACCGTCCGTGAGTAGTTATATGGCTAAATTAATCGGTCTCGTTTGAAACAAAAAGCTGTTCAGGAACGCCGCAACCTTTAAACGAAACCCAAACAGGAATGTTTACACGCAACTCCTCTCTCAGTGCTTTTTCACTGCCTTCGTTATGTTGACCCGAAGTAATCATATCCAACGTTCCTTTACAGTTGAGAATCCTGCGCAGTAAGTTACTTAATAATTACACGACCTTATAAAAACAAATAAAGCATATTTCAACCAATGTTTTATCAATGTAGTGCTCACGTCTAGGTAAAGTGTACTAGAAGAGAGACGTGAGTCGTCCGGAGATTATTGGGGAGACTCCTTTTACGATGACAATTTATGCTGAGGAACTCCTGTTGTAAGCAGCGCCCGTTGCAACCACTGCTGGCCAGTTAGCTCCAGAAGTTTAGTATGTTGAATTAATCCTTATTATTGCTCTGAATGCCTGTATTTCTTCATTTTGTGGCATGAAGGTTTATGAAACCCTTAAAGTAAACATTGAGTTTGATTGAAAAACTTTAAGTGGCGCTGACTGCAACAGGAGTTCGTTGGGGAAGTCCTTTGTTCTATACATTTTTTAATCGTAAAAGGAACCAACGCTCCCCATTGTTTTGTCCGCCGAAGGACACTCCTCGACCTCCTAGTACGCTGTTGTCTGAAGGAGCCAGGGTTTTAGTGTGGAGCGAAATAGTCGGACCTACTGATTCTGCCTGTCAGAAACAAAGGACTACCGAAAATTACTCAGGCGTAAGCCCGACATGCGATCGTTGTTCACTCTTCCATCAACCTCCTTGACGTCCACACCTATCGTAGAGTAAAAAATGTAATTCCGTTCCACTCAATGTTAAAGCTGTCGCGACTGAAGAGCAGTGATTCGCCATTATGGGCTGTGGCGCCGTTATCCACTCACTGTTACCACCTGTTGCAATTCACATTTTCCGCTTTCGCATTTCTCGCACACCCCCTGCCTGAAACTGCGCCAGTGGGAGTTCTGTCCTTTTAAATGCAGAGAATTTCTTAGGCTCGCGATGTCACTCGTCGATGTTGTCGGCGCCGTCCACACGCTCACTGCGCATGCGCGTCGCGTCGAGGCGCAGGTGCGCGTCGCTCCCACGTACCCTCCTCGCTCTCAGCAGCAGGTGCGGCGGTGCGGGAGGAGCGCGTGTACCCCGTTCGCTCCGTCGCTCTCAACAACAGCTGGGGCGGTGCGGGGGGAGCGCGTCTGTGTGTGCATGCGTCGTAGCTACCCGTGCGCTGCGTCGCGCTCAACAGTAACTGCGGCAGGGCGTGTACACGTGATAACGGCGTGGTGGGTGCGTGGACAGTTCGCGTGCTTGTGTACGGAAGTGTGTGCATGCGCGTCTCTCCCCCGTACTCCTCTCCCTCGAACGCGGGCGGTGTGTATATAAGCGGCGGAGCGAGCGTTCGGAATTCAGTCAAGGGCGTCTTTGCTTGGCTTTCGCTTGACTTAACGGTTTGCTTGACGGCACCAAGCAATAAAGACAGACTTTAACTTTACACTCCTTGCCTTTGCTTATCCTTCATTCAATAAATAAGAATAATAAAGGCGAAATAACAATTAAGCATTCCCAAACCATACCCAATTACGCAACATTCACGCGATACCCACACCACTCTGCGACGCATTTACTTGAGTTCCTCCCGTGGGAAGATGCGGGCGGGTTTTTTTTTGTTTTTGTTCCTCCCGCACGTGCCGTCATTGCACTGAAACTTTTTTCACTTGCTATCAGAAAAAACAACAAACGAGCATTCCTAACTAAACGAACGTGGACGCAGCTGGTTAATTACGGATATTTTGTGTCAAATATACTTACAGCTTTGTTTGCGCTAAATAACAGGGAAATGTATGACAAGCCCCAGTGCTTCACGTGTTTCGAACGCTTATGACAATATAGACCAATTGGCTTTCGAAGCTTCCGGCTAACGCCACTACGACAGGCGCTACGGAGGAACGCCGTGTGGCTCTACTTGGGTCCAGCGAGCGAGGTATCACGGCAAGACGATCATAAAAGTGATCTGTAGGGTTGCGCGAATATCAAATTTTTCGAACACGAATCGAATACGAATATCTAGCTTCGAATATCACATCAAATATCGCGTAATTAAGGGGAGACGCGGATTTCGAAATAAACTTTTTTATTCCTTTGTACATTTTGATAAAAATCAGCCTAGCAACTGCAAATGCTTCTGTCATAACACCATAAAAATTTCAAAGTAACATTTAGAAAACTTATTTACAAATTTTCTTTTTGTTCACGTTGTGCTGAGGTTGAGCGAACTTTAAAACATGTTAGTAAACTTCTTCAAACTGCTTTGCATTCCAAAATGAATGGACGAGATCGTGACAGTCAGCTTTTTTATTAAACCACATTTTTTTAGTTTTCAATTTTTAGAGGGGAAGGTACAACAGCCATTTAGACCATATCAACGATTATTTGAATAAAAATATCACAAAAACTAACCTGAAAAACCAAGAGTGTCACAACCTCAACTGTTCAAGGAATGTAACGCAAAGAACGAAATCAAAAATAGACCTAGCGGTCACGAAGAAATCACTGGAACAGGAGACGTAGGTGGCAAGAAAAAAAAACTGTTTTGAGAAATGGGCTTCCGAAGTTGCAACATAGATTTCATTCGTCAAAAGCCGCTAAGGTTTCAGACTTTCGTCCCCTTTTGAACACGGGGCTTCTGGAATGCCTTGCCTTGAAATTGGAGTACCTTTTGTAGCCTTTTTCTTTCCATAAAACGTCATTTTCAGCTCCTCCGTGAAGAGTACATTGCCCTGCTTGCGGAGAAAACGGGGAGGGTGGGGGAGATGGGTTTCAATGCAAAGTTGGTCAGCTGGTTGCTTGTACTGTACCGGACAACTTTCCTCTGCAGTGTTGTGACCATCAACAAGTCAAGCAATCATTTTTTTCTCTTCAAATTTAAAACTTCTTTTTGACTTCTTTTACGCTTTATAACCTTGCCTGGACCAGCAGCTTATGTGCAGGGGTTCATTGCCAAAAGTGTACATACCACATAACGAAACTTCTGACGTGTCGGCTGTTTTATTCCCAAGGCTAGAAAGCCTACTGTCAAGCTTAGCAATAGCTTAGCGTGCAAGATTCGCAAATCACACGAAAAGTTCACTTTGTGACCCGCTATCACAAGCGCGCCCATCGCGTTTCACAAGCCGGAGTTGGGACACGTGCGCCACGAAGCGTTAGATGACCTCCGCCTCTCGAGCCTCGCAGCTTCTACTAACCTTGATTGTGATATCAGGAATTCCGCGATAATATCCGTGTTCAATACCACAGCAGATAAAACAAACTGAACAGAAATTTCGGCGAACGAAGCAGCACAAATGAACTCAGAAAGGCGCACTGCGCAGTTCAGGTGGCCGCCATCTTGCATTGCCGAAGCCACGCCAATCACGCCTGTCACGGGACCCTATCAAGTCACGCCGACAGGAAGGCCAACCACGCTTCAGCATCCATTTCTTCCTTGGTTTGTGCATGTTGCTTTTCCTGCCGTTCGTGCGTTTGTGAAAGAACGAAGACAGAAAAGACGGCAAGCACGGCAAGGAACGGAAAGAGGATTGCTCGGTCGATCCAATGGTGCCAAAATGGCCGCGCCTCGTGGCATCGTTGCGAGGATACAGCGCTCGGCAAATTTCTGTTTTTCCGCCCTTTTGCGCTGACATTTTGTCACCGCTGCTGGCAAATTTATATTTTTATGCCACTTTGCCACGGTTGTCAGAAGAAAAACATTGTAAATACAAAGAATAGGCAACATAGAAGCCGAATCTGTGGCCTTTCAAAACAAACAAGATGTTTTGGTGATTTTCCCTAAGTCGAAAGCCGCGCTTCCGCCGCGCCCTAAACTAATCAACCCAAAAATTCGATAATGGCCGGCTATTCGAACTATTTCGAATATTCGAAATGTTGCGAATACATAGTTTTCGAAGCGAATATGAATATAACATATATAATATTCGAGTAATATTCGAAATTTTCGAATATTCTCACACTTCTAGAGATCTGCCCTTAAAAAGCGCGTGCCGTGGAACGCCTCACGGACACCGGCCGCAGGTTCATCGAAATGGGTATAGGGCACGCGTCACTCTGTGTTCTTAGAGCAGGAACCTACGATCTGCGACGCCGCCAGTAGACGCGGAAACGAAAGAAAATACAACAAACCCGTAACATACAACGATAGAGAAGTTAATGAAGCATAAGGAGTAATTCACGAGTAAAAACCGACCGTACGTTAAATATTCGCTGGTTAACCATCTGTACTGAGTGCCTGGGTGCCGTTTTCGGAAGCAGCGCTTAATCTCCCGCTCCTGTATATTGCAGTCGCCCCTGGCCATCGGCCTCGCTGTACCCAAGAGAATGAAGTGCCCACTGAAGACAAAGTAGGATGTGAGGATTAGGGTGGCATGCTGAGGTCTTCTGAGAAATGGTCTCCGGCGGCGACACGCTATGAGATAACGCCAGAGTAAAGCGCCTGAAGTCGTGTGTTCGCTGATGGCGCGATCACTACCTGAAAGGCAAGAGCCATGCGGCGTTACCGAGCCAGCTGCAGTTCGCGCTGCGCTCAAATTGCGCCTTAGGGAGTACCGTAAACGTCAGCCAGTTTTTAAGCTTGCCTTTCCTCAATTTTTGCGTTTATTTAAAGCGGCCCTGCAGCACTTACTATCGACTACTAGGAATGTATTTAGGGGTAAAGTCTACTGTCCCAGCAATCTCCTCCCGCAAGAATTATGAAAATCCGCTCCCTCTCACAGAAACTACGAGCGATGAGAAATCGCGCATAATCGTTCCCTCTGTACTCGACCGCGGACAACGCGACGAAAGCTGCGTGCTCTCGCCCGGAGAGGGGGGCAGCTGCCAGCTTTCTATATCATAGGCCAGGGAATTTTCTTTTTTTCTCTGCAACGTGGAGGGGTCTATTTCCGGTCTGGTGCCACAAAAATGCAGGCATCGCTGCCTGCTCGCAAGCGCGCGCTCGGGCTGGCAGGGCGTCTTTGAAACAGTAAACGTTTGTTTGAAAGGAAGTATTGAGCTCATCACTCAAACTGCGCGCGCACTCAAAACACAAAAGAAATGGCAAAACTCGCGGAGCGGTTTAGGCATAGAAGAGGATCGTACACAGAGCTGACGACGGCGGATCGTCACAGAAAATGCGAGCAATAAGCCTCGACGTAGACTATTGACAGCCAGTGGACAGCCATGGCCTCAATGACGTCGCTTAGCAATGTCAGGGGTGCACATAAGAAGAATTGAGAGCACGGTTGGTTTTTCCGCCTATTTTGCGATGATTTGCGGGCTCACCGCTTCACGTGCACGTGTAATTTTTGGCTCAGGGATTCCTGGCATTGTAAGCTAATCGTCGCGCCGATTTACTTGCACTGCTGATAGAGTGTTGCAGGCTCCCTCTAAATGGCACTGTCCCGCTTTTCGCAGGTTGGAGGAGCAAGGTTTCTTCGGGTGCACGGCGCTGTCCCTCTGCGCAATGTGTCTTCTCATTGTATCTCTAGCAATCTTTGCCATTGTAAGCCAAAAAGGTGAGATTTTAACGTTAAAAATACGCACTACTGTTACATGCGGCACTGAATGAGTTAACGTGCAGTACCGGAAGTTTGGAACGACCATGACCGAAGGTTCCTGAAAAATTGTTGCCTTCTTGATAAAAGATAACCGCATTTTCAGGGCAACGTGAGGCATCCTTGTTGCACATTGTCCAACAGATTGTCGAAATTATTATTCTGTTACCTCGCTGCGTGACGCGCAAGATTCATGACGTAAACTAAATCGTCCAGTGGGTAAGGATTCGACAAAGATAGGTATCACACGTTAAATAACCGAAACATCAAGGACCTAAAACTTAACCCGCCGCGGTGGCTCAGTGGCTAAACCGTTGAGCTGCTGAACACGAGGTCGCGGGTTCCATTCCCTGCCGCGGCGGACGCTTTTTTGATGGAGGGGAACAGCAAAAACGCTCATGTGTACGAGTTTTCTGCGCACGTTAAAGATCCCCAGGTGGTCAAAATTAATCCGGAGCCCTTCACTACGGCGTGCCTCATCGCCTGCGTTGCGTCGGCGCGTTAAACCATTCAATCAACCAAATCAAGGAACGAACTATTTCCATTCCCAGCCGCGGCGGCCGCTTTTCTGATGGAGGCGAAAAGCGGAAACGCCCGTGTGTTCGAGATTTCGAAGCCCGTTAAAAATCCTCAAGCAGCCGAAATTCTTCCGTACCCCTCCACTACGGCGCGCCCAATCCCCTGTATAGCGTCTGTGTGTTAAACATCACAATCAATCAATCAATCAATCAATCAATCAATCAATCAATCAATCAATCAATCAATCAATCAGTACACGAATGAAAATTTAGCTTAAATGAGTACTGACACGAAATTCCCCGCAAGGCCACCTTGTCTATTCAGGGTAATGGTAGCGCCGACACCCCGGACCCCAAGCCCATGTGGGTTAGACCCACCCATGGCCTAGGCTGTGCGTGGTTTTACCGTGTCCGGGGAAAGGGCTACCTGGTGGCTGATCCAAAGTCAGTGTTGTTCTGGACCTTCATGGCGCCCTGGTAGAGGCAACACGCCACTTTGGCCCCTGCTTCCCGTAGACAGTGCCCCCAGTCTGACCCGACTTGGGGGTATCAGCCAGTCGCGTTTTTTTTTCCTGTCCTCTTCCCCATTCTTTTCCTTTCCTATGTTCTTTCCTAATTCGGTCCTCCAATCTTTTCTCTTCCTCATTTCTCCGTGTTTTCTTCAGGCGGCGAGGGTTAACCCTGTGGGAAGACATCACCCTAGATCCCGAGCTTAGGGTTATAGCGGCAACGTAGATTTAGAGTGTGCTGCAAAGCCACGTTTCCTTCTTGAGCTAGGTAGTGATTGACTGGCCTTGCCGCCGAATATTTTCTGTGTTTCTATGGCTTCTTTGTCCCCCTGTCCCCCCCCCCCTCACCCCCCCCCAAAAAAAAACGCTTGGCCCCGCAAAGGGGCTGCACCGAAGCAATTTCAAAACCGATTGCAAAACGTTGTGTTCAGCAAGCCCGAGAACTTTTCACGCTTTCTAATAATCCAGTCAGCTGATAAGCCAACTTCCATCACCAGCAACTCTGTGTTTTTAGTAGCAAAGTTTATTGAAAGTGTGGTAGGCAAGAACTACGAAGCGAAAAAGCTCACCTCTAGAAACCTCCTGATTGACTTGGAGAATAAAGACCAGTCCAACATTCTTATCAACAAAACCAAATTAGCTGACCTTAATATTAACGTAACTCATCACCGTACCATTAATAGCTGCCAAGGTGTCATCTCCGAATCAGAACTGATGAACGAAACAGACTCTGACCTGCTTGAAGGTTTGCGCAAACGAAGAGGGGTGAACCGCTGTGCCACGCACCACGATGAGGCGAGACGGAAACGAAATAAGGCGAAGCATATAATATTGACCTTTGATCGCTTCATTGTGCCAGAGGATGTAAACGCAGGCTTTCTGCACTCTAAGACCAGAGCATACATCCCGAACCCGCGACGTTGTTTCATCTGTCAGAGGTATGGGCACGGCTGCAACTCGTGCAGAGGAAAGAAACATGTGCGAAGTGCTATGAGCAGGACCACTCTGCAGACGACAGCAAAAGCACTCAACTTAAGTGCAGCAACTGTGGAGAACACCACAGAGCATATTCTCGCTCTTGTAAAGAGTTTAAGAAAGGAAAAAATTAATTAATTTAAAGTGACGCAAAACATCTCATTGCCAGAATCCCGTAAGCGGTATGGTCAGCTTCCTTCAGGGAGCTACGCCTGCGTGGCCCGCCGGGTGTGGAGCGGCGTCTGCTTTCTGCGGCCACTCACATTAGTTAAACTGACTTGGTGGCGCACCCACCCCTCCAGGTGCGGCCCTTTGCAGGCGCATTAACATTAATTCCTGCATCGCCAGCAGTGCCCGCAGGCGTTGCACCGGACCAGAATTGCACTGGGAGTGGCGTTGCTGTCGCTCCTCAACAGACTCTGGACGCCGAAACTCTTATGGTGATGGATGGGGGTACAGGAGGCCTCTCTTGTGCAGCCATGTCCAGCACATCAAAAAAGGTGGAGGCTGAATCTTCTGCCAATCCATCAAACACGTTGCGGGATTGGTGCCGTAAAATCTTCATCCCGTCAACGCCCGAAAACTCATACGAGGACACGCATGTCACGCCATCTCGGCCTGCATCACATCATCAAAAGAACGGCGTGGCAGTCTTGGCCGGTGGAAAAAGTCCCAAGTTCCGCGAGTAACTGGCCCTGATTCGGGCTCAGTCACACAGGGATCTCCATCCTACAAAACATACGCTCAACATCTTTGTTGTAATCTTTTATGGCAGTTCAAAGCATAATCCAATGGAACTGTAGGGGACTAATTAAAAAACCTGGATGACGTCTACGAAATCTTTCGTAAGTACCATCCAAATATCCTACGCCTACAAAAAACACACTTAAAACCTACACAAACCAACTTTCTCAAACGATACTCGGTATTCAGGAGAGAAAGGGACTGCTGCACTCACTCCACTGGTGGTGTAGCGCTTGTCTTGCAAAAGTCTGACCCCTGCCAACCTTTTGAGTTGTCACTACCGCCGATGCTGTGGCAGTCCGGGCAATCCTCTTTAATAGGTTAATAGCAGTTTGCTCAGTATTCTTTCCCCTGATTACCGTCTGTCGAGCTCAGAATTCGAGTCCCTGATAGATGAGCTCCCGGAACCCTTCTTATTAGGGGGCGACCTTAATGCTCACAATGAACTCGGGGGTCTGAACAGACAGAATCCCGGGCCCGCTTACTAGAACAATTTTTATTCTCTTCCCGACCTTGCCTACTCAATAAAAAATAGCCGACTTACTACAGCACTACACACAACACATATTCACACATAAACTTGTGAAGAGGCTCTTCTGTCCTCTTTCCATCTGTTGAATGGAGAGTGGACTCTAATCCTTATGGGAGCGACCACTTTCCTCTAATCCTGAAAGCATTAACAAAAGCCCTAACAGTTCCATCTGTCATAAAAGGTTTAAGGAATCCGCTGCAGATTAGATAAAATTTAAACAAATATCTCAGCTTTCATACGCATCTTTAATCCATTTCGCCATTGACGAAGCTTGTGAACTGATTACGGACCATATACTTCATGCTACCGAGTGCTCAATTCCTTAAACATCTGGTGCCACACCGAACACTAGGAGGCCGTGGAGGAATGAGAAGTGTCGGCATGCACGGCCGGCTCAAAGTAAGGGAGGGCGGGTCCTTCGCCGGTATCCCACTCCCCAAAACCTCATTTCCTTCAAACGTACGAAAGCACAAGGAAGGCGCATTCGCCAGCAAGCCAAAAAAAGAGAGCGGGTGCTCTTTTGATACTTCTATCACTTCATACACAGATACAGGCCAAAATGGAATATAAATAAAAAGCTTAATGAACGGAAAACAAACAGCCTACCCTTGGTTAACAGTGCGGGTGACACCCTAGAGGACCAGGCAAACGCACTTGCAAAACACTTTCAATATGTTTCAAGTTCTTCTCACTACACGAATACTTTCTTAAGACACAAATGATCAATGGAGAAAAAAACCGATTAGAGATAACAAAACATCGGACGGACCATAAAACTCTGTATTTTCTCCAACAGATCTTTTGGTTGCCCTAAGAGCATGTAAGGCTTCAGCGCCAGAGGAGGATAGGATATCATATACAAGGATACAACATCTGCACACCAAAACTCTCCAAACACTTTTCACTTATTCAAAACAATTTGGGCAGCAGGATACTTTCCGAGAGCTTGGAGTGTTGCTGTTGTATTTGCCATGTTTGATTGATTGTAGGGTTTAACGCGCCGACGCAACGCAGGCGATGAGGCGCCCCGTAGTGGAGGGCTCCGGATTAATTTTGACCACCTGGGGATCTTTATCGTGCGCCGAAATCTCGTACACACGGGCGTTTTTGCTTTTCGCCTCCATCAGAAAAGCGGCCGCCGCGGCCGGGAATCGAACCCGCGACCTCGTGCTCAGCAGCGCAACGCCTTAGCCAATGAGCCACCGCGGCGGGTGTATTTGCCATGTTAAGAGAGGGTAAAGATGCCTCACTACCGGCCATTTACCTACCAACAGCTCTCACAAGTTGCCTGTGAAAGCTTTTCGAAAAAATGGCAAATAAGGGATGATGTATTTTATTTAGTATAATGGCATCCTGGGCAGTTGTCAGCCGGGCAGTTGTCAACTGAGCAGCTAGTAGCCTTTTAATCGTATGTCAAGGATTCTTTCATCCACAAACAGCACTGTCTTTCTGTTTTCTTTGAATTAGAAAAAAGCATATGACACCACTTGGCGCCACGGCGCACTGCTTGATCTCAAGGCTTTCGGTATGTATGGGCACATGTTAAACACTATTAAAAGTTATTTGGCACAGCGAAAATTTTGGGTAAGAGTAGGGACAGTGCTATCCAGAACGTACATACAAAAAAAGGGTGTTCCTCAAGGCGGAGTATTAGGCTGTACTCTATTTGTGGTTAAAAATGAATTCGCTTGGAAAATCGCTGCCACCCACAATCTCCTCCTCAATGTATGTAGACGATGTTCATATTAGCTTTAGGTGTTCCAACCTGTTCATATGTGGAAGGCAAATACAGATAGGTTTATACAGTCTTGTTAAATGTACAGAGGGAAATGTTTTTAAACTGAATCCTACAAAAGTACGTGCTTCAGTCACAAGAAAGCGTGGAATTCATCCAGAAGCTGACATCACGCTGAACGGAGAACGGATTCCCGCTAAGCAAGAACATAGGTTTTTAGGTATTATACTTGACAAAAAGCTAACATTCATACGGAACATAAAGACACTATAACAAAAATGCTTAAACACCATGAACTTTTTAAAAGTGTTGTCGGTGCTGATGAAGACTGCCATCTACACCTGTTTGTCGGTTTAGTTAGGTCCCGTATAGACAACGGAAGCGTAACGTACGGTTCTGTGTATAAAATTGCCATAAAAATGTTGGACCCAGTGCTGCATTTAGGCCTTCGCCTTGCCTCGGGATCCTTCAGCACAAGTCTTATTGAAAGTCTATATGAAGAATGTGACCACTGGTGCATAGACCACCAGCGTGCTTATACAGCACTGCTCAATCCTATTAGGACAATGTCTGCGAAGAGTCACCCGTGCCGATCTATTCTAAATGACGTCTCGTATGCCCGTTTTTATTTAGCATGCCCTTCGATCCCTGCCCCTTTATCCTTACGTGTCAAAGGCATTGCAGAGGAAATAGGGGTATCTTTTTATGAGGGCATGAAGACCTCCATCGCCGATGTAGTCCCGCCTTGGGAAATGTCAACGATTCGTTGCGACACATCCTTTAAACATAGGGATAAGCGCCATTCACCTCGTGAATATATCTTACAGCATTTTTTAAAATATACAACACACATATCCATACATCTCATTTTACACGGATGCCTCAACGTCTGCTTGCGCGGTCGCGTGTGCTTCACATTGCCCGGATTTCGCCAGCACAAGGACATTGAACGAAAATAGCGGTATCTTCACATCAGAAGCTTATGGTATTTTGTTCACAGTGTAACACATTAAGAGGACAAAATACGAGAATCAATTATCTGTACAATTTCCCTAAGTGTCGTTACAGCACAAGAATCCTTTAAACCTACAAAAAAGTTTGTCTTCAATAACCTTTTTAAAGCTCTTGTGACTGCTTTTAAATTAAATTATAATTGCTTGTTTGCTGAATCCCTGGACAGAGTGGAGTTCTGGGCGGTGACATTACCGACCAGAACGCCACTTTGGAGGCCCTCTCCAGTGGTGTTGACGTCGCGCAGATCCCTTACCTCAATTTGAAGCCAGTGATCCGAAGGAGAATCCGTAAATGCTGGCAGCACACGCGGGGCATACACACAGACAACAAGCTCCACTCGATAAAACCACACGTACAAAGATACACAACACAAAAACAGAACAGTTTCATTGAAGTATCGATTTGCAGACTAGGGATAGGTCACACTTACGCTACACACGCATATCTTTTAAATGGCATACTCCCACCAGTTTGTGACAAGCGTGGGGACCGGCTCTCCGTCCTCCATGTTTTAATTGCGTGCGCGTCCTGCAATGAGGCAAGAAAACGCCATTTCTCTAAAATCTATACCTTGAACACTCCGCTACACCCGTCACTGTTTTTAGGAGATGAACCTATGCGAAGGAAAGTTTGACATTCACCTGAATGCAGTCTTGTGGCTACAAAGGAAAGCTATACAGCTTCCTCCGAAACTTCGCAGTTGAAGAAAAATTTGTCCTGGTCCAGAATTCGAACCCGAAACCACCGCATTCAGGTAGATATCAAACTTTCCTTTGCAGAAACTTACTCTACCGAGGAGATTTCCCCTAAACATGGTCAATTAATAGGTGAACCTATGTTCACAAACAAATCTGTTTTTAGTTAACTTGCAGACATCAGTTTTTAAAGCTGATATCGTACAGTGCGTGACGTCAGAGCCTACGACACTGAGCAAAGCCTTGATGATTTCATTGTATGCACGAGGGGCCCGCTCACGTAGCATGCTCCTGGGCTCGAGCTACAGTCACGTTCCATCCACCATCCCCTTCATCGGCCATTCCGTTCCTCCTGCATGCTTTATTCTAAGGGCCACCAACACCCATATATACAATATTTTAGGATGTATCATACTCATTTCATACATAACCCTGACTATTGAACAGCCGCTTAACATAGTTTTGCCGCTATTTGGCCCTAGATACACTTGCGCCTATAAACACAAACATACTACGACCACTGACACGAAATTTGGCGTTAATTTTTTTCCCGCAGCGATCGTTGCCTACCAGCCCAGTAATCCTTGAATGATACAGTTGACTGTCGATAGCAGCGTAAATATTTATTGAAAGCTCCGCTTATTCGCATGAGTTTTGGTTTTGACTAAACGAACACCCAGGCGGCCGCCATGACAGGAGGGCGCTCGTGACGTCCCCGTTCTCGTCGCACCACTGCCGGTGCGGTCGTGCGCGCGGGCGAGCGCTCCCATCCCGGCTGTAATTTCCACCACAGGGTACCAAAATGCTCTAGTTTCCACTACCTCCACGCGCAGGGCAGCATGAGGTCAGTCCTAAAACCGTGACGTTACACACATGGCCGAACAGCGTGCACCATCCTCAGCCAACGCGTTGGTCACCCCACTAAAGCCCTCGTGTCGGCAGTTTGGTGCCACGGAGAGAAGATTACGTCATGCAGTAGCAGATTACTGAAGGATATTTTGTTCTGACCTTCCTCGTGGACGTAAACAATAATGTGAACATAAAATGTGTTATACAGAGCGGCCAGCATTGAGCAGTCAGCATTGACCATCTGCTCCGGGGGGAGTAGTAGGAGTTGGGGTACACTCCCCCCTGCCCGCACCCGCCTCCATGTGGTGTCCCACGGGAAATGTCGGCGCTCACCAGCCCGACGGCTAAAGGGGTGTGTGGCAACCGGCCTAAGTGGCCGTGTGGTGGAAACAAGGGTTTCAATGTGTCAGGAGCGCAGGGCATACTCAGCCCGGCGTCCAACCACCACACACCCGGGGTGCGGAAAATACCGGGCTTGACAATCACTTCGGCCTAGCCATCATCGTTTGCTGGCTGGACCACGACCAGGTCCACCAAGCTGGTTGGGGTGTGGGCGTCAAAGTCATGGAGGTGGGGGCTGCCCGAAGCACCAGCACTACCCACCGGAGTCCCACCTGCCGAATCGCAGGGACAGGGCGAACCCATCATCTCAAACTAGGGAAACGCAAGATGGAACGCGCTCCCTGTGCGGCTGCGCAAAGGGTGACAAGCAGTTGAAGACTAGCAGGAAGTCGCTCGCCAACCACAGCCACAAGACAGCCGCGACTCGCAAATCATGCTGAGCTGCACACTTCGCTGCACATTTCACTTTTGTGCATTACGTATTCCTTTTTTACGTATTCCTTTTTTCTGTATTGTGCATTACGTATTCCTTTTTTACGTATTCCTTTTTTCCGAGTTTTTTCCGAGTTTTTTCCGAGTGCACCTTTTTCACCTATTTTTTCCTTACGAGTATGTTTCACTGTGTTACAGAAATTGTGAAAAAGCCAGCTTTCAAAGTCGAAGTTTACTCGGCTTCAGTTCCAAACACAAATGTTTTGCATTTGTTGCCGGAAGACAGTTTTTGTATGGGCAATATCGACCTTCTTATATCACGAGATAAAGTGACGGAGACGACCAGATGACCGAAACAAGGGGGTTTGCTGAAGTGAGGTGGAACGGCTTTTCTTCTCTCTCCTTCGGCACAGAAGAAAACAATAGATGGGGAGTTATCCTATAACAATAAATTCACAACGTAGGCACTATGTTGCGCGGCTGGCGCTGTTGACACTCCTGCCACTGTGACGCGAGGTCATGATGGTCAATTGGATCTCATGCGTACGATAAACGACCATAGAGAGATAGAGGGCGTTGACGCAGCTGACAGGGTGCCAACGCGACTAGACAGGGTAGTACGGTATGACGGTTCCCGGCAGGACGAAAAGAGGAGCAGCAAAACTTGTAGCGTAGTTGTAGATGACAGTACGTGACGCTGCTTTGTCGCCAACATGGCTGCTAAAGGAAGCGACATACAACAGCAAGCAGTTTGCCCCGAGTTTCAATTTGTTACTCGTTTACGAACAGCTGATCTACGCTGTAAACATCACCAGATGTTCGCAGCTCAGAGATGCAGTAATAAGGATAATTAAGCTGTTTTTAAATAGCAAAGCTCTACAAAAAGCGTTTCTTGCTGCATCGCAGTGGGTTGCATATGGTTAGAGTGAGACCGTAAAAAGTAACGGGAGATGCTATAAGTCTTAAGGGTGTGAAAGCGAAAACCTTGTCGGACTTTCTGCTGACATGCTGCTGAACTTTCTGCTACCGCTCTCATTGGTCTCAACGAGCTGCTACCGCAGCTTCTTCGTCCACAGCCACTTCAATCTGAAGTCGCCTACGAGTATAATCATGTCAAACGTCTCTAACCTCTTCCGCCGTGGCGTACTTTTTCTGGGTCCCGACTCGCCCCTGTGCGTTGTCACCTGTAATGACCTGGAATGAAGCTCGCGGCGGCGTTTACCAAGCTCGTTCAGTACGTTCTGGACGAAATTTCTCCTTTACTCTGAACACCCCTCCGGTACGACTCCTTTTCCTTTCCTGATGCGAGCTCCACCCCGTTTTTTAGAACACTCCTCTGGCGCTGCTGTTTCATTGCCCCGGAACGCGCTCCCAATTTGTCTACAACCAATTTCTTCTCAAAAGCGCATTTAATTATAACACGCCTTGCTCAAAATCTAGATATCCAACGGTTTTTTACTATCGTCAACGTCGAATATCTCGAGCGGAGGTCTCACTTGCACAAATATGCCTTGGAGAACGAAACTTGTCTGTCAGAAATATGAGGGTTTTTGCCGTGTTAAGTTAGACATGATTTTTTTTTTGTCTTCGCGCATGAACAAGGGCCTCCGTTGAACAAGTCTAGACGTCTTTGCTACCGAATGGGGCCTTATCGCTACTGAATACGAAAACGTGCTTCAGACAGAGAGTGCAAAACAAAATTGAATGTCCTGAAATTTGGACGTCCATGCTTACCAGGCGATGACCAAGGTTTGACGACGTTCTCCGGCGGGAAGGATGTGTCCACGACAGAAAGGCTTCCGACGGTGACCCCCGGCCCGTCGTTCCCTAGCGCAGGCACTTCAGCCTCACCGGCGATCGTGGGCCCATCGATGGTATCTTCGACCGCGACGACACCCAGTAAGATTAACTTTCCAATGTCATTTGTCGGCATCTCTCGTGGAATGGTATTTATTTTTACTGCCTCTGTGTTTGGAAGCGACGACCACCACCACGGCAACTACGACGACCACCACGATGACGACAACTACGGTGACTACTACAACGACAACTACGACGACCAGCCCGTCGATGGCATCTTCGACCGCGACAACAACCAGTAAGATTTACTTTGCAATGTCAGTTGTCGGCGTCTCTCGTGAAAGGGTATTTATTTTTACTGCCTCTGTGTTTGGCAGCGACGACCACCACCACGGCATCTACGACGACCACCACGATGACGACAACTACGGTGACTACTACAACGACAACTACGACTACTACCACGAAAACCACCACCCCTACATATGAGCCATACAGCGGCAGAAACTCTCCCTCTCCCGGTGAGCGTCATGGCCGATACAAATTTTATAATAAGTGGGGGCTTTCCGAAGGTAAAATGTCTCCTTCATGACCGTATTTCGGTGAACACGTTAACTTGTGTCATGTAATTCTATGGGCCCATGGGCGCAAGCAACTGGTGTATGCAGGATTGACTTTGGGGAGAGGGCTGAAACAGGGAAGATGCAAGACAGAGAACTAAAAAGAGACCAAAAGTAAAACAAGAAAGAAAAAACAAAAGCCGAAACAACATGTCCCTACAGTCGTGAAAGGCCCATGAAGTTTGGCTCAAAAAGTCAGCTTCACCGGGTTACAAGAACCCCAATTTCAATGCAAACTTTATTAAAGATAATCAAGAAAATATATCAGGCAGTGGCAACTACAAGCCAGTTTTTGTGGGATTTTCCTGTATCGTTACCGCATGTTGTTTGTGCCATTGGCGGTGGCAGATAAAGCAATAACCAAGAAATATCACTGGGTGATTGTAATGACGCCCCCAGTTCCGTTTGATCGAAGAACTTGAGCGCAAATGTGCAGTAAACACAATAATAAGTATGCCTTAGAACTTGCCCATATCAGGTCACACATGCCCAAAGTGAGCCACCCTAGCACGAATTTTGTAGGTTTTCACTTCTGGTTGCGTTTCCTCCGTTGAAAAAACGATTTTAATGGCTGGAACGAACGTGAGAAACGAAGTTGTATTTTGTCTATATAGCCCCTGTAAAAATGAGATAAATTTTCGGTGTGCTCATTGCGGTGTTCAGATTGTTTCCATTACTTCAACATTATCATCTGGCTATTTTTGACACCCCCTTACAAAGCCACCAAAATTACCTCTAAAAAGCAGGGCGAGTGTACATTGTGCAGCCCAGCGCTTGACCTTAAAGGGACCCAGAAAAGCCTTCTGTAAAAGTTACAAAAGGTCTGTATTGTCGCGTAGCACCAATATAGCGATGCAATGCCGTTGGAATTTTTTGATCTACATTCAGTATTAGCTGCGGCAGAAGCAATTAAATGCACCTCTCCCCACCTGCCGATCGGCTCCTCCTCCCTCTCTGCTTCCTTCAAAGCAGCTGGAAACACTGGGAACAGCCATGTGACATGGCGACGCTCGACTTCCCTTCTGCGCTAGCTACATTCCTGTGCCTAGGCTCGCGTCAATCGCTGCGGACCCGCCTTTGCCGCCTTTGCCTCAGGATCGCGCAGGAAGGAGGAAGAGCAGCCGGGGGGCTGCTTTTCCTCCAAGAGAATCAGGGGGCGCCTTCGCCGTTGCGTCAGCCGCGATCGCCGTTGCGTCAGCCGCCGTCGGCTCGCTGCGGCTTCGCGCTCATCGGCTGAGAAAGGCGATCTTCAAAAATTGTTTACAAATTATCCGTACAACGTATGGGGCTCACACTTGGCTCAAAAATCCCCTGGTATGTGTTCTACCATATGAATGCATTTGATTGCCACCTTCACAAAGCTTTTCCGGGTCCCTTTAAGGACACGGTCTTGGACTGGGACGAGAGGGTAGAGGAAGCCTGCACCGCAATAAAACTCTCTTTTAACTTTGCCGTCTCCCTCTTTGGCATAAATACACTTGTTACCCATTCTAGAGGAGCATGGCGACGTGGTTCATTGTCGTTGGGAGAGCAGGAAAAGAAGCCATGAGAAGTCTATCGATGAATGGGTCGATCGCTCAATCAATCAATCAAATATTCAATCACTCAATGAATGAATGAATGAATGAATGAATGAATGAATGAATGAATCAATCAATCAATCAATCAATCAATCAATCAATCAATCAATCAATCAATCAATCAATCAATCGTTCGGTCAATCGATCAATCAATCAATTAATAAATCGATCAATCAATCAATCAAACGAGCGCTATTTCACATTTATAGGTACAAAGGCCGGGAGCACCGATAAGACAGTTACATGCGGCTTGACGGTGGCTATGCCCTCTGAGGTAACAGTTGGTGTGTATGTTGGGACAGAAATGTTATCATCGATAATCAATAGGTGATAATACTTAACTTCGTAGCCACCTTGATCACCTTCCCAACTGAAATAGTGTCCCCCTACCCTAGCGTATTTAGGTTACCCGGGCTCTCCGCTCCCCTGCACCAAACTTTTAATAAACGGGTAAAGAAAGCATATAAAGTACTATGCAGACGTTGCGTGTCTTAGTGTGGACTTCAAGAAGCATTATTTGATTGCGCTACCTAAAAAGAAACGTTGGAGTTAGGCCACAATATTATTTTATTAGATCCCTACGCGAAGTTTCAATATTGTTCCAGCATTTTAAAATGTCCAACGCTGCCACAAATGCAAAGAGCCATAATTGGACTTGCTCATTCCAGTCGGGTTGCTATTTAATACCGTAAAACACTGGCATATAATAAATAAAC
This sequence comes from Haemaphysalis longicornis, assembly GCF_048455015.1. Lineage (NCBI taxonomy): Eukaryota > Metazoa > Arthropoda > Arachnida > Ixodida > Ixodidae > Haemaphysalis > Haemaphysalis longicornis. The sequence goes on along the minus strand of NW_027526385.1, from coordinate 61,176,289 downwards.
AAATTACTAAATATAATACTGGTGAAGAGAATGCGAAGGCGGTGGTGTATTTGGAACTCGGATTTACAAAAAGCAAATGACCGCCATGGAAATCACAAGAACCTCTCCTTCACCCTTTGTAAATTTTTTTCCAAGTTCCACCGCGGTCGGCTTCATCTTCTTTTCAATACGGTTGTCTTCCTTGGGCTATTCAAACACGAACACCGTCTGTCTGTCTGTCTTTCTGTCTGTCTGTCTGTCTGTCTGTCTGTCTGTCTGTCTGTCTGTCTGTCCGTCTGTCTGTCTGTCAATGTTTTACTTGAAAGCTGATGAAGTCACAGACAAGGCAAAACACGTTTAGCCTTTAAGCTACCAAAACAAGGTAGCCTAAGAAAGGCTATCATCTTACAAAACTTCGTCTCTAACGCTCAATACTTCTATGTCCACTAGCTGTCTACAATGCGACTGACGGGAAACTTGAGTTGAAGCTAGGTCCATGCTTTTTTCTGTCTGCTCGGCGCCTGACGTGCCCATCGTGCAGAAAAAGGACAGTCCAATAGCTTGGCGCCAAAATTTTAGCAAATTTGTCTAATGAAGCAAGAACAGAGAACCCCTTTCGAAGCCAATTACCTTCGGGTGCGGTATTCCTTCAGGATGCCTCTCAGAGTACTAAGTACCACACACCATGCGTGAACTGCGTTCTCAGTGCAGGACTTAACGGCGCAATTGCCGTTGGTGACACTCCGAGAGGGGCCGGCTGTGCTCCCCGAATGAACTGAATAAAGCTAAGAGTTGCCTACTTTTAAGTGCGAATGCACTTCTTAAGCGAGCCTGAAGCGTCCGCCGCCGTCCGCATAGCAACAGCTGCGGGTGCGCGCGCTCCTCGTCTTCCTTGGCAACGGGGGAGATGGGCGCGCGCTGCCTGGCCGCTGACATGGCACACACCCACGTGGGGGATTGGCCAGGAATCTCCTCGTCTTCCTTGGCAACGGGGGGAGATGGGCGCGCGCTGCCTGGCCGCTGACATGGCACATACCCTCGTGGGGGATTGGCCAAGAATCGGGCGTGAGAAGGGCTAATGCACCCGCTTAAAGGAGTACTGACACGAAATTTCAAAGCTGAGATCCGCTCTAGCAGTCACGTACAACGACAACACAAATAGGTGTCTGTGAATAAATGCATCTTTTTAGTAACGCAGGGACAGTCGAAATAAATTCCCCCACAAATGCCATGGCGCAACCCGCCATGCTCCTATTTCCGGGAAATGATTTTGTAATGAGTGGTATTGTGATTTCAGCAGTATTTGAACAGGCGTCATGCATTGCGGGGGTGGTTTTGGCACAGTTTATTTTTTTCGTGACACGGAGTGAAGATGGTGGTAAGTATCTGGTAGGGGTCTTTGCGTCTGAACTGTGCCATACTGCTGGAAGTGATAATTATCTTTTCTGCCTATAGATTCCGCTCTCTTACAGCGTTTCTTTCAAAACCCGTAATGTCCGCAGAGGAACCGACCATCGAGAACTACCACTTGGTGTGTGCGGTGAGCAGCACTGTCAAGGGGGAAAGTGCGTACCCCGAGGATGGCCTGTGCGACTACCTATTTTACGACTCTATGTCCGGAAAACAGAGAAGCGGCTTGTCTACCGGATTGGACAGGAGTCTCGAGGCGTACACCAACATAACCAAGACGTTAAACTACACCGAGGCAGGAGTTTCGTTTTCTATATAGTAAGTTTATTTTCCACCGTACGGCTCGGTATTCTTACTGCCCGTCCAGAAGGAGACCGAGATCTCGCCCTTTCACGTCATTGCCAAACCTCTTTGCATTACTGGGTGGGCAGCAGTTTCTGGCCACCTATCAAGAACTTGTCGTTTTTCCTGGTCTTAAGCCATGCTGTGCCCATGTGAGGTTGCCAAAAAAAGAAATGCTGATTTGTAGAGGATGTCAGATTGAGGGTAACATTATATCTGCCTATTAAAAGGAGCGCCCGGCTTACTGACTGACTCACGGAATCATGGACGTCAAACCCGAGCTGTTACACCCAGACACTTGAAACTTCGCGAATACATCCGTGTCATTACGTAGGGGTTCACAAAGGGGCGATTTTCCGCGATTGCACTCCTAAACGAGAGAAAGGGGGAGATTGCGTTTTCCTAACTTCGTCATTGCCTCGCTTGCCTGTTCTCATATTCAAGTATTTTGGTGATATGTGTAGCCCTTATAAATATCTAAAGAGTAGATTTACGCTTTTCCCCTAACCAACACTATTGGGCCGATTCTGCATTTCGCGACAAAATGAGTTTTCGGAAAGTCTCCAATGAATACAATTTTGATTGATTCATCTAATTGATTTCTACCAATATATTTTACTCACGAATGCACACAACCAATTTTTAAGATTTTGCCCTGCGATGCCAGTAAAAGAAGGAGAAAGAATTTTTGTTAAAGTACACACGGGACGTGCCGAGATGGCTAACACGCGATGTCATTGCCTTGCCAGACTGCTGGTTCAAGCGGTTTCAAATTCGTGAACACATTGTCATTATGGTGTGGGAGCTGAAAATTGTGGAAATTAAAAAAAACACCATGCAGAGAGTGACAGTGGTTAAGTCATTTTTCATTTAGGTATGGGTGTATCGCAGGCCAGTGGAGATACTCAACTGCTTTTCGTTGATATAGGGAACTTTGGCAGGTATCAGAACATTCTTGTACAAGATTTTTTGAAAACACCAACCTCGTAGGGACCACCCGGGTTTCACGAAAAGTGCTTTTCTTTTACGCTTTCATCATTACCTGTACAGTCAGTTCATATATCGAATTGGTGTTTAAATACAGTTATCGAAAGACCAAGTTCAGGATATTGCCCTAACAGGCGTATAAAGAGCTCAGAGGTAATTTTTAAACTCACACATCCCTGAATCCCTGAGCAAGGAATATGGTTGAGCTTCTGCAACCACGTGCCTTCCATAGGAGGTACGTGGTTATTTATCAAAAAACTGCAACTGATGAGTATCTTTCATACCTACTTTGGTAACACTTCCCGTGGTTAGGTATTCGTTTCAGCGCACATTCTTTGTACAAAGTCTGAGAGTTGCAATAAAACACGAGTTCCAGCAGTTATTCATTACCACACACCTAAGGCACGAGCCCATGTTCTCACAATATTCGGGAGTTCCAAATCGTGCACAACTGCACCGTGGACTAGCTAATATTGACACGTAAGAGGTACCTGAGCAATTGTTATACCCATAGGAGTAATTAGTACAGCAGAACGCCCTCGCATCGCCGGGAACGACCGCAAGTGTGTGTGCATATACACACACACACACACACACACACACACACACACACACACATATATATATATATATATATATAACACAGAAATAAGAGAATAAGAGTTTGCAGTCCAGAAAACCTCGGAAAGCACAGGGGAGGATGTGGTAGGTCATTCAGACGGATAAAGAATTTGGAAAGAAAGAAAGTGGAGAAAAAATGCCCCCCAGGTGGGATCCGCACCCACGACCTCCAGAATTCCGGTCTGGTGCGATAACCACTACGCTACCGGCGGGGCGATTTTCCCCTCCACTTTCTGGGGAATTCATGTTAAGGTATTTTTGTTTCCTGTGTTTGGGGGTGGTAGCCAGTACCACTCGGACTACTCGGGGTGAAGGGGACCTTCTTTTTAACCCCCGGGCCGTGAATCGAGTGTCTACGCCATGTCAAGAGTGGTCGACCAGCGTTGAACACTCTTAAGCTTCCTATGGCACCAAAACTGCCAGAACCGAGGCCATCGCTATGCATTTAGCGAATCAGAATGGGAAATGAGGGGCTTGGTGAACTAAGACACAATAAGGATTGGCAGTCAAGAAAACCTCGGAAACCCAAGGGGGGAATGCGGTAGGTCATAGGAACAGATGAATTGTTTGCGTCAGAGAGAAAGTGGTGAAAAAATGCCCGCCGGGTGGGATCCGAACCCACAACCTCCAGAATACCCGTATATATATATATATATATATATATATATATATATATATATATATATATATATATATATATATATAGCGAATCAGTATAGGAAATTACGGGCTAGTTGTAATAAGACAGAAATAAGGGTTGGCAGTTTGGCAGTCAAGAAAACCTCGGAAAGCAAAGGGGAGGATGTGGTAGCTCATTGAAACAGACAGACTTTGGAAAGAAAGGGGAGAAAAAATGCTCGCCAGGTGGGATCCGAATCCACGACTTCCAGAATACCGGTCTGGTGCGATAAGCGCTACGCTACCGGCGGGGCGATTTTCCTCTCCACTTTCTGGGGTATTTATGTCAATGTAATTTTTTTTCAATGTCATTTTTTCCCCTCCACCCCAGAAAGTGGAGGGGAAAATCGCCCCTCCGGTAGCGTAGTGGTTATCGCACCATAGCGGTATTCAAGAGGTGGTGGGTTCGGATCCCACCTGGCAGGCATTTTTTCTCCACTTTCTTTCTTTCCAAATTCTCTGTCTGTTTCAATGACCTACCACATCCTCCCCTTAGCTTTCCGAGGTTTTCTTATCTGCCAACCCTTATTTCTATATATATATATATAGATTTATATGTGTGTGTGTGTGTGTGTGTTGTACCGTTGAATATGGACGCGATTGGAACAATTGGCAAGTCGTTTATGTAAGGACAACTCCGCGTTGGGGATGTTGGGCATGGTACACGCCCGCCGACGACAAGGCAGAAGCAGCGCTTGGCGCGCGAGTCAATCGAGCGCTGCGCTGCACAGAGCTAGCTTGGCACGTCAAACCTCTTGCTTCTCCGCCGCTTTAGCTACTCGCTAGTGGTTCAATAAATCACGCTTCAGTTTGTTTACAATCGTGGGCGCTACCATGTTCCAAGTATTCTTTTCTTGTCGATGGTCATATTCACCAGCCCAGCGCAAAGTACTGGAGGCGTTGTTCGACTGTCTGGACGAGATTGGCGTCATTGCAGTGATTTAGAGGTTTGAAGACAGACTTTTCAATCCCACTACAAACACACCGAGCGTCAATGTTTGTTATTTATTTTTTGTTTTCTTTTATTTCTTCTCTTTGTCTCTCTTTCTCGTGCCCTTTAATGTATGGGGCCTTTTCTTTCGCCCTCCTTCCGGGCAGAATGTTGGTGTAGAAATTCCAGGAAACATCTTGCTTTATCTTCCCCTAAAGAGCCTTCGCTCTCTCTTTTCTTGTATCACACCATCTTAGAAGTTTAGTTTCATTGCTGGACGCACACACACACAGACACACACACACACACACGCACACACATATATATATATATATATATATATATATATATATATATATATATATAACCTAATGACACTAATACGTGTGACACATGTTCAGTTATTCTTTACTTTCATGATTTGATGGTTGCCCGTGAAGTTGTACACAATTAAAAAGTCCCGCTGGGTGTTATTACATGGGCACCTACAGGAGCCGTTTGGTAATTGGCAACGCCTGGAACTTGTGTTTGATTGCAAACCGCCCAAAACAAATTGTACCAAGATGGTGGTCGCAACGTTCGACGAAGGTAAGGGCAGGTTTATCTCAATATGTATAAAGGGTGCTCTTCCCGCATAGTTTTCTGATAACAGCGGCTTGTACGGGGTGCGTGGGGTTGCAGAATGTCCCGACAGACTGCGAGCGCTATACGAACGTGGGAAAATTGAACTTACTTACACGTCCAAAAGGGTGTTACTATAAAAATTCCGCTGGCCTCTTTATACTTGAAATCCTGAAATAGGTTTTTCGAACACTTTATGGGCAGAATTTCCAAGCAAAAACAATATACCAACGGGCGCTATAATTATTGAGGAATCTGCAAAACCATGCCCATATTGGGTGGCTATTATGGAAAATATGTGGAATAGTATTTACATACCTTGGTAATTTACCGATATAGGCAAGGGCACCTCAAAATTTAAAATGGCCTGTGATAAAAACAATATCGGATACATTTTTTGCCCCCTTTTCACTCTCTTCGTGGAGTAATTTTTAAAAAATTCAGCAATATTGAACTCCTACACCATAATCACAGAGTGCTGATGAATTTGGAGCTGTTTAAGCAAGCGGATCATATAGGCGTTGACATCAGCTGTTAGATCTTATCAGCTCGTCAGGCGCGTGATTTCAAACGAACATTTTCGCCATCTCACGCCGTCACCAGACGCACTTCTTAAAATTGGTATGTCATTTGTATGGGTAACATTGATAAGGAAAAACCAACTTGATACATGAATCGGTGAAACATTTACTAGAGGATGTTTAGAAAACACTCATTTTGCTCCTAAATGCAGAATCGCCCATATAGTGTTGGTTACAGCAAAACCCTAAAAATACTTGTTAGTTATTCTTTGTTACGTTTTTTTCGCGGCTATGGGTGCCTACAAGCGATGTAATTATAGAATGGCACATTAGGTTCTCGAACGCAGGATGAATAAATACTTACAACTCCGTTTATTCGCATCATTTTTTTCTCACGCCAATCAGACTTTTCTGGAACGCGCGCGCGCCGGAAAAGCTCGATTTTACAGTGGCAGAACAGCTTTAGAAAAGCCGTAGTCGTACAAAAGCTCTACCGGCCGTAGTAGCACTTCACGTCAGTTACAAAAACTGTGACGTGTTAAACAAGATAGAAAGCGCGCGCCAACAGCAACGCCGGCCGTTTCGTTAAGTCACCGGAGCCCTGCGTCGGCCGTTTATGTCGGAGCGTGGAGAACGTCATGAGCTTGTTCGAATCCGCAGATGAGCTTTCTTGTGCGCCCAAGGATTAAAATTAATTTAAAATATTGTAGCGATGGACTTAAGCAAGGAGCGAAAAAAAACGTTTATTAAGAGGGCGAACTTGTGCCGGCAAACACTCTCAAAACCACACCTAGGACAAGCAAGCTTCGACTACATCTTTCTCCTCGGTTCACCAGTGAGAACATATCCATAAGAAGAAACAGCCCCTTTAGACGGTAAGGGTTTTTGCCCGCATGAACAAAGTCGCGGATATTTGTTGTATTTAACGGTCACAGTTTACACTTTTGAGGGGATATCTTCATACACAAAGGAAGCTTTTTACATGGTTATCTGAGCTTTGGAACTTCGTTTAAGTGCTCCATTTTACGGGACACATATATCAGTAAGAAGCGCTTCGATGTGGAAGGGTGAGCAGGTTAATCGCGAATTCACGAAAACAGAATTTGGCACTTTTCCCTCGGCTAGGAGCGGAATTTTGAAACATTCCGCCTTAGTGAGCCCCTACTCCATGACACCAATGGGCTCCCGAAATTTCAAAACAATTCGTCTAGCAGTTTTGACTGGGCCTTGATTAGAAAGTTAGCGAGTCAGTCAATGGCGCACTTCTTTAGTTGCTGCCGGAATACGCACAAAGTAAAGGTACGGTCTTCGGAGACTTTATTTCAACCTTTCGACCGGAGACAGGTCTTCTTCAGGAATGAAAATTCTTCTTCAGTCTTTCATTCCTGAATAAGGCCTGTTTGAGGTAGAAACTTTGAAATAGGCTCCGAAGAGTGTACTTTTACTTTGTATATATTGAGAGACGGTGTTTCGTAAGAAGGCCTTTATTAAGTCGCCGAGCCCAGACCTTCGTCCACCGTCGAAGCGAGGGGATGATGATGATCATTTACAGATGGTAATGGCGATGGGTGCACGGATATGACTAACAGGGAAACACACCCCTTGGTGTCCACAGTGCGAGCGATGATGTTCATGTCTCGTCCGGGCACAATGTTCCGGCATTAACGTCCCTATGCTCACAAAATATATAAACATATAACATATATGAATGCATATATATATATATATATATATATATATATATATATATATATATATATATATATATATATATATAAGCAGTAAAAGAAAACTTCTCGAGGAGCCAGAAAAAATACTTGAGAAAATGGTAGACGCACGATTAAAAACAAAAACAGTGATTTACTGACGTTTCGACTGCGGGACCAGTCTTCATCTTGAGTAACACAAGATGAGTACTCAAGATGAAGACTGGTCCCGGAGTCGAAACGTCAGTAAATCACTGTTTTTGTTTTTAATCGTGCGTCTACCATTTTCTCAAGTATATATATATATATATATATATATATATATATATATATATCAAAGTTGCAGTCCTTATTGCCAGTGCTGTTTGGCGTTTTAACCGTGTTTTATAGTGCCGAATGAGGTCAGATTGCTTTTTTTTTTTTGCAGGAATAAATAATTGAAAATTCAAGTCGAGAAAAAATGCGCCGTTTTTTCCGGAAACGGGAAAAAAACGGCTTTTTCCCGCTTCCGGAAAAAACGGCGCATTTTTTCTCGACTTGAATTTTCAATTATTTATTCCTGCAAAAAAAAAAAGCAATCTGACCTCATTCGGCACTATAAAACACGGTTAAAACGCCAAACAGCACTGGCAATAAGGACTGCAACTTTGATATGTGTCCTTACGGAATCCCTCGTCCCGTACGTCTCTCTCTCTCTCTCTCTCTCTCTCTCTCTATATATATATATATATATATATATATATATATATATATATATCTACAGAAAGATAAAACTCAAATAAGATCAAACTCACTCACAAGATAAAAGATAACACTCACCTGCCTTCATCAGAGTACAGTTACATGATTTTGCTGTACTGATTTTTACAGCAAAATCATGTAACTGTACTTTGATGAATGCAAGACACGTTGCCGCTACGTAAGTAAACCTTCTAGGTTATTCTTCTTGCTGTGTATTCGACTCATTACGTAGTCTATATATATATATATATATATATATATATATATATATATATATATATATATATATATATATATCGAAAGAGAGAGAGAGAGAGAGAGAGAGAGAGAGAGAGACAGAGAGGCAGAGGGTAGTGACCTTTGAAAATGGGGGGAAGCGCAAGAGAAGAAAATTTTGAGCTGCCTGATTGCGTTGCCAGCACACGCTTCCCTGGCACGCCTTGTGAAGGGGTAGGTATCCAATGGAAGGAAATGGAGTGAGAGTGAACAGGTTGGCGAGAACGCAGCAGAATGTGATAGCGAAGTTGGTTAAGAAAGGAAAATCAGAGTGTATATTTTTGAGGAGGTACAGCTGGGATGAGCGAATCCAGGTTTGGGACACTTTCCTCGAAATTTATGGGGAGAAGTGGGGAGTGGGGGTGGTATTGTCCCGCCATGTGACCACGAGCCAGAGATTTAGGAAAGTCAAAAGTAAACTAGCTTGTACGGGAAGTTCTTATCGCGAGGTGCCTACACGCCGTCGAAAATTAACTTGAAAAAGAGCATAACTACAGCACTTGCACACATTAGAAACAGCAACAATCTTAGATAGGGGTTTTTCTGTGACGAAGCCATTACGTTTCGCGTCTCACTTTAATTCGAACGTCTTTCATGCGAACGTTTGTCTGCAAGAAACACACATGGCCAAGAAAATAAAAGAAAAGCAGCAGTCAGGGTAGCGATAATAATGAAATGCAGAGCGCGTAATTCGAACGTAGCCAGTTGCGATCACAGCGAGGCATCGAGACTTTTTTCTTCACTATTCATTTAGCATTATAATTTTCTAACAAAAAAACAGTGGTCGCTCCCCTATTCTGTACTGAGATGTATTCATCCATAAACGAAGGAATAGGAAATGCTCCACAAAGTTTTGCGCCAACCATTTAAAGTAAACAAATTCCTTCTTTCTGCCAATTCAGTGGTAGTGCGGTATGTTGGGAGCCAGGCAAGGACGCAAGTTATCAATGCATGCTAAGGCAGAAAAAGCTAGATGCTAAAAGTAAAAGTACTACCAAAAAACGGAAGCAACTCAACGTCTGGTCTCTGAGACTCAAGGAAAACAAAGTTCGAAATGACGCATCAGAAAATTTACCGCTCTTAACGAGGGAGAGTAAAGGCATACTGTTGACATACTGAATGAAAACCAAATGACGGCAAGTAGTCGCGGGAGAGGAGCCGCGCTATTTTGAAACGCAGGATATTGATACTGTCACGAAGGTAGAGCGAAATCGAAGTTTCGGAGCTACAAAATTCATTTAACAAAACTAGGTTTAGTGACATTCGTAACTTCAATTACCGAGCACACGAAAAAATGGTAACAATATAGACAGGTTACAGACAAATAAAAAAAGCTTGCTGTAACAATAGCGAATACATTCAGTGAAGGAAGTAAAAAATTACAACGCCCAACGTGCATGACCTACTGAACGCAGAGAGTTTCGCTTGAACAGTACTCTTTCATGCCCTATTTTCCCATGGGGAATCCATTCTTTGGATGCTCTGTGGGAAAGTGCGCTCTAATAAATGGCCAACGTGGAGTTCAACGCTATTAAAATTATTGCGAGGAACAATGCTAAGATGAGTGCTTTGGTACCCGAGGCCTCAACAATATTAGAGACAACTTAAAACTGGGCTAAAGGAAATACATAGTGAAAGATGCCGAAGTCCGAGGAAAAACTGTAGATCTCCTTCAATTCAGTGAAATATCATAAGAGAAAAGGTTGCAAAATAGTTTTAGAATCTGTCAGATCTTTAAGGGTGTCCTTAGCCTTACAAACGGACACCATAAGTGAGAGTCACTGCAAGGGGTCGAGGCAAAAGATTAGTATGCATACAGTCCCATCAGCCTGTTCGCTTCTGCGTACAAGCTATGTAGAAAAGGCGCATGGTGGCTAAGTGGATTATCATTCTCAAGAAACAGTGTATTCGCTATTATAAAGCCAGTGACGCGAAAATACACTCTGTAAATCTGCCTACAACCAGCCTGGAGGCTGCCTAATTAAGCCCCTGTCTGCTCACTTGCGCCAAATAACCCGTATGATTTGGATATCTTTTATTACAGCGACGACTCCCTGTTCGAGGATTACCATTCGGACCACTTCTTCTGGGGCCTCGGGTTCTTATGGGAGAAAAACGTGCAGAACATTGGCATGCTCAACGTTCATGGACCACGCGCCGATGAGAACCATTTGATTGAAGTCGTGGAAGTTCTAGAGGTATGCGCACCACCCCCTCTTTAGTCACAGCCTCAAGAGCGTAGGCACGTACGCTGTTTGGGTTGCTGTGCTGTGCAAAACAAAACGGAGTTTTATAAAGTGGCGAATAATTCCACTCTGTTACCATACAGAGCCAGTAAGCTTTTTACAAACTACATGTAGGTGACAAATGTTTGAGGGAAGGTATACGAATATTTTGTTTCTTTGGAGCGTTAAAAGCGGTCACTGCTTTAAGAAAGACAGACACACCTTTATTTGACTGGCGCTTCGCTAGCTCGAGTGCAGCAAGCAGCCCCGACTTCCACCTTTTAGGAGCGAACCAGTTTAGGACCTCGCTCTGTACGCGGCTTCGTGTCTGTGTAGATTGTTGCACATGCGGGAGCAGCATTGGATTGGGTTGAAATGAATTTTATTGCATTGAATTGGAGTGGATTGGATTGGATTGAATTGGAATAGATTAGACTGAATTGGAGTGGATTGGAATGGATTGAATTGGAATGGATTGAAATGGATTCGATTGGATTAAAACGGATAGGAATAAATTGAATTTTAACGGATTAGACTGCACAGCAATTGCATATACTGTACAAGCGCGTTGTCACTCATTTACATGCGTTAGTGGGCAATGCTACGGGTAATTTGCGGTAAAAACGATCCCCAGTGCTTTGCCCACTCGTCATGATTCACTTCGTGGAGATGCGTGAATTTTTTTCCTTTTTGCTTTCGGGAACGCACGTGACCCTCCTCTCGGTCCACGATGCAGGAATAATGTCTTCGAAATTCGCGTCTCTGTCGCAATCTATGCAACCGTTCAATTTGTATCATAATTCAAAGCGGTGGCTAGTCACCTTGTCACCATAAATAAACATAGAGGCTTAAGGTGATTGGGCTCCGCATCACTCGGTGCAGCTGTCAGCTATTCTTATTAAGCAGCTGCGATGCCGCAAACATATTTTCATTAATTCTGTTCCACTCTCTAGCAGCCTTCGCCTCTCCATTGAGAAAGACTGGCCTATTAACGGTGTAGCTGTTCTCCCGCGGTCCGTGACGACAGTCTCGGCTGGTATCCTGTCGCGCTTTCTCTGAACAGATTTCTTGTCGCGGAACTACCGGTTCCCAGTGGAGAAAAAAACTGTGACTGATTCCTCTGTCATAGGAATCGCTTAAACTCGAATGGAAATGTACAGCAAAATCTGCAGCTTAACATGATTTTTGGGTAGGCGGCTGTCTTGTGGGTGTGCTTGGCGAGCGACGTGCTGCTGGCGGGTCGCTTCGGCAAAGGTGTGCTGGTATCATCTCCGTGAGGGGTATGACGTCAGTGAAATCTTGGTGTATCCCGGCATAAAACCCTTTTGTGTTAAAATATAAAACCCGAAAACAAAGAACCCTAATTATAATGTGCACTTTAGTGCTAACGGTTTCTTCCCCGCAAGAGGGAGACTTTTACGGCCCGCTTGATTCGTATTACTGGTGTAACTCCCATGACGGTTATGATGTCATGAAAATGTTTGTGTAGCCCGGAATACAACACTCTCGTGTTTGAAAAATTGTTCACAAAAGTAATGCGCAATTTCAATTTCTAGCGCACCGCTACCTGGACTCCTCTGGGAGACTGCACGAAGTCAGAGCGCCATCAGTGAGCTCACCACAGTGGGCTATATTTGGCGTTATTTCGCAGCGCGGCGGCTTCGCTGAGCATGTCTCGCGTGGCCTAGGCCCACATCCCTTCCCTTCACACTTTCCTCGTGCTGTTGTCACCCGCCTTCGTGCTTTCTCTATCTCGTATTTTTGGCTTCCTCTTTGTTCGTTCGGTTATAAAGAAGCAGACGGCGACCCAAAATCACAAAAGCGCGCACTTAGGAGGTACTCTCTAAAACAGGTCCTAATGCCATCATATTTTGGTCAAACGCGGCTTATGTAGCCCCTGAAACAATGGCTTCCGCGGATTACTATTGCATATAGAGGTGACGCCGAATTCAAATTAACGGTGTAAGCTTGGTTTTTTTAAGCTGGCTTTCCCACATGGAGCTGTAAATTGAAGCATGGCTGCCTAATGAGGGAGTATGATTAAGGAAAACGCCTGTAACTCTTGTGTTATAAAAAGCATCACAAAAGAAACTACAAGGCAATTAGCCGCTAAGGCGAATCTACAATTACGATCAGTTTCATTACCTTGTCATAAATGCTTAGTTCACAGTGAAATTGTACAATTTACAGAATCACTGCTGCAGTCAATAAATGGTTATCTTCTGATGGAGTATTGTTACAGAAAAGGGCTGTAACTGTTGTTTTTGGCGGATATATCAGGAAAAAAACTGTCTGGCAATTTGCCGCTTAGACGGCTCTAGCATTACACCCGACATATTCGCAGGTAATCTTTCTTTATAGAGTGAAAGTGCACTAACTTTTTCTTCTGCAACGTTTTTTCCAATTGTTAGAACTTCGCTCTGCGAATGTCTTTCAAAAAAGAGCCGCATTCAGCGAGTGTTTCCGAAGCCCAGCTTTCTGCCACCGTCACCATTCTCGCCATGCTGCGCAGCCATGGGAACGTGACATGGCTTCACCGGCACTATGTGATACCTTTTTACCAATGCCCACCGAAAGCAGCAACCACATATTCCGCGGAGAGCGCATGCAGAAATTGCCTCCCGCGTGATACCATTTCCTTCTCGCCTTCATTTTATAGTGACGCAGGACATACATGTAAATCTTAGAGTGACATGCCCACGGATTCATGTAGTGGCTTCCGCCGCCGTAAAGGTTCACGCTGGCAATGTTGGTTATTCGTTTCAGGCTGCCTACCTTGCCACTTCGAACTACTTCTTCGACAGGCACGTTAAAACCGTCGTCGGCTTGGCCATACACTACAACTACAATTTAAGCGCCATCACGCTTGCTCTGTAAGTATACATGTTTTTGGAGAATTGGATATTTTTACGTGAGTACAGTCTGACACACATTTGCGTCTGAAACAATTCAGCAAGAAATTCCTAATCAAACAAAGCACCTTCCGTCCCCATTCCCATCGCAAGGATTTTATGACGCCAACACCTGCTAAAGCATAAAATGTTTCCGCCACGATGACGCACAAAACAAGCGAGGCAGCGGTAATGTACAGTTATATAGAAGCAACCGAATACAACGACAGCACGTATATTAAGGTCTCTGTGATTTTAAATGCAGAGCATTTCAATAACTCACGATTTCACCCGCGTTGACGTCCGTAGTCCGCATCGCTCCCCCTGCACCATATAAAAAAATAATACTTACCGGCGCCAGGTTTCGATCCCACGACTCTGCGGGGGGAGCGCAAGGTATATGGTGCTCTACCCACTGCGCCACAAAGCCGACACAGAGTGGAAGCTTACGAACGCGCCTTATATCCTTGACTCATTCAACCGTCGGCCACAGGTGCGCCCTCTCCCGCGCGTCCTCCTCGCCTTCTCTCCTCTCGCAACACCCTCTCTCGCCACGTTTGGTTCGGGCGCACAACAGGTGGGGACGTGCGCAACACCCTCTCTCGCCGCGTTGGGTTCGGGCTGAGCAACAGTCGGTTTGCGCGCAAGAACAGGTGGGGCGCTCGCATCGCGCTCTCTCGCCGCGTTCGGTTCGCGATTAAACCACATATGTCGTTCGCGCGCGCTCTGGTCGCTAAGATCTGTGGCGTGATCGTGACGTCAACATCACGCGTTCGTGTGGTGGCGCGATTTCGGTGCTATATCACTCTCTCGCGAGGGGCATTTTATTGGATTCGATTGGATTGGCTTGGATTGGCTTGGCTTGGCTTGGCTTGGCTTGGCTTGGCTTGGATTGAATTAAAGTTGATTGTGTTGGATTGTGTTGCGTCATAGCCGCACCACGTTGCGTCATAGCCGCTCCAGGTTGCGTCATAGCCGCGGCAGGGGGTTCACGGCACGTTTCACGTTTCACCGTCGACTTCATCGACAATGTCTACGCTGGAAGACAACAATTACAACAACAACAACCAATTCGTAATCCATACGACTTGCAGGCGCGCCCCACGCGGAAATGCTCTGCATTTGATCGTGCCCCTCGCGAGGGGGATGTTTCTTTTTACCTTTTTTGACGAGTGTCAGTTTGTTCCCGAAAAAAAATTAAAAAGCTGCCAAATTTCACGCTACAGTGGCGTAATGTGGACATCGGTGGCGTATTCTAAGTTTCCGCTGCGCTTTCAAACCCTTGAAAGCATGCACCAGCTCACTCAAATTCTTAAAGAGCCTTCTTCCTCCCTCTTCCTTTGTCTCTCGCCTAAAGGACAACCTTTTTGAAAGTCGTGAAAGATGGCAATATACACATCTATGCGAATAAGCAAAAATTTCTGTTCAAGTTTTTTCGAACACCCGTGTCCTATGCTGTTCCGGAACACTGTGCAAAATGTTTCTTCATGGGACGCGAGATTAGTATTGACGCTCTGTTGAAGAACAGCATATTTCCGTTTCTGCGCCACCTCAATGGTGGCGCTGAACGAACCGCCCGTGCCCGGCTGCCGCACTACCCCTCGCATTGCAGCACAGCCACCAGCGTAGACGAGTACCGCCATCCAGCGGCAGCCGGAGAAGACGCTCCTACGCGAGATTTTCGTACACGTGTTACCACTGACTTTAGTCAAAATAAGCGTTCCTGTGTTTTCATAACGCAGCGAAAGCACGCAGGCGGCCATAATGACGCTGGCTATGCGCACAGTACTGTATAGAGGTCACAGAATTATCTAGTCGAGCGTTGAGCGGGGTATTGTACCGGAAGCACAAGGAGCATGTTTGAGTTCGGAATCTCCGCATGGTTTATCTACTGGGCTCCCTTCACATTGCTTCTACCTTCATTTTTTCTTCTATTTTCTAACGTGACCATGCAAAAATTTTCCGCTATGTTTTTATAAACTTCCGAATGCATATTGCTAAATATTTCCCTGAAAAGTTTAACCAGTTCGCTGTGGAAACTGTAATCACTTTTACCACTTTGCGGTTAAGGTCGCGCGGTATTCCAAGAAGGCGGCGACACCTGTCTTCACGTTGTCGATATTTTCTACCCTATGTTAGAAAAGCGACGCGTAAGGTCGTAGGGACGGTATATCCGTGTTCGCGGTGATCGAATCCACCGTAATAATGCAACTAGAACGTTCTCTGCAGGGTCGCCCGAAGTGTTCCAGCTTTTGGCTGTTTAATAAAGAAATTTTCAGCACTAGTGTTGACATTGTAATTCAGCTTGCATGTGTAAGTGTTGGCGAGTGGGATTTAAAGTGTGAGACAAGACGGTAGATCCGGTTTTCAGGGGATTTGCCTTGAGAGCAAAAAGTTAGCATAAAGAAAGGTTACCTTAGAGGAGGTTCTTCGAGGTTCTGAGGGTAAGGGGGGCGACAGTGTTTGCTAGTTGCTAGTAGCGCTGCATGGCTTTCAGCTCGAGCCTACGAAGCGTAAAAAGGGTGACGTCTGGTACGGCGGGCGTACAGCGCCATACGAAAATGCCTGTGTACTGCGGGAAAGCGAAAGAAAAGCAGGACACATCTCAAAGCCGCAGCGTACAGCTACCTAGAATGACGTTTGCACGTCGTGCTTTCTGTACTGCAGGGATCGCTTCAACCTGTCTCTGTTGATCTTCCTGACGCACGTCTCCTTTCCGGAGTACACCCGACCGGACTGCCGCATCTTACCAGCGTCGATGCTCAACTTTCCCGACAACACTTCTCGCGACGACTTCAAATACGGAATGTCAATTGTAAGATAATTTCTGTTTTCATAGTCGCTGCGAAACGCGCACCATATCAGATAGAATGCACAATAACCCTTACTAACATCGCATGGTGGTAGACCACAACCGCTGACTCGCTTGGTTGTGCAGAAAATTCGTGGTATATCAGAGATTGTTCCCCCATTTGCGTCGCGCCATAATTTTCCCCACCCGTGTGGCACCACGTGGCGCGAGTTTCGCGCCCGCTACAGCAGCGGACAACAAAGTTTTCAAAAATGTCTAGTATCTATGCCGGTCCAGATGCCTGATGGGTGGTTACCTCATCCCTCTGCCTTGAGGGATAGGTGCATGTCGAGCCGCTAGAATAGGACGTTGTAAGGAACACGCTAGGAAAGCATCTGTAACAGCGGGTGGTTTTTGTTCAGTGTAAATACTGATATTCTTCCGTAAGGTCATAAGGGAGGAGAAATACGCATAAACTCAAATGTTTTGCACCAAAAGACTACACCACAAAGGAGCACACGAAAAAAACCAAAGAGGGCTAGAACTTCGTAGGAATCTAAAGGAGCAAGCTTGTTGACCTGATCTGACTTTCTGAAAATCTTTGTGGCAGGGCCCATCCTCACTTGACCAGGCCCCTAGAGAGCACCCTCCAAAACTCCTTTTTGCGTATTGCACGTATTGCATTTGGGGCGGTATCCTTCCCTTCTCCGACGCTGGTTTCCCTTTCCCGGCGCACGCTCGGTCACCCTTTCTCGAAACCCTCTCCGACCCTCCCCTGGTGTTGGCGTGTCACGTTTCTCCGCGCGTGCTCCAAGGATTGGCTTCATGTTTACTGTACCTCACGATTTTCTGTACCTCACATGGCGTTCCATGTTCCTCAAAAAATTAATATGTGAGGCGTTCGCATTCATACTCGGGTAAAGCAAGCACTGGCAAGAAGTGCGTATCAATCAAATGCAGACTGTATGTAACAGATATGTCGCAAAAATGTTAGCGTCAAATAAATGGAAAGAGAAAAAGCAGTCCAGTCTGAGTTATTACCAGCACCTACTCATCGTTCGCCACTTGCGTTTTCAGTGATGAGGAACCTTTAGAGGTTACTTCAATCAAATTTTATTTATATAGAGTCACGCGTCAGTTGAACAATCTGGTATCGTAAAGTATTTGCGTGTTTACAATTCCGGAGTAAAAAAATTCTGAACCC
This sequence comes from Haemaphysalis longicornis, assembly GCF_048455015.1. Classification (NCBI taxonomy): domain Eukaryota; kingdom Metazoa; phylum Arthropoda; class Arachnida; order Ixodida; family Ixodidae; genus Haemaphysalis; species Haemaphysalis longicornis. Next base: position 61,158,365 of record NW_027526385.1, on the reverse strand, counting down.
TTCCGCTGCCGGTTACCAGCGTGAACGCGAATCTTGGCCAACCCCGTGAAAGCGCACACCAGTCTCTTGCGAAACTCCTATAAACCAAATTCTAAGTTCTTCCTTGCCGAACACTTAAGCGGCCCCCATGGTATTCCAATTCCTGACACTCAGGAGTCGCTCCCCGAACACGCACACGTACACGAGCACGCTCCCGTTGTCGTTCAGCGCTGCGTGCTCTTCGACGGAGCGGACTAAAAGCGGACTACCCATGGCGCAGTGCGCGTGAACTGGCGAGAATCGTGGCGCGCGCCAACTTAACTTGCCTTTCCCTTATCCAGAGAGAGGCAACTTCTGTGATTGGTGACTGTATTTTAGCGGGCACGCCACTTGTGGGAGATGGAAGTTTTGGGGCCACCAGCTGCGGGTGAGAGGAAATTTCCGGCCGCCAATTGCTCGTAGGGAGGAAGGGCAAGGGTTTAAGGAGGACGTTTCGCCTCTTAATCCCAACACCTACATAGACGGTGACACGAGTCAGTCAATGCAAGCTACACTTGAAAAACAACTCGAGCCCTTGCACCCCGGGAAGACGGAACTACAGTGGAGCTGAGGGTCTGGTTGGATCTGCTGTGTAAAGGTTTAGCAAAAATGGCTATTTGCTACGTTGAATTATAAGGACAGTGCCACAACCTCTACGCAACAGACTAACAAGGCGCACTGTTGTTTTATATTGGCAGCGATGTTTTATTAAGTGCGGAGCACTTTAGTGCCCGGTGTGTTGGTGGCCGCCAAGGAACACACGGGACTGCGCAACGGCAGAGGTAGAGATACGCCGCTTGTGGGAAGCAGTCTACTAGACCCAGGTGAAAAGAGGCGGCAGTCGTGGAGACGGTGTGAAGTGGGGCCGCAACATTACTCCCCTCGTAGATGACCTTCACTAACTGCTTAACATAGAATGCGAACACACGTCACCGAGTAAACTGAAGCGGGCAGGAGATGAAGTCGCCAGCTGCCGACGAGCAGTGTAGGCTGCCAGCGAGAGTAACTTCGTAATGCGCACTAGGTGGCGAGCCAGATCGCCGACTTTTTACCGAGTTTGCACAGCAAACAATAGACGAAAGCATTCGAACAAGCTGAGAACAACACTAAAGTTCCTCGAGAGCAACGTTTTTTGAAGGCGATCTGATTGTACATCGGCGATACGAATAAGGTAGCTGTGCATCTCCACCCGGTTACAAAGGAGAAGCCACTAAACAAAATCAGCATCCTTATCAGCACGCCGTCTTGAGAAGTTGCAAGTCATGCACGTGGGAAAGACTACACATACTGGTTTGCAGAATGCTACCTAATCGGAAGCAATTGCGCAATAGCTAAACGAAACTCCCTCACCCATTCTAAGCGAAACACGCTGACTATTCCACTTGTGCACGTGACACACGGCGATGTTTTTCCCCTTTCTCCTGCCCAGGACGAAGTTGCCAGGATCGTGCAATTTCTTCGCAACAGCACCGACGTGAATATGGCCATATCATTCACAATGAGAGCTCGAAGCTTCACGCCAGAAGATAAAACTTCCGACGATCAGTTATTCCAGCCGTGCGAGAACCACACCATAACGAAATATCAATGGCCCGATGATTCGCCATTGCTCGTAAGTATAAAACCATTGCCCTTAGATACGCATTGAAGGATTCAGATAAAACGTTCGGCGCCCAAAGCGCACTCGCTAAGCACTGGGTGAGCATTTCTGTTCGCTACGACGAAGTTCACCTGCCGTTACTCTTTATGTGGTTGATCGCCAGAAGCTTCGCCGAGGCGTCATTAGACACTGCTGTGCGGTTTTCAACTGCAGTATACATGTAAGCCACACCATTGGGTTCTCAGTGCCCTTGAATATCTGGAAAGCAGAGGTGCACTATTGGCTCGAGGTAAAACAGTGAAAAAGCTTTACATTCACCATTGGCGCACGCAACCTCTATAATGTGACACAAAAAGCCACCCAAAAAGCCGCTGAGAACACAATGGCCACTATCGTTTGCTGGCTACGCCCTTCCGCTCGTCGCGGTCATATCGACGGCGCCCCCACTCCAGGAATCGCTCTTTCTGCACCTCCAGTCGCACCCTTGGGAATTAACTCATCAAGTCGCGCATATCATGGACACCCCAGGTATATATCGCTTCCTCCCATAATAAGCAGCAAAAAAAATGAATAGGCTAGTGTGACGAGGGCGGCAACAGTCGTCTTATAGTTTTCGAAGTCCAGTAGCCGCAATGGTGGAGACAAGTGACACCCCTGTCTCTCTACTTAGGGGGATGATTGCCGGCGGGGCTCAGCTTTCCCCTCCCCTAAGTAACGCCACCGTAAGTGCGATCGTTGGTTTGTTAGTTTTAAGTAGAACTGACACCGAATGCAACGAAGGTGAGATTGATTGAGAGAATAATTTAAACGTAATGCACACGCGCTAATCGACCTCGTTTTTTTTGTTGTTTTTTTGGCGGAAGTTTTGCTGGGGGGGGCGAGAGAAATAGACTAAAAGCAGCAGCCTCTTGCGCCGTTGGGTGAAGTGAAAGGAAAGCGCTTTGGCAACACTTAAAGTATTAGTGTTGTTCACATGAATGTTAAAAGAACAAAAAATGGTTGAACGGATCCAAACTAACAACGTTAATTTTTACCATCTACTACAGAAATTGAGTTTCACGCACGCGATGCTCCGCCAGGGTTTAGCGTTCGTTTCCACGAACTGCGGAGCAAGCACAAGTCTCGAACGTAAAATCATATCAAGTCACGAAATTACAATATTAAAGCTAAAATGTTCAAAGAATGCCTGGGACATCCCCTCACTCAAAAAGGCTGGGCCAAGACGTCGTGTACCAAAATGTCCGTGCACAGAAATGTCCACACCGAAACGTCCTGGACCAAAATGTCCGACACCGAAATGTCCGGATCCCGTTTAGCAGTCAGTCCGTTTCGTTTGCTAAGTGGTTACCGGGTTGCCAGGACCGGCCTGTTCCTGAGCGCGCGGAAGGGCGAGTAGGAAGGGTGCGGAAGCACGGACATGGCGAAGGCAGGCCCGCGGAACTAATCCCTTTACCGCGACGAATGCCCAAGTGCCCAGCCGGGTCCCCGTCAACCCAGTAACAACGCATACGACAGAACGGACGGACTGCTAAAACTCTCTATTCTTTGCCCGCCAGGGAGCAATTCTATCGGCCAGACGCGCATTGTGGCCTCCCCAGACAAACGATGAAGGGTGAAAAGCATTCTCGCGGCTACGCTATTCACCCGTTGAACGCTGCGTAAGAAACCAGCATGAAAGCAAGCACAAGCTGCGGCCTGCTGCGTGGTTATTCTTCTGTCTTGACCATCGAGGAAGCACGTACGGCTGAAGGGCGGGCAAACTGACCATCGTATAGGAAGAGAAACGCAGTAGCGCTTTATGGATTTTTGTACTCGAGTCTTGACATCAAAAACAGCCAAATCCTAGCGATGTAACGGCAGGAACGCCGTTCCTGCCGTTCCTTCAAAAACGTAACGAGTTACCGTTACAGTTCCACTGACCCTTAATGGAACAGTGGCGTTCCTCCGTTCCTCCAAAAAGGAACTAGTTCCACGAAAGCCGTTCCTTGTAACGCCGTTCCGTGCAACACTGAGCAGCGGGCGCGCAATCCAGCGTGATTGAGAAGTCCTGTTTACCGCTAGTGACGGTAGATGGCGCCAGCATACCGTGTCAAGCCGTTTTCTGCCTTACGGGTTTTTTTGACCATGTTTAACATGGCTTGTGTTTGTTCAGGGAGGAAATATTCGTTTCGACAAACCTCAAAAAATATGGTCACGTCAGACATCGTTGTTTGCGTTAATCGGCCAGTGTCGTCGGAGGCAAACCCAATGCTCAGCACCCCTGTGCAGCTTAACCAAGCATAGGGCGCGCAGTACCAACAGCAGTACGCATCGATACTTTTACGTTTATGGCTGCTTTCGTAACTTCCGCTGTTTGTCCCACCATTCTTAGAGCTTTAAAATACTGTGCTCTACATTTAGGCACAAGTAGCTCGTTCGGCAAGCTTATAATCTCTGCATAATTTTCGTTTGCTTTTGCCGCATCCGCCATTCGCAGAGCTGGCTGGTATGACATCACAGGTTCTGCTGCGGGAAGCGAGCTAGTGGGTTGCACGGCCATTCGGTTTTTTTATAATTATGTAGCTTATTTGAGCGCAGTTTACGTTAAAAGTGGTGTCGGTGTGATTCTAACAAGGCAATCTTTCGAATGAACCAAGCTTGTGTTTTCTCTTCATGGCTCCTTTAAGCAATAACGCTCATCGTATTTTTCGGGAAAACATTGTTTTCAACGTCCTTTTAACAGAAAAATCAACCCAGAATTTGGGTTGATAAAAAAACACTACGAGTACCAGTCAGGTATTCATGTTTGCAACAAACACGCTTAACGTTTTCGTTTTGCTCAAAAATGATGACAAGCATGAACTATGGTACGAGATTTAGTCACTTGAGAGGTTTTGCCTACATAAACTTATCTTTGAAGAATTCTCTTGCCTTTTGGCATGGCAGATGTATTGAGGAACAGACCGACAGACCTACATACTTATATGCAGACCTAAGGCGGACAGGACAGAATTTCCGGGTTTAAGTGACCCAAGAAAGACTATAGCATTTATTAATGCCCCATTGCTGAACGGACGTGCCAGTATTATAGGCGCAGCCATCCCCCGTGCGGAGGTCGCAGCTTCGCTGATGATTGCTGGGCCTGCGGATAAGGCAGCGGGAATGGTGGTAAGCGTCGCCGGCAGCTTGCTAAAACCAAGCGCCTTATTGTTACCATCAAATTCGTTATTGTTGTCGCCTTCACCCCCAACCTTTCTCCTTCGCGCAGTGTCCTCCTGTCCGTTGCTATGACTAAGTGCCTTGGCCTGTAGCCCTTGTCAGTCCTGTATTTACAGCTACCTTTGTACAGGGTGGTGCGACGATAATTGGAACACTTTAATTTTTTTCCGGTACGAACCACCGCTCTGTTCGCGCTCAGACTTGACACGAAGGTCGCATTGTGTGGTCTATTTTGTTTGACAACAGGAGCGACGACGGTACTTACCTGGTTATTATGAAAATAAATAAAAAAGATTTTCGACTTGGGAGAATGGCGGCTGATTTAGACGTGGAAGCCAGCGCAAGTTGATGTTAGAACACTGGCGCCACCTGGGGTATTCAGGGGGAAACGCACGTTTGAGATTCACGGTAGGAAGGATCCAAATGGTGTAGCAGACGATCAGAAAATGTGAAAGCGCGTTTTCTGGTCGTCTGCTTCTTCCTCCTTCCTAGATGCATCTTCTGCCCTTCTGCTGCACCGCTTGGCGCCCTCCTAACGGAAATCTCAAACGTGCGTTTGCTCTGGTTAACCCAGAAGGCACCGCCGTTCCAAGATAAACTTCTAGTTTCTCGCACTTCCAAATCAGCCACCATTTTCCCATTGGCGAAAATCGTTTTTATTTATTTTTTGAATAAACAGCAAGCACCGTCGTTGTTCCAGGTGTCAAACAAAATAAACCACAATATGCGACCGTCGCGTGAAGGTTGAGTGCGAACAGAGCGGTGGTTCACTTAAGTAAATTTTTCAAAGTGTTCCAAATACTGTCGCACGACCCTGTGTGCCTACATTGTAAAGGGCTCTGCAACATTAAAGGCCAGCTGCACTCAAAATTTCGACCTTTTGAAAACCCCATTTTCGTATAGTCTGCTTAAAAAGAAAGCAACATGCAAAATACAAGAGCTTAAATACGCGCGTGGACGCCAGCAGGCGGCCAGCAAAAATCGGCGATTTCGAAACCGAAACCGAGGCAAGCGCGACCATTGCACTGACGTAGCAGCTTTCCAGCGAGCGGCCGGACGGTCACCAGCTCGGGAGAAAGTCTGCGCGCAAGGTCTACGTGCGCACGGGGCAGCCGATGGGTGAAGCGTGCGCAGCAGAGTTCGACCGGTTCTCCATCTGCGTGGCTGGTCAGAGGCGGAAGCTTCCGTCGACTGGAACGTCACAGGCGCGTCATGACTGTTTACGCGTTCCCCGGCAGGTGCAGCGTGGTCGGCGGCGGAGCTTTTTTAAGCGCTTCTTACTGATTAACGAGCCGCTTCATGTTGATACCACTTGTTTTCCAGCAGATTTGGGGGGTACTTATTACACATTAAAAATAAATCTGTCCGAGTTGAAATTTGAGTGCAGTTGGCCATTAGCCATAAAAGCTTTCACTCTTTGCTTCGCTTCTCTAAGCATAGGAAAAGCTGTAGTAATCGCCAGCCGGGAGTGAAACGGCTTAATTTGCTCGTCGCAACATTTCCGCCTTCCGTTTCCGCTTCGCCTTTTTGGCTTTTTTAAGTGCCTAGCGAATACGTTTATTGCTACAACTGAACGAAAGCCGGCCAGTAGCCGCTACACCACTGTAATTACGTAATTCGCGCGCACAAAGAACGGCAAGACTATAAAAATGCATAGTTTTCTTGTGGAAGCTTCTAAATTCTCTGAAGGGCGCAGAGCAGTAATTTTCGGCTGAGATACTTTGTGACCTCCTATTCTATGTACTGCATGTGTCGGCTACATTTACTACGTTCTGAAAGCATTTAGTATTTAAAAGAAGTTAAAAAAAACTTTTCAGCGTCCCTTTAAGACTAACGAAGCGCTGGAAGCGTCAAAGTACTTGTAGGTCAAGCAGCGGGTACCCGTTTAGTATTTGTATCTAATAGCACCGAAATATGATTAACAGCAGGCCGGGGCATACAAGCTTTCTCAGCGCTCCTTTTATGCCTTTCCTTTTCCCACGCACTCGTTATGGAGCCTGTCGAAGCCAATGGGGATTGAGGAACCGCATTGGACATTAGACAACGCCGACACCGGCCCTTTCCTTCAAGTGGCAAAGCAGTGCTTTTGAATGTTGTTGTGTGCTTTCATAGTGCCGCTTTGGCGCTCTGTTTTTATACAGGAAAACTAGAGCGGCTGTCATGCTGTTCGAGCGCTTCTGTTCATTACAGAGCTATAAATGTGGCATATGCTGAAGTTCTTGATTACTAACATTCCAACACTTGTTTTTTCCGCAGTTCTGCTCGAATTCTTCGCTGAATGTGACGTACCTGCCCGGGGTAGAAGCTGCGTTCACCTGGAACGCCCGTTCTGGAACAATCATTACCTTCGAAACTGGCTTTGTCCTCATGCGAAAGGTATTCTCTCTTACGTGCGGGCATTTTTCGCTGAAGGCAGCTTGTGACTCCATCTCAAAGTTGAACTTGGCACATATTCGGGGTACCTTTTCAAACCATGATTGTAAAAATATATGGGGACAGATTTCGCCTAAACACATGTTTCATGAAGGCGCTGTTAGCTGAACTAATGCTAGCTCCGCGAATTATGCATTTTGTGCGTACGCAGGGCCTTGCGGATGTTTTCGTTTAGACGATTTACAATTTGTGCTTTCTTCGTTCTACTCGGCTCTTTTCTATTAATGTGTAACATTTTCTTGCCAAGTACTACCACAGCCACGGCCGTGTAATACCCTGCATTTCCAGTGAAAAGCAGGTTTTGGCTGAAGTAGCACTTTCGTACGTTACAATAGCGTAATTAGACATTTGTTCTCCAAACTTTTTAAAAACCAAATATAAAAAAAAGAAAACTACAATTTTTTTAAAGAGTTTCGAAAACATCATTCCTATTCATGGCCCCATAACCACCAAAGAGTAAACAAAAAACTGCACGGTAGCTCAACCTAACGCGCGAAAGTTAAAGGTAGAGAAGCGGTGCGCATCCTTCACGACACGTATCCAGTGCCTTCAGAAAACAAAGATTAACATTATTAACACGAAGTTTCAAGTCAACGATTGCAGCCGATTTGCTTCTTCTTCGCTGCCGCAGCGACCTTCACTTCTTATTTGTTGCTATAGGGAAGCTCACAGTAACGTTCATGTTATAATCATTCGGCATGCGATCGGCCAGTAGCGATCACGCACTTTGGCCCCTTTGCATTGAAGTGATTCATTGTCTCGTGCCCTATAATACAACTTCGCAGCATCCTCTGTGGCCACGTGTTCCGTGTTGTCTCTCTCTACTTGTGTCCGTTCTCTATCCTTTGCGCGACGAGACACAATTGCTGCTTTTTTTTGTTTTGTAATAACGAACTTTATTTTCTCTCTCGAGGCGAGCGACCTTCTCGTCGGGTGTGTGGACGACTTGGGGGTGACCCATCTCTGCGAAGTACCGGGCGCACGTCTAAGACGGAATAATATACTACGTCCTAGCGCTTCGAATGACGAACGCACAGCCCTATTTTGTGGGGAGAGCAATAACTCGATAGTGACATGAAGAGTGTCATTGTGATCGCGAAAGTGTTGCTACGATTGTGGCAAAGCTGTAGGTTTTCTTTAGTCCAATCTTGGCGAAGCTCTCTAAGTGGCTACGCTTGCCTTGACAAACATGCACTGGGGACGCTGGGGTTCGTGGTGAGGCACGCGGACAGCAGCGCTCGGCATTTTCTTGGTTTTTTACCTGAACTGACGGGTGGTCGCCGCGAGGCACCCGCTCATGTGCGCGAGCTCACGTGCACTCGCCTTTTTCTTGCTATTTTTAACTGCAGACAGGAAGAAAAACAGTTTTCTAAACAGCCTCGCTGTTAAAAATCTTAAAAAGAACGTTGGAAATACAAATAATCAAATAGCGTAAACGGAACAACTTTTGCACTACGCCTTGCGTCTTCGGAAATAGACATTAGTCGCGAAGCAATGAAACTTAATCGCTGCAATGCTGTAGATATATTTCAGTAGCCAACAAAAACCAGCGAACCTCAAAAACAGTAAAATAATTCAACGTCTCCACGCCTCTTATAGCCATATTTGGCTGCAAAGAACTCACACTGTAGAAAAGGGGCCTAGAATGCTATGTATCAGTACACGATTCTCAGAATTTCTGCAGAGTTTTGTTTCTCTTCCTTCCTTGAGAAGATGTATGAGATGCATATGCCAGAATCCATTGTTTCGTTTTTGTCATTATTTTTACTTTCTGTTAATTCTTTTATAGTTCTTCGTCAAACTGTTTGGATATTTATCTCCATTTCCGTTATTGAAAGGCATTCAGTGACACCCGGTTTTAGCGAACTGCAATATGCGCCAGGATTGGTTCGATATATCCAATAGTGCGAAGTAGCCAAATCCGCCCATAACGAGTTTTTTGTTACGTGTTCTTAATACGCGGCACCCCCTCACCCCCCTCCTCTGCAGAACCTAACGCAATAATGTATACCATTACCACTCAAAAAACTATATACTGCCGCGAACCATGCATTTGGTTTATTTATTTGTGTTTTGCTTTTGCCGCCCGGCGGCGCCGGCCTGTGTTATCGGTGTTGTCAGTGTGCCAAGGAAGGCGCGTATTGCGTTCTTTCTGTGCCGCATGTGTTATCTGTTCTGATGGCGACAACATTCCGAACTAACGTCGTGAACAGCCTGAAATAATCTTCCTTCATCTACAGTGTTCTGGAGACAATTCGACTATTTGAGAAACCCTCGCGCCGAGTGATAATTCCCGCAGAACTGATGCCGCGGCATTTGAATCGTCGGCGCTCGCTTTCGCACGTCACTTTGTTGACTGCTGCTTCACCGCCTGTGTATTCTTTCAGTTGTTACGGGAGCACAAGTTCGCTCCAATAAACTTTTTTTCCTTGAAGACCACTGTGTCGTCTTTGGTTTCGTGACATCTGGTGAGGTGCGGAGTACATGCCCCCTAAGCCTGTGTCAGTCGCCGACAGCAAGGTCTTCAGCCAGATTTTGGACCACTTCCGGGTACCGTGAAGAAAGAACACGTGAAAACCACTACGATCAACGCAGGCACCATGACCAGCGCTTCTAATCCTGCCCTCGTCCTGCAACAGCCCCGGTAACCACCATCGTTCCGCAGATCCGCCGGAGAAGACCCGGAGTACTGGTTGAAGAAAGTGGAGCGGGTCCGCATCTTTAACCCGTGAAATGATGAAGAAACCTTCCGCCATGTTTTCTTCTATTTAGAAGATACGGCCCGAACGTGGTTTGAAAACCATGAAAGCTCCCTAACTGACTTGACTCTCTTAAGAACGAGTTCCTCAAAACATTCGCCACCGTCGTGGGGAAAGGACGAGCCGCACTTCTGTTGGAAACACGCAAGCAACACCTCAGCGAAGGGGTCCTGATCTTCGTTGAGGAGATGAAGCGACTATTTCGCGGTTGCGGACCCCGAAATAACGGAAGAAGCTACGCTTCCTAATGCGCGGTGGGAATGACTAACTGTTTGCTGGACTTGTCCGCAAGCCTTTCAAAACCGTCGCTGAATTCGTGACCGAAGACACCACAATTCAGAAGGCCCTCGAAATGCGTGCTAAGCAGTATGACCGCAATTTCATTGGCGCGGCCAATGCGAACTACGTCGACAACATGCAGATTCGGGCTGATAGCCTACGTGAGACCATCCGCGCAGTAGTGAAGGAGGAGCTGCGGAAACTTCTGCCCTCGCCACCGCAGCCCCACGTCGCTTCCCTTACCGAAGTGATTAGGGAAGAAGTGCAACAAGCTTTGGGAACTTCTACGCCATCCGAAGTACCCCGTGAGCTACAAGCTATGACGTACTCCGCGGTTGTAAGTCGACCCCGCCCTTCTCCAACACGTCGTCAAGGGGCCCCGCCGTACCGCCGCCCACTGCCGCCCGCCCGACCACCTGTAGTCCGAAACCAGACACCGAGGAACCCGGACGTATGCCAAACTCCCGATAATCGTCCTCTTTGCTGCCACTGTGGAGTGGCCGACCACATCTACCATCGCTGCGCATACAAGAGACTTGGACTGCGAGGATTCTCTGTCGACGCACCTCGCACTCTCCCTGGCCAACGACCACGTCAGATCGACGAGTATCTATCGCAAACCAGCGGTGGCCCAGCTCGTTTCAACCATTCACCTTGGACCTTCGCATACGAGTCGCCGAATCGTCATAGCAATGCTGATTTCGCTCGTGGAAGGTCCCCCAGCCCACGCAGGGGAAACTAAATGCACCAACTTCTGGAGGTGAAGTTGGGCAACGGCGAAAAAATAACAACCCTCCAACGACGCATGCGCGAGCCGAAGACCGTGATTCAAGATATGGGGCCCTATTCTCGACACACAACTTGCCGGCAATTCAGGCAATTTTCGGGAAGTCATTTCTGATTGGCTTTCAATTTTGGTCACGTGCTTCCGGTTGACAAAGCGGTTGTGTATGCTGTCATCATTTTGACGTTTCATGTCGTCTACGGACACCAGTTCTAAAGTTTGCCTTATTTCTCGTTACTAAAGGCGCATAATTCTTTGCCGGCAATGAAAAACCAGACTAAATGCAGCGGACATGACAACGTAAGCCTGTCTTCGCTATTCAACAACAAAACTGCTTGTAATACACACCCCTCTGTGATTGGCTGAGAAGACGTGACGTAATTTAAACAGTTGGCGGGAACGATTACGCCATGCATTGGCAACTTCAGCCTGCGTAAAAGTGACGTAATGCTACGTAACAGCTTGAAAATGCCGGCTGTTTTTGTCGCAAAATACAAGCAAAATAGGGCACAATATTGCCCCGGCTTACGGCGCCGCGAAATGTGCGGCAATTTGCAGCAGGCGCAGTTTTGCATGCGCGCTGTTTAAAGCATGTTTCCTACCGAAACAAATTATAGTTTCAACTGCTTCCAAGTCAGCGATCATGGAACATACAAATAACATGCAGTATTTTGCTTTTATGCTTGGCAATGAAATAAAAATTAGAGGGCAGTACAAGCCTCTCCATGACAAAGAGAACCCAATGCATGGCATTTGTCCATACTTGTCCTAGTAAGCTGTTGGGTCACATGATCGAACTCAAGAGAAAAATAACAATGAAAAGTGTTTATTTAGTTCATTACAGCGCTGATTCCAGTCGAGCTTGACGAATGAGTGAATCGGCGACATCGGTGCGCTCCGCAGTTATAGGCACTTCGCTGCTCTTATGTGTCATAGAAGCGATGGTCGCGGCCGTCTTTTTCTGTGGTCACGCCATAAACTTGTAACATAGCAGCAGACGATGGCGTGGCGGCAGTGGCGGCAGGGAAGGTGATACCGCAACAAAGCTTGCATTGGAGCAGAGAGCCGAGCTATGTTAATAAAAGCGATTGAAAGAAATAAATAGGTACGGTAAAAAAATTGTGTGATGTTTTTTAGCTCGACATCCGCCTTTCACTCGCTTTTGGATCAACGTTACTCGATCGCCTCGTGGCGTTGGCGCCAAATTTGGCCTCCAGAAATGTTTTTCTTGTCAGCCTCAGCTACCGTCTTAATTTTTATAGTACATGCCAAGTGTTTTTATATCTTTCTTGCACAATATTTGATACCTTGGTAGCGGTCTTTATGAGTGACTCGTCAAATTACACTGCATGTCGTCATAGCTATAGGTACAGCACGTCACTGATTGCTTACGTCGTGCTTACGCAAAAAAACATGGACGAAATGCCGGCAATTTGTGCAGTCGAGAATAGGGCCCATGTCCTCATCCCGGCGACACGACCTAACCCTAACGAGACTCCCGAACACGACGACAACTACACAGCGCGACGCGCACCCAACATAACCGACACTGGCGCTGAGAAGACGACGACAACGACGATGCAGTGGGCCCGACCGCCAACTCGCACAAGCCCGACGCACCCGGAACTCGAGGGAGGCAGCGCCCGACGTCCAGGTGTCCATCGACGGCTTTGACGTAGTCGCCATAATCGACATGGGAGCCGACTACTCGGTATTAGGTAATGAGCGGGTCATTCGCGTCTAAGCTGACGAAAGTTACGACAAGATGGGAGGGTCCGCATATACGCCCGGCAGGAGGCCATCTTATAACGCCAAGTGGAACGTGCACATCACGCGTGGACATAGACGCCACCACGTACCCTGCTGTGTTCGTTATTTTACCTAACTGCTCCCGCGACGTAATTCTCGGAATGGACTTTTTGACGGACAACGGCGCAATATTTGATTTGCAGCCCAGTGAGATAACGTTTTCGTCTAATCACTCCACAACACCGCCAACGAAAGCAGATTACCATGCTGCTGTAAGGATAGCCCAGGATCACGTCACCCTGCCACCCTGCGCAAGCTTGATGATCGCAGTCTACAGTGATGATGCTGCTCCTGACATCGATGCTATCGTAGAGAGTGACCAAAGGTTGCTTCTCAACCGCGGTGTCACCGCTGCAAGAGGGATTGCGCGCTTTAAGCAATGCAAATCCTAAGTTTTGGTCACCACTTTCACCGACGATTACCAGCATCTAAACAAGGGCGCTGCAATTCCGTTCGTCGAAGAAACGCATGAAGCAAGTGAAGTGATCGCGGTCGCCAACGTTGAACGCGCACGCGCAGATGCTTCCCAGCTGACACATAATTTCGACGTGAACTCGGCGCTGCCGCCTCAAAATCAAGACATATTACTGAATTTGCTTCGTCGCTACAGCGAGTGTTTTTCGTCAAACTCAAAATTACGTCAGACACCCCTAGCAAAGCATCAAATTTTAACCGAAGATGTAGCCCGACCTATCTGACAGTCACCGTACCTCGCCTCTTCACACGAACGCGAAGCCATCCGTACTCAAGTCGACGACATGCTCAGCGACGACATTATGCAGCCATCGAAAGCCCTTGGGCTGCTCCGGTCGTACTCGTGAAGAAAAAATACGGCACATTAAAGTTCTACGTTCACTACTGGCGACTGAACAAAATAACCAAAGAGGACGTTTACCCGTTAGGACGAATCTACGACGCCCTGGACCACCTCTGCCATGCGAAGTACTTATCATCGATGGATCTGAAGACCGGCTACTGGCAAATTTAAGTGGACGAGAGAGACCGAGAGAAGACTGCATTTATAACCCTGGATGGACTATACGAGTTCAAGGTGATGTCGTTTGGGCTGTGCATGGCGCCAGCATCGTTTCAAAGAGTCATGGACAGTGTTCGAACTCGTCTGAAGTGGAACACTTGCCTCGTATAGGTCGACAATGTTGTGGTATTCTCCCGGACATTTGAGGAACACCTCGCAAGGTTGGAGTCTGTGCTCGAGGCCATTCGTACGTCGGGGTTAACGCTAAAGCCTGAAATGTGCCGTTTCGCGTACGAGGAACTCGAGTTTTTAGGCCACGTCGTCAACGCAGCGGGAGTCCTACCTGACCCGGCAAAAACTTCAGCCATTGCGATCTTCCCAAGGCCGAAAGATAAAAACGGCGTGCGAAGATTTCTCGGACTGTGCGCATACTACCGGCACTTCGTCGCAAACTTCGCACGCGTTGCAAAGCCACTCACGCGCTGGATGAAAGATAGCACTTCTTTCAGCTGGGTAAACGACCAAGAAAAAGCATTCTGCGAGCTGCAAAGACGCCTGCAAAGCCCGCCCGTGCTCGCTCATTTCGACGAAAACGCTGAAATGGAAATGCACACGGACGCCAGTGACATAGGCTTGGGTGCCATCCTCGTCCAAAAGCAAAGCGGTTGCGAAAACGTTATCGTCTATGCCAGCCGTGGTATGTCGAAGGAGGAGAAAAACTACTCTGCCTCTGAGAAAGAGTGCCTGGCTATTATATGGGGGATTTCAAAATTTCGCCCATACGTGTATGGTAGACCATTCAAGGCTGTGACAGACCACCATGCGCTGTGTTGGCTCGCCAATTTGAAGGACCCCTCCGGCAGTCTTTGGCGGTGGAGCTTGCGCCTGCAGGAGGTCGACGTTACAGTCGTCGATAAATCCGGCAGGAAACACTCCGACGCCGACTGCCTATTCCGCGCCCCTGTCGACCCACCACCACAAAATTTTAATGAAGACAGCGCGTTCTTCGGAGTCATGACGGAGAGCGACCTAGGCGCCCAGATGCGTGCCGACCCCAACTTACGGGTCATAATCGACAACCTCGAGGGATGCAACGCCGCCGTTCCTAGAACCTTCAAACACAAGTTACCAGCATTCAGCCTGAGAAACTCTGTCCTGGTAAAGAAGAATTTCAGCCCCGGAACAAGAATGAATTACGTTCTTGTCATCCCGGCGGACCTTCATGACGAAATTTTGGAAGCGTGCCACAATGACCCGTCTTCCGGACATCTTGGGACGGCTGGAACTATTGGAAAAATTAGGGCGAGGCACTACTGGCACCGCCTTACCTCTGACGTCACCCACAACGAGCAGAGCTGCCGTGACAGCCACCACCGAAAAACGCCGCCAATAAGACCCGCAGGACTAATGCAGCCTATCACAGTCCTATCCACGCCCTTCCAACAGATTGGAATGGACATTCTGGGCCCGTTCCCTATGTCACCATCCGAGAACAAGGGGATTGTCAGCGACAGGTTACATGCCGGGCTACGCAGAGACGGACAATCTTCCGAGGGGGGCTGCACAAGAAGTCGCGAAGTTCTTTATTAGCCAAGTTGTGCTGCGACATCGAGCCCCTGAAGTCCTAATCACGGACCGTGGAACGGCCTTCACCGCGGAGCTTATGCAAGGAATATTACGCTACAGCAACACGGATCACCGAAGATTGACGGCGTATCACCCCCAAATGAACGGACTCACGACACGTTTGAACAAGACGATTGCGGATATGCTGTCCATGTACGTCGATGTTGAACATAAGACTTGGGACGAAGTCTTCCCGTATGTCACGTTTGCGTGCAACTCACCAATCCAGGATACTCCACAGATGACACCGTTCGAGCTTGTCTACGGAAGATGGCCGACTACGATGCTCGACGCCATGCTTCAACACGTAGCGGACGACGACCTCAACTCCGACGTCCAAGGATACCTTGAACGTGAGGAGGAGGCCCGCCAGCTCGCTGGAGTTCGTATTACGGACCAACAGCTGGTGGATGCCGGACGCTACAATCTCCGACGCCTAGACGCCGAGTACCATCCTGGGGATTGTGTGTGGGTTTGGACTCCCATCCGACGACGCGGACTGAGTGAGAAGCTTTTACTACGGTATTTCGGACCCTACCGAATTCTACAACGTGTTGGCCACCTTACCATACCAGGTTATTCTCGATGATGATTCAGGAACATCACGACGACGCACGCGACCTGAAGTCGTCCACGTAGTCGGCTTAAAGCCTTTCTGCGCACGAAGACGGACTTTTATTTTCTTTTGTTCGGACTGTTGTTAAGTTAACATCGCGTCGATGCACTCTTAGAGGGGGGTAATGCCGCGAACCCTGCATTGGGTTTGTTTATTTGTGTTTTGCTTTTGCCGCCCGGCGGCGCTGGTCTGTGTTATCGGTGTTGTTTTTGTGCCAAGGGAAGCGCGTGTTCCGTTCTGTCTGTGCCGCATATTTCTTCTGATACGGACAGCGTTCCGAACTAACGTGAACAGCCTAGAATAATCTTCTTTGACCTAGTGTTCCGGAGACAATTCCACTATTCGAGAAACCCTCGCGCCGAGTGATAAAATCCCGCAGAGCAGATGCCGCGGCATTCGAATCGACGACACTCGCTTTCCCAGGTCACTTAGTGGACTGCTACTTCGCCGCCTGTGTATTCTTTGATTTCTTAGGGGAGCACAAGTTCGCTCCAATAAACTTCTGTTCCTTGAAGATAACTGCGTCGTCTTTGGCTTCGTCTCGATATTTATTGCAAGCAATAAAGCTAATTTACACTGTAACTAGCTACTTTCCCAAAAAGCGGTGATTCTTGTTTTCACTTTCGTTTTGGAGGCGTCAACTAGCACCGCATTTCCTGCATGCAACTACATTTGCATGAGTTTGCAGTTCGTGTCCTTCACTATTAAAGCAACATTGGTGGAGAACTCTGACTGCCGAAAGCGCTTCATTAAAAATCGGACGGCTTTCACTCGCGACATCCTCCGCCTCTTTGGTGCCTCCAGCATGCAGCGCCAGCAGCAATGACATCGGTGACGTCGTCGGCGTCCGAGGGGCTCGCAGTGAAGGCAACGTTGTCGTCGACACTTACGCAATCCTTGAAGGGCACTCCTTTCAGCAGAACATAGGGAACGTTGGCGAGCTCTTCGCACGATTCATCGATGCTTCCATCTTGGTCCGGACTCGCTGACTGGGAGGATTTGATGGTGAGTCAGGTGCGTCGGAAACAGTTACGGAAAGTTCCGGGAGTTACGTCGCTCCATGGGAGGCTCAACATCTCCATCGCCGCTCCTAGACCATGCATTTTGGCCGCAATTCTAGGCGCGCCGAGTTCGATATACAAGATGTGAACTTCGTTATAAGTAATGTGTTTCGCGTGTATATTCGTAACTGAACTTTCTTTGTTCGATACATACCATAATTCGCTCTATCCCGGTTGGTTATAATGGGTTTTGACTGTAATTATGTTAATGCTGCCAAGTATGCGTTTCTCTCGGTAATGAAGAGTGTGCATAGCTTGGTCTGTTTTCGCAATTGTTTCTGCTGTTTTACCCTTGTTTCTGGATCGTTTCTGTCTTCTTTTTGTGGGAAGGATGTAGACGATGCACATATAAAGTTTCGTCAGATTGCCCACCGTGGTGGCTCACGGGCTCAGGCACTGTGGTGCTTGGCTCCGAAGGACACAGGGCCGATTCCGGTGGTGGTTGCCGCTTTTTCTGATGGGTGTGGAAGTGGGAAACGGCATGTGTCGAGATTCCAGAGGGTGTTATTATCGTCAGGCGGTCGAAATCGATCTAGAGCCGTGCACTACGGCGCGCATTATAGCCCTGGTGTACCATCAGCACGTTAAACTTCACAATAATAATGTTTCGTTATTTGTTTATTATTTTTTATTATTTTTGTCTTTTTTTTAGTTCTTTTTCTTGTTCTTGTGGGTCAGCATTATTATTTGTTGATTATTTTTATTTACCTTCGATAAAGGCAAAATGTGTGCCTTGCGCCGATTATGCACTTTGAGGAAATGTAGGGTGCTAATTTGCTCCTAGATTTTCCCGATCTTCATCGCACCTATCGGCGGTTTTATATTTCTTTCTTGCTTTGTTGTATACCTGATGTATATTTTTGATTTTATAGTTTTATCCGGTAATTGGTTATTCTCTATTGTTTGTACCGCTTGTATGTTAAACACAAACCAACTTGCTGTTTCTATTTACACAATTATGCAGGCAAACTGCTTTACCTTGATGAATTATGAATTTTTTTGCAAAGGCAGAAAAATGAAAATGGGCTACGGAAGTCCTAGACAAAGAAAGCTTGCTTGCTTGCATGTCGTGCTTTCTGCACGTTATGACCCTGACCCCTCTAGTAATTCACCCGCATGTCTATATTTCCATATAACATCTTCATCAAGAATCCAGGAGTGTTATTTCTGTGATTTTTTGTGTATATTCTTGCTGTTAGAAGAGCCTTACCTTTTGTCTTTGTTTTTTCCCTCTCTCTTAGATTTGTGCCGCGGCAGAGCACATGGGCCTTCCATTTACAATAGCCGTGTACGACTTGCAATACGGCAATGATGTTTTTAGTTGTCCGGCGTTTAACCTGACAGATGCAATACCATTCCATCGAGTGGAACTATTTTCGAAGATCTGGGAAGCCAGTCAGTACTACGACATGGGAAACTATCAGCAAAATGAATGCTTGTCGGTTTTCGGTACGTACTAAAAAGCTTGACGTTTTCATTTGCAGCGTCCAATGGAGTTTTAGCGTTCTGTACGAGAACGCTGGGAACGGATCACTATAGCAACCGGATTACGCGCTGTAGTATAGTCGGAGTTACGAGAGCTTGATTCGGGAAGGAATGGGGAACTCCAACGCGCTGACGATTCTCCCCCGTCAGTGATGGTACAGGCACAATTATGGATGGCACAATGATGGCAGAGAGAACGTGAAGAGCAAATACAATTTTCTTTATGCGTTCACTGCTTTGTCCTGAGAACAGTGACCCGAATTTCATCACAATTTCATCACTAGCTCGAAACAAGCAGTGGAGACATTAAGGAAACATCTGTCATGAGCAACCCTGCGAACGCGTATGTGCCGAGACTCCCGAAGGAGTATCTGGCCAAACCCTCCCAAGGAGTATTGCCAGTCAAGCAGGTACGAAGGGTTCCAACAGTAAAATGTACACGGAGATAAGAGAAGAGGAATGGGAAGGAGGCAAGCGTTCCAGAATGAGGAAGACGAGGGAGGCTGTGCTGCTCTTGTGCACTTCACAGAAAATTCCAAAAGAGTCGCAGCCTAATTCGAATCTTATTCTGGCACCTCACCACAGCCCCCGAAAAGCATTAATTTCTTAATATTTTTCTAAAATTCTTCTCTCTTCTTCTTCTTCTTCTTCTTTATTTATTTATTTATTTTGTCCCCTTGTTTATTTATTTTAATATTGACAAATTTCCGAACTTGATTCCTCAAAACACAAGAGGATAAAAGCTTCCAAATTTTTCGAATTTTCTCCTAATCATAAACCTAGGCAGTTATCTCATTCGGTTTCCCGACTGATGTTTGGCCGATCACCTGATTGGGAATGCGCCAATAAGTTTAAGGAACACCACCACCGCAACCACCATGCTACGTTTCTGGAACTGACCCCGGCGCCATTGGGGCCTGACTACGCCTCAGGCCAACCAACACATCTCTCAGGCGGTGGTCCTGGAAGGAGGCCCCACGGCAACGCACCGTCGGCAACGCCAGAAACGAGAACCAGCAGGATGGCCAGGCTGACACGCTAGAGCTACGCACCGACGCACCAACTAGGGCTACGCTCCCTTGGCTTTTGGAGGCGACGGCTGTGGCCACTTCGTGCAAGCATCTACGAGACACTAGTTTCCGTGGTTTCTAACCCCAAACAAGAACACATCAGCTGTCACGTGAGGCGGCGACACCATACTCCACGAATTTTAGGTGAACTCGAACCGAGAGAACATTTCTTTGACGTTTTACGTACTTGTCGGGTGCTCCGAAATATTGTCTTCGTCAATTAAACATTTTCTCTGTCTATCCGGTTCACTTGGTGAATTGGCGTGACAATTTTGATGAACCTGCGTGGACTTGGAAGTGGGTTTGGTAAATTTGAGTGAAATGAAAGCCAAGCCAGACAAGAAGCCGCAACTCAATGCAAACTTTTGCTGTCTTGGGGTGGTCACTCTGATACTCCGACTCGGAGTACGCCCATGCGCTGCTTCCCC
The DNA here is from genome assembly GCF_048455015.1 of Haemaphysalis longicornis. Taxonomy (NCBI): domain Eukaryota; kingdom Metazoa; phylum Arthropoda; class Arachnida; order Ixodida; family Ixodidae; genus Haemaphysalis; species Haemaphysalis longicornis. Next base: position 61,138,223 of record NW_027526385.1, on the reverse strand, counting down.
CAATCCGAGCGAGAGTCACCGCTCTCCAACCGAACGTGTACCCGATTTCGGAGCAACACATGATCGTGGCGCTACGGCACGGCCATTTCAAACAGCCAAGCCGGCCAAGGTGTTTCAATAAACGGCGGTCTCCAGATCGAACTCGTTAGCTCAAGCCAAAGTTGCGAACGTATTTCTGAACTTTGAACACAGGAAGCGGTGCCGTGAACAGTTTGGCGAACTTTGTCGCGTAAACTTGCGAGTCATCGTCGTCTGAGCTTCCTCGGCGTCGAGTTTGAGCTGCAGAAGCAGTGGAGACGGTTCCCTTAGACTGAATAGGGGTCACCGTTCAGTAATAGCAGGAGAAGCAAAAACGTCGAAATACTCCCAAAACAAACCACCTGCTAGGCATCAGCGAATGCCGCCGACTAGGCAGGCGAGTATGGGCGAGCGGAACGAGCTGCGGCAGCCGGGGTCAGGTGACCCGATCGCCTTCAGACATGCCTCTAGATGTCGGCGACGCTCGCACTTCGGAGTCAGAGCAGTCGGAGGGCCTCAGAGAGGACGACGCTCCTAGACGACCAATCGAACATACGTTGAGCGCTCGATTGCGACAACCCCAACAAGAATTCACTTTTCGCAGTGCTCCAGAGCGCTCTAAAACGACCTCCCGAATACAGCACCTGAATGGTGTGGTGAACTGCGTTGGTGAACTGTGTATGTTAGATTAGGGTGTACTCAGACTTTGTGGGGCTACAAGACAGCATTTGGGAGAGTAGACAGTGCTCCCCCCGCCCCCCCGGTGCTGAGAAGAGACTGTCCTTTTTCGGGACCACTTGAGGAAAAAAGGCTTAAAAGGGGGAGGTAATAACGTCACGAGGAACCATCCTCTCCTGCCCCCCCCCCCCACCCCGAAGAGAGGAACTTCCCGAAGAAGAAGACGACTAGAAGAAGAGAAAGAAAAGGGAGACACGGGGAATGTCATGGGCAACCCCCCGAAGGAGGGGTCGGGAAGAAGTGGCAGAAGAGGCAGGGGGTGGGACGGGGAGAGCAAGTGATGGAGACGCCTGCGCGGAAGCTCTAGGCACTGCCGACCCTGGAAAGACGCCCAGCCTGCCTTCAGATCGCAGCTCCATTCAACGATTCTGAGCGCGACAGCGCACCCTTGGCGGCTTCGGAAACGAGAACCAGCGGGGCTGCCTGGCGTGAACGCTCGGGGTGCGCACCCGAGACAAGTTCCGACAGCGCCTGGGGCAATGCACCCTGGGCTCCGGTAGCGTGCCCTGCAAGCATCTCGAGTGGTGCTCGACTACCGGACCCTACGGATTCCGTCTACTACCAGCAACGGACACTGATGGGAAAGTGAGCGAAAGCTCACTGTATATGGTGCATGCGGCCAGAACCTTCTAGTTACCGCAGTGAGGAATGGTGTGATGCGAGGCGTTGCGCGTAATATTACCCTACCATATTAAACGTCTTGCTTTAGATGCAGAGCATCTCTTAGTCGACCCTCCGTCGTCCGTCGGTGTCTGGCGTCCGCACCTCTCCTCATTTTCCCCTCTTCACGCCAGCTGTGATAACGCCGCTCTACTCCTCGCCGCTCGGCTCGTCTCGTGCCGGCTCAGGAAGACACCGGCAACTCTGTCGCTCCGGGAGCCTTTAAGGGTAGCGTGTTCATCTCGTGCCGGACCATGAAGACACCGGTGACACTGTCGCTCCAAGAGCCATCTCATGGGCGGGGCTATGTCCCTCCCTTGTTGTTGCGCCGTCCACACCCCCACTGCGCATGCGCGACTCTCCTCCATTCTTCTCTCCTCCAGCTTTATAAAAGCAGGTGCGCGCGCTGCGCGGCGTTCAGTATACTCCGAGACGCCGCCTGCGGCGGTTCTGCTCCGGTGTGGAACCTACACGGAACCCCCATGCTTTGCATCACCACATAGTTCCCTTCGGGGAGATAGTGTAGTTTATATCTGCATCTGATTTGCGGGCTAATTGACGTGACAATATGAAGTGGTGGCGGCTACCCAGCCCCTTTTCGGTGATTTCTCTGTGACGTGGGTAGAATCTTGTTTGCGCGATTGCCAACCGCCTGTATAAGCCACTACCGAGACAGGTTCCTAGGCGATTTTTGTGAGGCCTCTAGTTCTGTTCGATGTTATCGTTTGACTGCTGACGTGCAATATCAACACTTATCAACATGTTTTCAGCGATCACCTATATTACGTTTCTCCTGCCCAGATTACTTAACTTTAGCACTAAAAGTGAAAGCTTTTGAAAATTTCTTGCGTTTATTCTGGTCAAAAGACACCTTTCGTAGCTCAGGATGAGCTGAGTCAGTTGCCAGAGCCGGGTTCTTCCAAACCGAGCATAGCCCTACTTTGTCTTCAGGGCCCCTCTACCATCATCCTTTGCTACTTGGAATTCCTCCCTGCTTCGTAACATAATATGAATGTCCTAAATGGTAGGCTTCCCTCCTACTCAGCCTTAGGTGCCCACCTCAACCACTTGCTAAAGGGAACTACACAATGAATTCCGTATTGGGGTTAGACAACCGATGGTATCATGAACAGTATGTTGAGTTATCTAAGAACACTGGATTCTCTAGGGACGGGAGGTGCGTGCTAGAATTCAACGTGACTATACGTAGGGGCGTAGAAGCGAAAAAGCAAAAAAATTCCTTCCACTCTGTGAAAGCGGGATGACCTGGGGAGTTGTGGTGCGCAATGTTAGCCTAGTCGTAGCGGCTAAGCACAATATATTTTTTCCGCATTGTTCCGGGGAAACAACAGTTGCAGGCGTTTTTTTGTAAACATACTCCCTCCTAGGACAGCCACGTATTGACCGCCGACTTCAATTGTTTAATGTTTACAACTTCTGAGAACTAACTAATTGTGTGCAACAAGGTCGAAACCTCGGCTAGTTGGCACACATTCAGTATGATTGAACAGCGCAAACTTACCGGGACGAGAGAAGGACACAATATGAGCGCTCGTGTTGTGTCCTTCTCGTCCTGTCGACTTTGTGCCGCTCGATCCTAACTATGACAAGCAAATAAAACTCGCGGCAATGGCAGAGTCGCCTTGCCAGCTAATTGTGATACAACATGCTTTCGCTAACACAAGAATTAAACGCAGTTGCTCTAAGCTTGCTCCCTGCGTGATTGGAAATGCTTCTCGTTGGGCCACGCAGTTTGGGAAACCCAGAATAGAAAGACAACTCTCACATCGATGTTAATAAAATCAGCTGCACCTCTAAACACAATTTCATTGCAGGGAACCCTATTTTGTTTCAGTTACAGTAAAGCCGTATTATGAAGTCAATGACCTTTTTTAATTTTATGACTTTTGTTTATACTGCCAACCCATTTTTTCTGGTCGGCGATACCTTCTCTGGAAGAAGCGTCGCGGGAGACCACACACGATTTTCGCCCAGCACAACTCTAAAATAGCTCCGCTGTTGAAATATATATCCTTGAAGTCAGGAATGAATCCCGACATATGATAAAAGCACTCCCTAGAATGAGCAGGTGGACACTACAATGTTCGTGTCTTTGTGACATATAAGTTGGAAACCCTTCTTGGCCATTAAAACTCCTCGGAGTGAAGACGTGGCCACAGTGCTTGAAGAAGCTTTTACAAGATAATCATGCTGTACCCGTTACGCATATGATGCTGCCATCGCCGATAGTTCTGCGTGGACAACCTTATTGTACTTTTTAACTTGACGTGGTGAGGCAACTGACGTTGAAGGCGACTAGATCAGGCTGTTTGTACATTGTTACGCCAGCGATCTCTAGATGGGAAGGTGCACCTTGAACACATTTGGTACCACCCCTTTAAAATAGCAGGCATCACTTATGTGCAGACACCGCACCAAATGTAGAGGCCCATTGCTGTCTGTGTTCGGGAATGGGTCCTCTGTAACTCAAGTAAACAAAACCCCGTTGTCCGCATTCGACATCGCATGCTAAGGCCTGACAGGAAAATCAAAATTATGAAATGTGGGGAGTACCAAGCTCAACATGCAGTTGTCCACAGACTGTCTATAAAGTTAAGAGACTACCCGAAGAAGGATTAGCCTTGTGCACCTGAAGTAAATTCCCACGAGCGTAATTATTCACGACAGCTATTTTTCATGGAAAGGTTTGTAAGCTAGCTGCTCCTTTTCAAGCAAAGCTAGAGCAAATTTTTGTAAGATAGATACCTCAGACGTGAAACCGCGCTTTGTGTCCATCACTGCGATGTAAAATCTTAAGAACATACTAAAAGATGCTGCATGTGGATGTAATCCTGCATGCTATCCGAATTAATTGATAATGCACAACGTCTTGAAGGGTGGGTGCAAAAAGTGTCCTGCTACAGTGGCGACTCACGATAGGAAAATTAGCTGCGATTTACTGCACCGATATTCCTTTAAAGGGATAAATTTTGGCAGCCTATAAAAGAAATATCACTTCCCGTTGCTCTGACCGTCGAATGTTATTTTAAAAAGGTAAGAAACATAACCGCAACTCGGTGCCGTTACGCTCGTATGTCGTTTAGTTACGGGGAATTACAGCATACGGGGAAATTATGGCATGAACAACACTAGGACATACATCTCCAAACACTGATGGCAGCCACCATGGCGATGTCTGTTTTTTAGCTTAAAAATTACCCGTGCTTTTGATCTTTCTTTTGGAGCTTCCTTGCGGCCATGCCGCTACCTCCGTAACATGCAGATTTTGAAGTTTTGTGGAGCTTGACCTTCGAAGTTAGTGATGTTTTCTAGAAGTTTTTGGCGTTCTAATTAACGTAAAAAATAAAGTCAGCTCAATATAATGACGAAGATAAGAATACATTCAATCCCAAGTACTTTAATATGGCAAATAATACTTGGAAAGCTGTTCAGCGCGTTACTTTTTTTGTGTCTCATTATCTGTGCGATGATTCTAAGTTATGAATAGCTATTCGCCCAACCCTTAATATAGCTTGAAAAAGTTACTGTGCTGGGTATTCAAATGCATGACTCGCGATTAGGTTTAATACACACATAAATGTTTGTACGCTGCCAGTACTATGGCCACCAGTGTCACTAAAGCTACAAATAATTTCAATATATCCTCTTTCAAACCTATTACACAAATCATCGTGGTGTAATTTTACACTGAGTTTGAGTTTAAGCAACTTTTATTATTTCTTCCAGAACAATACCTGGCTGAAGCATCTCTATTAGAAAACTTGGTATGGCATTTTTTTTAGTTCATTTTTGTTAGCATAAAGTCGCAATATTTCTTCACGAATTGTCCATTTCAGACGGGTAGGCCAACTTTTTGCATTTATTTAAAGTTTCGGCTTCCTATTTGTTCCCGTAGAACCCTGCTGGCAACAAAACTGAGATCTGCTGTCATCAGACAAATACCATTGTCCCATAATATATTAGTGGGTGCATTGCTGTGAAATATAGCCGTGGTGCTATAGCCGAAGTGAACTGTTGGAGCCAGTTTTTAACGCGAAGCTTTCTACGCCTTTTCGATGGCGTTCAATGTTGCGCCCTAACGCATTGCAGGAAACCCAACTTTACTCAATCAGTTTCACAAAACAGAGATGATAAGCGAAGTCACATACAGTGCCCCGAAAAAAAAATTACCAGTGGCTTACCTCGGCTATGCCAGGATATACGTTGCGTGAGATAAGGTTCAGCTGGTTATTCTTAGGTTTCCTGGTTCTCTAGGATTAGCGCACTATCATGCTTAGTGCTGCTAAAACTATTTCTAAAACAATCCAATCCAATCCAGTCCAGTCCGGTCCAGTCACGGCTCCTCGCGCATGGCTCCTCCCTCAGCACGACTCTCCAGGGGCCACGCGAAGCGGCTACCAAGCGGCTCCGGCGCAGCGTAAGTCAGACTTGGCTACTGCGCAACGGAGGCTCTCAGCTAGGCACGCGCCGGCGCCAGTGCGTCCGCCGCGGCTATAACGTAACGTCACTCCTATGGGATGCGCAGAGCGGCGAATGTGCAGACTCAATTTTCTACACACCCGTACTACAACTGGATTGAATTTCAATTCAACACCATGCGAATTAATCTAATACAATCCAAATCCAATCTAATCCAACCTATACAATCCGATTGGATGCAAATCAATCCAATGCTCCTCGCGCTTGCGCAGAACGGCCCTTCACAGCCCACGCGAAACTGCTCAGCCTCGGCCAGGGTAGCTTACGCTACAAAAGAAATGCGCTTTCCGGACTAGGAATAGAACCGGCATCCCTCACGTTATGAAGCCTACGTCTGTCCGACTGCGTCTTTCAGACACAGAAGAAGCAGTTCGGAGTTAGGACTTACCTTGAATTTGGTCACAGGGAAGAAAGTGTGATTTTTCACGAGTAGCTAACAAAATTCAGCTATAAAGCATCCCTCTTTACGGACGTCTGATTATATGGCTTCGCCTTCGTTCAGCCTGCCATGACTCTACCATGTTCCCGTTGCCCGATGGTTTCATTTTCACAGGAATAGGAAAAGAACGGCTGACATATATCTAGTTTTTTTACTTGTCGAGACTGTTACCAACGCCTTTGGTAAGAAATAAGTAGGAAGATGTGCGCATGTATTACTACCTTTAAAAATTTCGGGAATTGCTGTCTCGTGAGGTTCGGAAAAAATATCAGCAACGTTTTAAGTGTTCTCAGGGGCTATACCAGAAAACAAAATTCAATATACTGATGGTCAGATGGACGGAATGCGTGTAAACAAAAACAGACAACCGACGATTTTACAGCAGGCATACAGCGTTAAGTCCACCTCAGAAAAGATTTGCTACGGGTTCCAATATTACCAACCGGCAACTTGAAAATCAGTAAAAAATGTGACGAAACTCACAAACGGGAATTTAAACATATTTGCCTAAGTGTTCTTTCTAGGGATGAATCCCCGAAAGTACAACGCTACCAGTGTTGCCTTGCAAACGCCTTGAACGCTTTGTAATAAAAGGTTTTTCATCAAATGAAGGGGATGGGTTTATGGAAATGTCTGAGGGATATACGTATGGAGCGTATGGTGTGGAGAGGGATGGAATGGGTATTGACGGAGCTAGATTATAAAAGTTGCCAAGGCGAACAAAAGAGAGGAAGACATCTGTAACAGAAACAAAAAGACGCCATGACTGGAAGGTTAGCAACATCAGTATTTTCAGTGAATAAATAAAATATATGATCTTTAATTTAGAAAATAGCCATATAACTTCGTTTTTCAGGTGGTTTTAGTTATCACTTGGAGTTCAATGAAAAACAATAATTTATTGATTATGCCATAGCCTAATCACATGCTTCAAAGCAAATGGATACCACTGGTCCAGTGGTAAACAGTTAAGAACTGCGTAGTTAACCGGTTTGATAACCATTATGGGTGTGTGGTTTAAAACTGCTGTCTACGTTGTGCGTGTGAATGGCGGACATTTTAGGGAATATGTTATAACGTCACCCCGACAGAGTAGTGACTAAGCAAGAATACTCCACCTTCACTGCTTCTTTGAAATCAAATTCAGTGCGAGAAACAGTTTATATACCCCGTGCGTTTGCTCTGCTCATTATAATGAATGTTGCAGAGGCCTTGCAATGTTTTTGATATAGCGATTCCCGCTTTTAGTCGAGGCTCGCACGAGAGACGACGAGTTTGCTTGTGGCGACGGAACCAATATACGAAACTCAACGAATGTCTTGTGTTTTTTTCTAACCGTGCAGGCGCCGCAAGTTCTGAATGCCGCGGAAGCAGCTGGCGACCAGGACGATGTCAAGCTGTTAGTGTCCCTGGTCTCGCCCGTGGAGGACGAGACTGCCGTCTTCGCCAAAGCATCGGAAACAAGCAGAACCGGCACAGCCATTTCACAAGACAATAACTCTAAGACGGCTGCTATTGAGAACTCGTTTATGCCTGCGCCTAAATTGCAGCAAACTTTGTAGCGCCAGAATACGAAGCGAGGATCAGCTGCACAAACTCCCGCACATCAAATGTCTTCACAGCCATCTTCGTAGTGTCGTACATCAAGCTTTAGTTTGCTGTGAAATAATAAATTGTGGGAGGTCTGCGCTCGTTACGTGACTCCACCAATACCACTTCATTTGGAGCCCTCCTGTACTGTCCTAATTCGTCTTTCTATTCTGCAATTGTCATTCTGATGCTGCCTATGCAGCGTCAGAATGACAATTACAGGTTCCAATATTACCACAGGTTCTTACTTTTACAGGTTCCAGGTACTGCTACAGGTTCCAATATTACCAACCGGCAAGTTGAAAATCAGTAAAAAATGTGACGAAACTCACAAACGGGAATTTAAACATATTTGCCTAAGTGTTCTTTCTAGGGATGAATCCCCGAAAGTACAACGCTACCAGTGTTGCCTTGCAAACGCCTTGAACGCTTTGTAATAAAAGGTTTTTCATCAAATGAAGGGGATGGGTTTATGGAAATGTCCGAGGGACATACGTATGGAGCGTATGGTGTGGAGAGGGATGGAATGGGTATTGACGGAGCTAGATTATAAAAGTTGCCAAGGCGAACAAAAGAGAGGAAGACATCTGTAACAGAAACAAAAAGACGCCATGACTGGAAGGTTAGCAACATCAGTATTTTCAGTGAATAAATAAAATATATGATCTTTAATTTAGAAAATAGCCATATAACTTCGTTTTTCAGGTGGTTTTAGTTATCACTTGGAGTTCAATGAAAAACAATAATTTATTGATTATGCCATAGCCTAATCACATGCTTCAAAGCAAATGGATACCACTGGTCCAGTGGTAAACAGTTAAGAACTGCGTAGTTAACCGGTTTGATAACCATTATGGGTGTGTGGTTTAAAACTGCTGTCTACGTTGTGCGTGTGAATGGCGGACATTTTAGGGAATATGTTATAACGTCACCCCGACAGAGTAGTGACTAAGCAAGAATACTCCACCTTCACTGCTTCTTTGAAATCAAATTCAGTGCGAGAAACAGTTTATATACCCCGTGCGTTTGCTCTGCTCATTATAATGAATGTTGCAGAGGCCTTGCAATGTTTTTGATATAGCGATTCCCGCTTTTAGTCGAGGCTCGCACGAGAGACGACGAGTTCGCTTGTGGCGACGGAACCAATATACGAAACTCAACGAATGTCTTGTGTTTTTTTCTAACCGTGCAGGCGCCGCAAGTTCTGAATGCCGCGGAAGCAGCTGGCGACCAGGACGATGTCAAGCTGTTAGTGTCCCTGGTCTCGCCCGTGGAGGACGAGACTGCCGTCTTCGCCAAAGCTTCGGAAACAAGCAGAACCGGCACAGCCATTTCACAAGACAATAACTCTAAGACGGCTGCTATTGAGAACTCGTTTATGCCTGCGCCTAAATTGCAGCAAACTTTGTAGCGCCAGAATACGAAGCGAGGATCAGCTGCACAAACTCCCGCACATCAAATGTCTTCACAGCCATCTTCGTAGTGTCGTACATCAAGTTTTAGTTTGCTGTGAAATAATAAATTGTGGGAGGTCTGCGCTCGTTACGTGACTCCACCAATACCACTTCATTTGGAGCCCTCCTGTACTGTCCTAATCCGTCTTTCTATTCTGCAATTGTCATTCTGATGCTGCCTATGCAGCGTCAGAATGACAATTACAGAACAGACCGTGTTTAGGAACATCACACGCAATGAGCTCCAAAGGTCTGAACAATGCTTTAAATTTCTTAGTGCGATAATCTGCTCAAGTAAGCTTTGTTATGCGGCTTTTCTCATATTTGCAAAAGTTGGGCGAACTGTTTCAATGCCGCCAGAAACATTTCACCCTGGACGATAAAAAGTGAAATTCACCTTATCCACAACTATATGCCGGGCCAACTGATATGCTTGCTCTGCAATACACCGAGAGTCCTTCGCAGTTTCAAAACCGGTGTTTCTTACATGACAGTGAAGGGAGCGCCCTCCTATACCTAGAGCCCTACTATAAGGAGTAGGCCATCATCGCATTAAAAAGAAAGAAACAAATGATCGAAAAGTAACTAACGGCCTCTCACCGTACACTCTTACTGCGCACATGGAGTCACGTGGTGAGACGCATGGTACTTTTTGGGAAATCCACCCCTTGGTGTAAACTACCCGCTTTGGTTCACCCATTGGCCTACACCGTCTGTGCTTGCCTACCTTGTCGTAATCAAGGTGGCTTACTAACTGACTTAAGCCATACATATACCGCATCCGGTGGTCAAAGGAAAAGTAAGAAAGATCTGTAGAAGTTAGTGCCTTTACGATCACAAACCGCGGAAGACAGTGTCATTCGGCCCATCTATAACAAGTGTAATTAATGTTAAGCGAATCTTTTTTAGGAAAGGTACAGTTTTTCATGTCTAACGACAAAGATCATATGTTTTAATGACGAGGCGTTGCAAAGTAAAGTACAAGAAGTTTTACTGTGGCCCGCACTACCGCCCGGGGAGAAAAAGAATCCAAAGGCCGCCGAAACATCACACACTACGTGAATGCGATGTCGCACCTGTTGAAGGAGATCGGCGATAAAGCAGATGTGCGGACCGTTTTTTCTGCGCCCCCTAAACTGGCGTGTTTGTGCGCCAAGGTAAATAGTAAGGAGGTCACAAGAGCCGCTTGTTCGAAAAAACATGTGACGCAATATGTGAAAGGTGCGCAGTGTCCGGTGTACGAGATCCCGCTTTCATGCGGACGAGTTTCCGCAAGCCACACTGGTAGATGCGTAAATGAGCGTCTTAGAGATCTTCCTTACACTGTGTGCGGAGGAACGAGCAGTAATCTTGCAGTACAATCCAAAAAAGCGAAAAAAGTGATTACCACCCAAAAGTAAAAGAAAGACTCATTTTGAACGCTAGCAAGACGCTCGCTCCCTGGAAATATTAGAGCCCCCAGTGATTGGCATTCGGAGTGGACAGTGCGTGAGCACGCCATAGATTGCTCTTCTAGAACGACAGCTCGCATATCTCGCCAGTTGAAACTGCGTTGTAGTAGACAGCAGCCTTGACACTTTCGGTTTGGTTATTGTTATCGATGATGTAAGCTCCATTGTATATCTGGGGCTCTAGTTTGTCACTTCTTCCGTCGTCGCTTCCGCGCGGTTTTTGGTGGGTTAAACAAGAAGCAAAGCACGAAGAGGCATGGAGTATGTTACCGTGTGTCTCCGTGTTTCTCCCTTGTTTTCAGGCTGTGCTTTTTGACTCTTGAAAATGCTGTTCACCCAATCATTTAGGAGCACTCTCCGTCTCTCTCTCTCTCTCTCTCTCTCTCTCTCTCTCTCTCTCTCTCTATCTATCTATCTATCTATCTATCTATCTATCTCTCTCTCTATCTATCTATCTATCTATCTATCTATCTATCTATCTATCTATCTGTCTGTCTGTCTGTCTGTCAGTCTGTCTGTCTGTCTGTCTGTCCGTCTGTCTCTATCTATCTATCTATCTATCTATCTATCTATCTATCTATCTATCTATCTATCTATCTATCTATCTATCTATCTATCTATCTATCTATCTATCTATCTATCTATCTATCTATCTATCTATCTATCTATCTATCTATCTATCTATCCATCTATCTATCTATCTATCTGTCTGTCTGTTTGTCTGTCTCTCTCTCTCTCTGTCTCTCTTTGTAACATGGTACCTATTTTGAAAGGCGTCAAGCATGGTAATACGCGCATCTATGCGAATACGGCCAAACATGCGTCTGTACTTCTCTTCCAGTTATTTCTGTAGAGACGAACCAGCAATACTAGACCGTACTGTTTAGCCATATGCTCTAACGGCAACTGTTATTTTTAGGAGATGTGTCATTTGCGAAAACGCACATGCTCTCGCAAGTCATTGTGAATTTTCTTTGTGTTCGTATTGAGGCATAGCTCCTATTGCCAGCACCAAAACGCATCCTTAAAATAACTTAAAGATGAGGAAGACGAAGCACGCGTGACCCTTGGGCGTCGTCTTCTCCCTGATCCCGCATAGCAGCTAGACCATTGTTCAATAAAAGTTCTTAAAATAGCTTTTGCACCCAGTGTCCAGGGCTGGCCAGTACATTTTCGGGCACAGCGGAGGGAAGAATAGTGGTGCTTATCACGTATGCTAGGACAAAAGGCGGCAAAACGATATCATATGGCAGCACGGCCTTACTGTTTCCTTAAGATTTTATTCCTCTTTCATTTCAAGATTCCCCCCTCTGCAGTCCATCTAGTAGATGTGCTATTTCTTCGACTAAACTGGTCATCGAATAACCTAACCCTCATCTTGCGTTCGTTGAATATAGTATACGGTAACATTTTCTCCGAAGTTCGAGAAGTAGGTTTCCTGTTTCACTTTGAGCTACCGAAATATTTAAAAATTGGTGCCTTCCCCTCTTTGAGAAGGGCGAGCAGTGAACGTGGGTGAAGTGCAACGAACGCACGAAACGAAACACGTTTGTGTTTTGCGATTGAGCATGCATACCTCCTAACTAATAGCTGAATGAAACTTTGAAAGACTCCACAGTTTGAATATAACCGGACTTCACTTGGCTGTCCATTTCTCTTCCGCGTCATAGGCATCCTGCTACCTGCGTAACACATCCACCCAGGCCATTCGACCCCGGAATCGTATTTCCAAACGCTTCGCTGTGCAAGCACCCACGTGACATGTCTGTTCATGCGATGGAGAAGGATGAATAAATGGGGTCATTCGCAGCGCCCCAAACTTAAAGCGACCTAAAACATGCCAAATCACCATTATTAACAATAAAAAAGTCGCGTAAATTTGGGTTTAGAAAAAAAAATTAACCTTAGAAAAAAAATTAAGCAATGAAAAGAAAAACTAGCGTACCTGCTGGTGCTCGAACCCAAGCCGTTGGCGCCAGTGCTGAGTACTCTACATCGAGCCCGAACGGTGGGTTCCTTTTCGCAGGCACTCAAAAAATATCGCCCTCAGTGACATAAGACATGTCACGTGCGTGCTATGTGCAGCGAAGCGTTTGAAAACGCGCACCCCGTAGGCAAGCACTGTGATGATCACGTCATGATGAACGCATGAAGCCTGACTGTGCGTGCAGGGTAATCCCCGCTTCCTAAATGCATGCCTAAAACCAATACACACGCAAGCATTATACACGACTCGTAAAAGTAGCGGCGGCGGTTTTTAGATCTATAAAGTGGGACTGTAACTACACTCACTCCGTAGATAACCATGCTTCACTGCTCAACACATAGTCGGCATACAAAGTGTATATGCGTTTCCTAGTCAGTACAGCCAGCCGTCACCTGAGCTTGCTTATGGGGGTTATATCTTTCCATAAACGTACCTAAAACATATAAAACCACCCGAACTGAAATAAATAACAGCTAAAACGCACCTGCAATGGTTGAAGACCATGGTGCAGATAAATGTTCAACAGAAATGGCCGGAACCGACCTAAAAGGGGGAAACCTGCAAAAACGTACAGGTGCCGTCAGAAGTAATTGGACCACGGGAGCTGTTGTCGAACCGCATTGGAGCAACCTGTAGCTACAACAGGGGTAAACGAAAGGAGCAGACACGCATGCGCGCCTGCCTACGGTGATAGCCCATCTATACTTCTCAACCCACTCTTAACGTGGCTTCGAGTATTATTCGCAGCATACTGGTCTCAGCGATAGCGCTGATAGCACAGGCGGTATCTGTCAGCGCGCTCACACGCTTTAAGCGCACGCGAGCTGCTGGAGAAGCGTCGAAGTCGCAGGGATCTGTAGTGACAATTTTTTGTTTTCTAATATTTTTAGGTGGGTCTGCTATCAGCGCCATCGTCGAGAGCAGTATACTGCGAACAACGCTCAAAACCGAGTTAAAATAATTCGTGGGGTGACATGTGTAGATGGGCTATCGGCGCCGGCAGGCGCGCATGCGTGTTGTGCTCCTTTCGTTTACCGCCGGCGCAGCTGCACGACGCTCCTATGTTCGGCCGCAGCTCCCGTGCTCCAATTATGTTTGACGGCACCTGTAAAGAAGCAGTAGCTGAAACTGACCAAAAGCAACAAAAAATGCGGAAATCTCATTTATAATGCACAAAGATTTCGTAAATAGATTTGTGCGTGGTAAGAAATGTTTATATTCAAATGTGGCGAACCCTTGAAAAAAAAAAGCGGTAACGGGATTTGGACCCGGGTTATTATGTTTCCTTCGTATGAGCGGTACTACTACACTACGAGACCAAGTGGTTCTGAACGATTAAAGTGAAGGCCACATGCACGCGGGCACAGCTTCAAACATGTCCCTAGATGGCACCATGCGCGCTTTTCTGTGCTGACTAGTAAACGCCTTTACGCGCTTATAAAGATTAAGCATCTCCGATTATAATAAAGTCTTCACCTCTAAACACAAATTAATTTCAGGAAGGCATAATTTCCGCGGCCATAGAAGACATGTGTTTTGAAATTATGAAGGCCTTCAGACGGTGGTTTTATTCATTGGAAATTTTTGTTATACATCCCACAAAACATTTATGAGTTTTCGTACCACGCGCGCAGTGTACGTTTCACGCGGGCGCGAGTACTGGGGGATTAGATACACGCTTTGCTGCAAAATGCATAACTGGCAAAGCTGACGCGCCTAAATGTTCCAATAGTATGTATGTACGTCGCTTTCGAAACAAAACAGACATAAACTATAAAGCAAAAAAATGTGTTTGACGCCTCTTTCATATGAATCAGTGATAACATGAAAGTAAAATGTGCCTTCACACGAGCATTTGAATGATATTGTGCATCGATATGAACTTGCAAATCGATATTCATATTACGTCAGCATGGCACGGTTAGACGCATTAACGTAGACAGAGCTTTGCACGCGCCCGTACATTGCGTAAATCCCACTGAAACCACTGCCCCTTGAAACCCATGCGAACGAAACAGAACCGAAACCGAAAGCAAAAGCAGTAGGTGGCGGAGGGTGTCTCAATTCGCCCGCTTCCTGCGTACACAAAGACGCTGGCGTCAAGGCGGGAACTGTCGGTGCTGATCAGTGTCATGATTAACTACTTCGGTCCACTACTCCTAGAAGGCATCATCTCCTAGACGCCATCTGAATTTAGAAAGTAGCGGGAAAGATATCAGGTGCGTTCGTAGACCTACTCGCGCTTGAGTTCGTAGGGCAGTGGGCAGAGTGCTGAGTACCTCCCGTTGCGGCGAGGGAGTTCTGGGCTCGAATCCGGGTGAAGCTGCGTTATTCGAACTTATAGAGGCGAAGCACCTTAAGGCCGAGGCTTCTCCGTCAGGCGTCCGTGTTCACGACACAGCACCGTCTAAATCGAACCATCTGTGAACAAAAGGTTCGCTTAACGTTTACAAGAACTAAATAAAAGGTTCTTAAAAGGTTAGAAAGAGAGAGAGAGAGAGACGCACAGCACCGTTCGCAGAGGCATATGCAGCTTACGGAGAAGCGTTGTACGTCAATTATATAAAACAACAATACTTGCTCGCTAGAAACTGTCATCGTCATCATTATCATCAGAAACCTACTCATGTCCACTACAGGACAAAGGTCTCTGCTATTGACCTCCAGCCGCTCGTGTCCTGCGTCGCTCGAGTCCACAGTTTCCACCCGGGTTTCTTTATTTCATCCGGTTTATCCGGTCCGTCTCTCAAGTTAAAAACATGCGACTAGGGGGTCATGGTGTTTCCTGAAGTGTGGCTAATGCACGATCACAGATCACGATCACAGATATGGTTGGAAAATATGGGCGCGTTTTACGGCGAAACCAAATCCGAAACTAGTTCGAACTCCCCGAAAATAAACCACAATAACTTTATTCTGACCCATACTTGTTGCGAATTGCACTAAAGTATTTCCTTAAAAAAACATTCTTCGCACAAACGCAGATGCGCATGCATGAACACTAAAATCTTGGCCATCGTGCATTACGTCGCTAGATGGGTTTGCTTTATATCCTTTCACTGCTGCATTTGTTATGGCCGCCGCAGACCTCGCAGGGTATTTTTTTCTTCTTTCGGACTTTAAAAATTAAATACGGTATTAGCGACTGCATAAACGAAGAAAATCATGTTTATCTGCGCCCCGTCTATGCAATGCAAACGCAATCACAAGTTAAATAAATAAAAAAGTGGTTGCTTGCTACTTAGTAACCAATTAACTCGGGTTTTAATATGCTTAAAATTCCAACTCGATTTTTTTTCCTTGTCGTGTGCAATGTTCACAGTACTCTTCGTGGGCTCAACTATCACCAAGAAGCTCAATGATTGGCGAAAAATTGAGAAATTCACACATAGGTGTGACGATTCGGCGCGGAGCTCAGAATAGTGTAATGGTATTGCAGGCTTTGCAAACCGTGATATTATAAGTGCATTTATATAACAATCTCGTTTTAAACCATTTTATATCTAGAATATGGCAGCTCAGTGCATGCATAAAGTACTGCACTAATGAACACGAAGTTTCGGCTTGGTTCCTGGCAATGACAGTCGCTTTTCCCATCAAGTAAAAACAAGGCAACAGAATTATAAAGTACCATAAGCAAAACCGTATATGTACCTTAAGTATTCAGCACGTTCAAAACAATTAGGCATCATAATTTGGTCCTAGCGCCTCCCCCCTTCCCATGGCTGTCCGCAAAGCCTCACAGTAATTTTTATTCGGAAATTTCCAGTTTCAACTGAATGATAACAATTTGAACATGGTTATTATCCTCGGATCACTTTTAGCCTGCCCCCATGTAATACACTACAACTGTAAAGTAATGGACAGTTCAG
This sequence comes from Haemaphysalis longicornis, assembly GCF_048455015.1. Classification (NCBI taxonomy): domain Eukaryota; kingdom Metazoa; phylum Arthropoda; class Arachnida; order Ixodida; family Ixodidae; genus Haemaphysalis; species Haemaphysalis longicornis. The sequence continues at coordinate 61,121,514 of NW_027526385.1, read as the reverse complement.
TTCGAAGCTACGGAGCGAAAAAAACAGGGCTGGTTGCCGATGCTGAACCCATTAAATTATGCATTCCGCTGTCTCTTGAGATGCTTTTGTCTGCACGTTATTTCCCGCCAAGCGTAACTTGAATCACGTTTTTTAGTGCACCGACCAACTCAATAGGATGGATCATGCGTTTATTTCAAGGAAACCAGCAAGCGCAAGAAATTTGCTTTTCTAGCCTACGGGCAATTATCCAAATATGATTATCTGACGACAACATTCACGTGTATTTAGGGATACCACCTCTCTGTTTGTGAGGAGCCCAACGGATAAGACCCTGACAAATAGCACTGCTGAAAACGAAACTTTATTGTTTGTTTTATTGACACATGATATTGCCGAAATAGACCACTGAACATCGCTGGTCAATATGCTCACATTTGTGCTGGTGAGCCCGAGTTTGCAGGTTCGATTTATGACCGCGGCAACCATTTTTCAGATGGAGGCGAAAAGCGATAACGCCCGTACGTTCGAGATTTCGGAAGAGGTTGAAGGTCCCCAGGAGGTCAAAATTTATTCGGAGCCCTCCACTACGGCGCGCCTCATCGCCTGCGTAGCGTAGGCGCATTAACCTCAGAGTCAATCAATCAATCAATACACTTACGTGCAACAGGTTACATGGATGCAAAAGGGAGTCCTACATGAATAAGAATAACAAAATTGTCAAAACGGCCAGTTAAAGTTAATGGGGTAAAATTTAAAAAAAACTCATTCAAACCCATCGCTGCCCGCTTTATCCGAATGAGCACATTAAATTTATCTCATTGTGGGATTTCTCGTCTCGGTGGATCTTCATCTCGATGGACATTCACGCTTGATTGGACCTTCAGACTCGGTGGATCTTTCGTCTCATTGGACATTCAGGCTCGCTGATCACGTGATGAATGGTACCTTTCGACTCGTTGGATATTTGGTCTCGTTGGATATTCTGGCCACAAGCTCATTCCATTCCGGCATCTCGAAAAGGTGAAATGAATTCGGAGTAATTCCAATTCCGGAGTGGTAATTCCACAACACTGGTACGAGGTACAATGACGAAGAAAATACCACCGTACTCACACCATGCCCCCCAGGGTCGGTGTTGTCATAAAATATTTCCTAAGCTTAGTTAGGGGTTCAATTTTTCACAACCACTTTGGTCTAGAGTTCTTCGCTCTCAGAACTTCAACACACTGTGACACACTTTCCCTAAAATTCTGTCTCGTTGGTCGCGTGTCTTTATCACAATGCAGCCAAGCATGCGCGAACTCCAAATCTTGTGGAGGGGCAAAAACCTGACACTGTCAAATGACACACCGTCCTCTCTATCAATGCACAAAATACGTAAGCCGCGTGGGCTAGGCGGAAAGTCTTTCCGAAGTGTGTTTTGGAGGACATTCGAAAGGAACACTGCAGCCCAACAATGAAGAAAGACATGCTCCACAGTTTCGGGGTGTTTACGAATAGGACAGCTGGTTTCCCTTGCACTGAAACCCGTCTTTCTTTCATGCAAGTTGCGACCGAAAGTGCAGTAGTCTGCAAATTAAAAAAGAATGTCTCAGCCCCAGGTGACACTTCCATTCGCGTCACTCGTTTTAAAATATCTTGTCCTGGACTACCGTTGTATATAGCTCTATACAGTGGCACTGAGAAGACTACGTCACATACATCCGTATATTTTTTCCTTCGCCTGCTCCTATATTAAGTCATCCATTACATTACTGATTACACTGCTGAGATATTGCATTGAAAAACGCGTTGGAAAAAATCAGAATGAAAAAATTTCTGCAAAATATCCATGAACACCTGGCATGCAATTTGAACAAACCACAATTTCTGGCAAAGCACGCATTAACCGAACTTGCATTACAGCGCGTTTAAAAGGGTCCTGCACGTCACGTAGAAACAAAATTCGGTTTCCGAGTTGCCGTAAAAACTGGTGAGTCAATCCTAAACCGCCGTTATGGATCCACTGAAACACATTTGTCCTACTGCTCCACTCCCACGTGGACCCGCACACAAATATAGCAAATACACGATGTAGCTCTTGGACATTCAAACGTGAACAATGCAGCACTTGCATAGAAAACCAAAGCTTTGCCCCGAATAAAAGATTACATGTCGTGGCTCTCGCGAACACTTACAGCCCGATTGCTATCACCTTTTCCGCTTCCTCTTTAAGTGTTTGCACCTGTGGTAGGCCATGGAGCATGAACCTTGGTCCCGTTAAAGCAGGCGCTCAAAAGAATAGCGCGCGCAGTGACACCACACATGTCACGTGGGTATTCTGTTCAGCGAAGCGTTTGGAAAGACGCTGACGGTACTCCTTCGCTACTCAAGCCGAACGCCGGATTGCTTTTAGCAGTTCATTTAAAGAACAGGACTGTTCCAAGCGAACCTGTAGACGGCGTTGGGTGCGCACAGGAAGTTCCTGACTGGTACTCACAGAGGAACGGAAGCCTGCTTTCGATGTTTGCATGGTTCTGACTCATCTACACAGCGCATGTTCGTTGACAAAGTAGCAGGAGCAGGCCACCTCCGAGCCATCCTGGACTGACGACGCCTCTTACAGGGCGGGTGCCCTAACATGTCGCTTGCTCCTTGTGATAAAGTTTACTCAGTTAGTGAATCGGCTATGTTAATATGTGGAAGCGTCATGCCGCCACAATGGTAAAGTCACAAGCTCTGACGGAAAGGAACCGTTTATTGTCCTTGCCGCAGTATCATCACGGTTTTATACATTGCATAAACCCATATATCAGAATGCGGCTATCAGAACGTCTACCCCGCCACTTGGAGACGTTATTCCATAGGCTTCGTCTGAATGCAGCACTAGCAAATCCTTATCTACATCTTATCGGAGAGACATCAAGCCCTTATTGCGATAATTGTGGTTGACTCTGAAACTGTTGAATATATATTACTGGAGTGCTCTTCTTGTGCCGACTCAAGGTGCCGCTCAAAACAAAAAAATTGATTGCCTCCACCCTGGACCGTCGACACTGATATTGGTAATTAGACCATGGCCCTCTCCCTCCGCTCAGCGCAAAATCCTGTCCGCGCTATTCTAATCCCTCCATGGCGTTGGTGTGTGAACAAAATTGTAGCCCTCCCTTGATTTTAAAAAACTTTGAACTCAATGCCCTGAAGAAGTACCGTATTTTTTTCTTTTTCTACTACTACTCTCCTCTCCTTCACCATACCTACTACTTTTTCACCCTCCTTTTTTCCTCGCAGAGTAGCATGCCGCCAGACTGATGTCGGCTAACCTCTCTGAATTTTATTTTTTATAGTTTCCTTCTCTCTCTATCTCTCTCTCTCTCTCTCTCTCTCTCAATCCGACTTACCACATGAAAAGCACTACTCGAAACCACTTAGGGGATTGACCAATTAAATGAAGAAATGCCGCAGATGAAACTTTCGAATAAAAAAAATTGGCCGTGAGCTTCTCACTTACTCAAGGGGAACTCTTCACTTCCAATTCGTTGGCGGCATCAGTTTACCAAACCAAAGTTCCAATATACCACCTCCGGAGATTGGGTAGTGACAATGTGATAGCAGCCATAACAGGATCATGACTGATTTTATTATTCCCAGTGGTTGTTGTCGTCAACACTTTCACCAAAACGTATTTTTTCTTCCCACTGAAAGTGAAGTGATGGACGTTCACGCAATTGCGCATCATACGAGCAAGCCTAAATATGCTATCTCCACTAATTTGGCGGGTGGATTTCGCTCTTTTCGACAGCGAAGACCTTGTAGGCAAGAGTTAAATTTTTTTTATCGGCACGAAAATTTCGCAGTGGCGCGCCAGGCTCTATCCTGAAAACTCGTGATTTTCATTGAGGAAGAAGACAAAACACCGTGGCACCCTCCACCTGACTTCATCGAACCTCGACGTCTTGCCTGACCGCCTTTCCTGTGACCAACCATGGCTGCTAGACGGATCTCTGGTAAGCCGATTTACAGCCTTTTTGCGCGTATACTGCAATGATAGGCCCGGCGATTGTTATCCCAGGGCGGAATTCCAGGGTGACCCACACGATAGGGCAGAAAAATGGTAGAAGGAAGTGTATATATTGCCGGAAGCCGGCACTTCAGCTGGTAGGGATATTTGCCGGCACTATGCTCTGATTTGTGGTTTAGGCTAGTGTTGTGTCATCAGAGGTGAGCGACGACAAGTGCCGGACGACTCAAGCGAGGCGAGATGTGACGGGGCGCCGGCACACCAGACCGCGGCACGAGTAAGGAGTGTGGGTCAGGACCCCCTGAATCTGAACCAACGATTGAGCCAACAAGCGGCCGTTTATTCACGATGACCGATGACGACACACATGCACACGCGATTGGCTAACTCAATAACGTGTGTTGCTCGACAACTACATCATTAACACACCTTCCAACACAGAGGCGCCCTTAGTGCGCATACGCTCCGGAGGAGGGCGCCACTGGCCTACACGACAATATTCCTCCCGTCAACATGAAAGTCAGCACAACCACAGTCTTATGGTCCACACACAAAAAAATAAGCAGAAATTCAGAGAATTATCTACTACTGCGTCGAATTGTTATGCTGCTTGTCTTGACCGTATGTTTTTCCGCCAATTTGTTTTTCTTTAAAACCTGTGTGACCAGTTACGCTATTATAACGATTAGAAGTGGAACTTTCGTGAAATATGAATTTTGTGGAAATGCAGAGGGTTAAACGGTTCGCCATTTTTTGTGGTTTTTATATTTTTGTATTTATAGTGTTTCCGAAATTTTTTGTACCGATTAACTTTTTTACGCTAACATAACGATTATAGTTCGAACTTCCGCAAAACCTCCAATATTGTGGAAATGCAGGTCGTTAAGGATTTGCCATTTTCCAAATTTTTATATTTTTGTTAGTTATTTTTTCAAAATTTTATTCCACCGATTTTCTTCATTTACGCTATTATAACGAATACAGGTAGAAATTCCCCGAAATTGGCCTTATTGTGGAAATGCAGGGAGTTACACGGTTCGCCCATTTTCATAATTATTTTATATTCGCACTTTTTTTAGTTTGTCAAAATTTCGTTCCACCAATTATTTCCATTTACGCTAATATAACGATTACAGCTGATACTTTCGCAAAATCTGCATTATTGTGGAAATGACATGCGTTATACCTTCTGCCATTTTCCAAAATTTCTAAATATATTTTTATTTTTATTTTTTCAAAATTTCGTCCCACCAGTTATATCCATTTACGTTATTATAAGGATAGCATTCAGAACTTCCACAAAATTCACATTTTTGTTGGAAAGCAGGGTGTTACATGGTTCGCCTTTCCTCGAAATTATTGCATATTTTTGTTATTTTTCTAGCTTTTCATAATTTATTTCGTCGAATTATATCCATTTACGCCATTCCGGAAATCGGAATAAGTGTAGAAATTCCATGCCTTATACGTCTTGCCATATACCGTAATTTTTTATATTGCTTATTTTTTAGTCGTACTAAAATTTCGTCCGACCAATTTTCGACAATTACATTATTATCAGGAATGCATTTTCAACTGTCGCAAAATGTAGATTATTCCTGAAAGCACGCCGCTACAAGGTTTGTCATTTTTTGTAATTATACATTTTTTATTTTTTTATTTTTTATTCTGTCTACTTTACAGTGCGTTTTCGTGTGTCGGCTAGAAGGAAATTGCGAAAATTTTAGCGTGGCGCACGGGTTGCGCCCTGGTTTATGATCGCAAAGTCGCTGATTCGATGCAACCCTGTTCAATATTTTTTTATTTTACGACCTGTGTTCCTTGTGTTATTTTTATCGTGTTATTCATGGTATTTTGTTCAAATATTCCGCACTAGGGATTACAGATCCGCTCGCTTGTGCAGCAGCATTCCTTCTTTTTTGGTTATTCGAGACCTGCATTCAGAGGTTGTGTTACGTTGGAAAGGGTTGGTTCAGGTTAGCTTAGGTTAGATGTTGTCTCAAAATATACATACGAATAAAGCATGCACGAAAAGAACCCCCTGCTCGTAAGATAGTAAAATACGGGCTGCCGGAAAAAAATGCCAGAACGGTCAAAAGGTCCTCATGTAAGGTCCTGACAACTAGCCCTAAAGTAAAGGTAAACTGAACCTGCGGATTTGAGCGGTGATTTGTTTACACAGCGGAACAAAGCCCTTTCAAATGTAGTCTCCTCTTTTTCCTGTATAAGAGGGCACCGGCCAGGCAGCTGAAGGCACAGATGACCATTGGTTGGTGCACTTCGGACTTGTGGGTTGTAGGCGGTCATGACGTTTGGGTGGGGCACACTAAGGCCGAAGGTGATGCGCGCGTCACCTCTTGTAGAACCCTAATGGTGCGCGAGAAGTGACTACGCACCAGATGGTGTTAATTCAGTGACCATATTTGAATGGACCTGCTAGTGACCCAGCAATAACCGCTTAAATTTGTTTTGTGGCTGATTGCTTTTTCCCGTGTGGGGTGTGCCACTAACATTACATTAGCAGGACGCTATATTTGCCAACCGCAAATGAAACGTCCTGCTCAAAAAACTGCTCTGATGGCATAAGCATCAACAAAAAATAATCCGCTATTTTTACCCCAGTTGCTGACCCGTACCAAAGACGGCGATCATCAAGTATGTTTTTGTTCTCACAGAGAAATATTTTTTATAGTTACCACTCTTTGGCGGGGCGGCCACGGGACGGCGCTTTAAATTCTTAAAGGGGCAATGAAGATAAAACGTACAAGTTTGGTTCCCCAAAAAGATTCCGTTCTTCTGGTAACAACGACACCAATTTGACCACGAACTTCCAACAAATAATGAAAATGACAATAATAACTGGCGAAGCAGTAGAGATCACCCAACAACTATCTGGTGATTTCTGTATGACCTCATATACTCTTGTTTGTGCCCGTGGCAGCCGCCAATTCAGGCCACCAACAAAAAATATGACTCGACGATAGTAGCGAGCACTCTATTTCCGTCTGATCGTACCCCTTGAGCGCTAAATTGAAGTAAATGTTCTGAAAATGTTCTAATTCGCAGCATTTTGGCGGCCGCTCCTTTGGTTTGACAGCGCCGTCGCCCTCGTTGTAATCGAGGCAACGAAGGGGACTCAAAGGCGAAGGAGGTAGAACGAGCAGAAAGAGAAAGAGGAAATAATGGCGAAAGTGTGAGGGCTATGGCGGTACACCAAGAAGGCTCGAGGCATTTCTCTTTGGGCGATACGTTTCGACATAGCCGATAGAAGAGAGAAGCCACCAAAGATAGAGCGAGCAGATAACCGGAGAATGAATTCATGTTGAGAGGCGTGATAAATGGTACCCAGTGGCTACGCGTTACGAGACAATGCTTGAGTATGTCTTGCGCCTTGATGTGTTTGCTCCTGCCGCGAGGACTTCGTGAAACGCAGCCGGTATATACTGACACCAAGAAGACTGCAGTTTGCTCTGAACACAAAATTAGCATTAGAGGGTATCGTAATCGTCAGTCAACGTTTTTTCGGGGTGGCATCAAATGCATTCTTTGGCCCTTTTCAGAAAAACTAGCGCAAAATGTCGAAGTTTTATTACTTCTTGTGTTTGTTGAGGTTAAGCGTCGTTTGTTTTTAGAAAGAATCGGAGTGAGACACCAAAATTCTGGCTCACTCAAAATGGAAAAAGATTATTCCGTCTTTATGGCCCTTTAAAGTGTTTTAAGCATTTGGGCATTTTATGCATAGCAGCATCTAAGGCATTTTAACTATTAAGATACCCCTTCAAGCATTTTGATCAACGAAAACCGACAACTTAAGACGCCTGCAGGCTGGAGCTTTTAATCTGTTCTCTGTACAGTGTGTTTTTTGTTGTCGCCAAGCAAAAATAGTGAAAAAGGTTCGCATAGCGCACTGGTTGCGGTTATGAGTCGCGATTCCGAAGTCGCTGGTTAAATCCCAGCCTGTGCCATATGCTTTTGCATTTTTATGAACGGTGTTGATTGTAATTTTTTATTCTTATTCAATTTCTTTTCTTCAGAAATTCGGCACCAGGTACTATGAACCCGCTCACTTGCACGGCGGCATCTCGTGATTTTGGTTATTCGAGACCGGCCGTTAGGAGTTGGGTTAGTTGGATAGGGTTGATTCAGGTTAGGTGAGTTTAGATATCTCAAAATAGATACGAATAAAGCTTACACGTCGCACAAAAACTGCTCAGGAGATAGTAAAATACCTTCTGCCGGGAAAAAATAGCGGCTAGATGGTCAGATGGTCACGACCAGACAATGCCACACAGTTTCGGCAACATTTCGGGCAGCCTGTTTTGCCGACCTCAGTGCTACAAAAAAAACTTTACTGACGGGACGGCAGATGGCACTATACCCTGTACGAATATTTTCTCAACACTGCATCCTGATTGGACTAAAAGCCTTCCTATATTGTGCCTGGTATTTTTTCACCGAGTATATAGTTTTTAGATGTAACAGAGTGACAGGGTTCTTGGTTACCGATCGTAAAGGCACTGATTCTATTGCACCTTCTAAATACGTTTTATTGACTTCGTTTACTGGGCGTGTTTGCGTAATTATTGATGCTTTGTTGTTCGGAAAGGCGATTCTTGCTCCGAATACAGTTCTTTAGCTCGGTTCTGCTGCGGCATTGCGTATGTCCTATTGTTCATTCTAGACCTGTCTTCCTGTGTTCAGTAGGGCTAGCTTAGTTATTTTATATCTTGACCTAAACACACACCTTTGGATAAGCCTGCAATAAAACTTTAGAACAGTACTGCAGATATTAGAATTATGGTTGCCGGCAAGATATCATTGCGGACGGAAGTGCCTGCTGCGGGATCTATACCATGCCGGCACAATATGCACATAATGCTACAACCCACTTTTGAAGCGCATGTGGTGATTATATGGGTGAGGAACATAAAACAATGTGATAGGGCACCAAAAAACTTCCGCTGCGGGCTGCACAGCGCTCTTCTCAAAAATGTTGTCCTGATAGTCACGGGGTCGCGGTGAGCCAATTCTGGCGCACTGCCGGCATCGTTTTGCGCAGCCCACTTTGCCGCATGTCGAACCTATAGAGTTCCAAAAATGCCACTCCATGAACAAGCGAAGGTAACGGAGCTACGTTGCACGCACGGGAAGCCGTTGTTGTGTGGCACATTGCTGCCGGAGTACCCCGTGAACGTGTAGTTAAAAATAGCTTGGAGGAAGGAGCCTGGGTAACTAGCGCCACGAATTTCTTGAGGTTCTCGTTGTATGTGGGCAATTGTGGCAGCCGAAACGCGGCGCGATGCATTGAAATGGAGTAACCCATGACTTTGAAGACCCACAAACGTTAATTGAAGGCGCATCAGCAGTCGGTGTCCTTTAATTATGGTCAACTTCTTTTTAATTACACGTATTCCTTCAGCACAGGGTTCCTATACCTTTGACCAACACCGCATTTGTCGGTGCCATTCCAACAGAAAGAGGTGTAAAAGAAAGGTTGCTGATAATGCGCCTCCTAATGCGTGGCTAGTTTTTAAATGTGCCTCACTTCTATATAAATTGGCACTTGAATTTAGTGGAATATACTTTAATAAATATTCGTCGCTCCTTTTCTTAGCAGGCTGCGTTGCAGAATCATGAATTCTCTATTCATGTAGGTTACGGACGAACCGACCTCATTTGAAATTACATGTATGTGGAATACATGACTTCGTAACCGTGCCTTTTTTTCTTTGCTGCAGACTACACACCGGAGGGTAAGCATCCATTGGGCGTGCCACTTGAATGATATCCTGACCATAGACATAACCACTGGGGCACTCAGAAGCCGAGAAAAAATATCTGATGGTTTTGTCGGGGTAACCTTAAATTTGTAGAAACTGAAGATCATCGTATATATAACATGCATTACGTCTTCTCTACATTAGAAACATTTAAACGCGCGTGAGTCATGTATGATTGAAATCAAGTGCACCCACAACTGCTTTTATTATGAGCAGACTTTGTAACCACGGCGTAACTGGTGACAGTGCTGTCTAGAACGATGAATGCTAAGCAACGGGGATTTAATGGGTACAGAACGCGTACAAAGAGACAAGTTGTGTTTGGAAAAGATGCACAGGAGTAGATACAGTTATGCTCCTAATATTGCGAAGATGGCGTATAGTATGCCGAGTACCACAGACGCCGGTGTGGACGGATTCGTGTGGATGAATATTTCTCTTTGTTTAATCATTAAATTGAAATTTAAGTTTCAGTATCGCGTTCGGGACAAATGGACCTTGAGCTTTTTGGGGTTTGAAATGACTGAGAGAAACACACACTGTGAAGTAAATGGTCGAAAACATCAAACCGCCATGAATATATTGTTCGTTAGTTGTCATTGATAAAAAATGTCAACGTTTCGACATGTTTTTTGGAATGCCTTAGGGGCAATTTTTCCGCCTTGTGGTATGAAGGTAAATTGAACCTGCAGATTTCATTGCTGTCGTTTAGACAGCGGAACAAAGACTTTTTCATACATTCTTGCTTCATGTGAGGGTATAGTGAGCCATCACACTGTAAAATATCAGTCTCCTCCTTTAGATGTATAAGAAAGCCCTCGCCACAGAGCTGAAATCACGAGTGACCATTGGATCGCACACTTGGGGCTTGTGTTTCGCAGGTCACCATAGTATTGGGTGGGGCACACTGATGACGAGGGTAATGTGTGGGTCATCTTTCGCGGGCACCCACTGCTGGTCGCCAAGCACCAGGATCGTTGATTCAGTGACCACCATGGAGCAGTAGCGAGTGACCAAGCAATAGCCACTTAAATTTGTTTTATGGCTGATTGAGGCTTTCCGTGGGCCGTTTGTCACTAACATTACATTAGCAGGACGTCATATTTGCCTACTGCATATGTAACTTCCTGATCAAAACTACTATCATGGCATAAGCATCAGAAAAAAATAACCCGCTGTTTTTTCCCTTGTTGCTGACTCGTTCCAACGACGGCTATGATCAGTATGTTTTTGTTCTCATAGAGAAATATTTATGTGATTTTTACTAATACGGGCAATGAATACAAAATGTACAGGTCTGGTTCGCCAAAAAGATTGCAGTCTTCTGGTAGCAACGGTACCAATTTGATGACAAAACTCAAATACTGAAAATCGCAAGGATAAGGTGAAGCAGTGGCCACGCTGCCGCCACTCCCTGGAGATTTCTATATGACGCCACATAATCTTTCTTGTTCCCTTGGCAGCCGCTAATTAAGGTCACCAACAAGAAACATGACTCGGCGGTTTTAGCGTGCTCTCTATTTCCGTCCGATTACAACACTTGAATGATAAATTGTAGTTAACGCTCTAAAAATGTTTTATTGCGCCGAACTTAGGCGGCCGCTTCTGCGGTTTCACAGCGCCATCGTCCCTAGTTGTATTAGAGCGAACGAAGGGGACACCGAAGACGAAGGAGGTAGAACATGCAGAACCCGTAAAAAGGAAGCATACCGATTGTATGAGGGGGAGGGTGGTATGCCAAGACAGCTCGAGACATTTCTTTGGAGGTGACGCGTTAGACATAACCCACATAAGAGAGGCCACCGAAGATAGAGCGAGCAGAACAGCGGAGAATGAACGTATGGCGAAAGTCGCGACAAATGGTCCCCAATGTTGACGCGTTACGAGGCAGCGCTAGAGTATACCGCCCGACTTGATGCGTTCGCTGATACGGCCATTAGTTCACGAGACACAGCACGTATGCACCGTCATCCAGAACACCGCAGTTCTCTCTGTGCACAAATTTCGCACTGCAGAGTATCGAATCATCAGCCATATTTTTTAGGGTTGGCATCAACTGCATCGCTCCGGCCCGTTTTAACAAAGAGCAGCGCAAAATTCCAAATTATTTGTTGCTTGTTTTTTTAGGTTAAGCGTCGTTTGTTGGTAGAAATAGTCTGACTGAGGTACGGAGGCTGTCATCTCAAAATAAACAAAATTTTATTTGGTCTATGGCCCTTCCAATCATTTTGATCGTATACAACCAAACACTTTACGCGACTGGGACTGGAGCTTTTAATCTGTATACTGTACAGTGCGTTTTGTGTTGTCCCCATGCGGGAAATAATGAATACCTTTAGCGTAGCGCAGTTGTTACGGTTCTGGTTTGTGATTGCGAAGTTGCTGGTTCCAGCACAACCCTTTCACTCGTTTTTTTTTTTGTTCTTACGAACTGTGTTCCTTCTGATTTTGATCGCCATATTCATGGTGTTTTATTCCGAAATTCGTCTATAGGTAATACAGAACCGCTCGGTTGGCCGACGGCATCCCAGCATTTTGCTTATTCGAGATCTTCCGTTAAGGGTTAGGTTTCGTTCTATAGGGTTGGTTCACGTTATGTTAGGTTAGATATTGCCTCAAAATAGATTCGAATAAAGCATGCACGCAAAACAACCCACTGCTCGGGAGAAACTAAAATTACGCCCTCCTCCCCTCGCGGGAACCCTGGTGTAATGCGACGCTGAGGGGAGTTCAAGCGCTAGGGGAGAGCAACCGTCGGCCGAAAGGCCACCGGAGAGCGGCACACCTGTTATATGCGCAGGGCTCCCGAAGAAGAGGAGACCGCGGAGAGAGAGAGTACTGCACATGCGCAGCACCGCGCGCAGCTCCGCCCACCGGCGGAGTGAGGGCGCGCTGGGCCGCACACCCACAGATGTTGAGAGAGAGTGCTCGCTCTCACCTGGGCAGGCGCCGACGCCAGTGCGTATGCCGCGGCTATGACGCAACACCATTCAACACAATCCACTTCAATCCAATCCCATCAAAATCCAATCCAATCCAATCCAAGCCAAGCCAAGCCAAGCCAAGTCAAGCCAAGCCAAGCCAAGCCAATCGTATCCAATCCAATGCCCCTCGCGAGAGAGTGTTCGCTATCGGAGAGGAGAGGGGTTGAGCGGAGGAGAGTGCGGACGCCGATGACGACGACGGACGCACGCAGGAAGGACAGGCCGCCGACAAAAGATGATCTCAGCGTCGCATCTAATATACCGATTTCTGGGAAAAACGTTCGGCTGGATGGTCAGATGGTCGCAATCAGACAATGCCTCCGCAGTGCCCGCCACATTTCGGGCAACCTATTTTGCCGACTTGTCTGCTACAAAAAAAAACGAAATTGGTGGTCCGCTAGGCGGCAGTATACTTCGTACGAATATTCTCCCTGCGCTATCTCCTGAGTGGTTGAAAGGGCATACTATATTGTGCGTTGTTATTTTGCCCCTATAGCATAGCGTTTGTAGATGTATCAGCGTGGCTGAGTCTGATTTTTGGTCGTAAATGTAGTCTTCCTATTCAACCTTGTACATACATTTTATTCACTTTGTTTATTGCATGTTTTTTCGTACTTATTGATGCTTTTTGTTCCGGAAATATTCATCGAGTTACGAATACAGGTCTCAAGCTGGGCTCGGCTGCGGCATTGCGTCGGTCCTCGTGTTCATTCTAGACCTGTCTTTCTGTGTTCGGTTGGGCTCGGTTAGTTAGTTTATATCTTGACCGAAACACACACACTTGAATGAAGCCTGCCAAAAAACGTTAGAGCAGTGCTGAAGATAGTAGAATTCTAGCGTCCGGCAAGATTTCGTTACGGACGGAAGTTTCTGCTGCGGGAACTAAGGTATGCCGGCAAAAAAATCCCGTAATGATACAACCCACTTTGGATGTGCATGTGGTGATGATATTAGTGAGTGACGTAAAATAACGTGATTGGACAGCACAAAACTGTCGCTGCCGGCTGCACAGCGGTCTTCTAAAAAAATCTGTCAATATGGTGACATGGGCACAGGGAGCTAATTGTAGCGCACTGCCGGCATTGTTTTGCGCACCCAACTGTGCCGGAAGCCGAAACTATAAACAGTTCCCAAAATGCAACTCCATGAACAAGGGAAGGTTCCGCCGCTAACCGTCACTCACGGGCAGCTGTTGTGTCGCACATTGTTGGTAGACTACGCCGCGAATTTGTGGTTAAGAATAGAGGGAAGGAAAGAGATTCCTTAACTAGCCCCACGAATTTCTTGAGGTTCTCGTTAGACGTTCATGAGTGTGGCTGTGGTACTGCACCGCAATGCTTTGAAATGGGTAATCCATGAAAAAGAAGACCCGCAAAGTTATTTGAATGAGCATCAGCGGTCTGTGCCCTTCAGTTATGCTGAGAGACGTTTTAATTACGCGCATTCTTTCAGAACAGGATTCGTCTACCCTTCATAAGCACGGTATTTGTCGGTACCGTTCCAACACGAAAGAGCTGCAGGAGTAAGATTGTGACAATGGGCTTCCTAATCCACAGCTGATTTTCAAATGCGCGTAGCTTCGTATTTATGTTGGCACTTGAGAGCAGCCGTCCATGCAGAATCACTCTCGTCCCCCCAATGGGAAGCTTTTATTGTACGCGCCCGGCAACATTTAAATAGCGTTTTTTCGCAGAGTAGGAGAACTGATTTCGGCGGAATATATTTTAATACAAAGTCGTAGCTCCATTTTATAGTATGCTGCATTTTAGAACCATTTATTCAAATTCTATATTCCTATAGTTTACGAGCGAAGGCACCTTTTAAAATTAATTGTGCGTGCAATATATTCCCTAGTAAGCGTGCCTTTTTTCGTTGTTACAGACTACATACCAGAGGGTAAGCGTCCACTTGGCATGCCACTTGAGAGACATCCTTTCCATAGACATAACCAGGAGCGCACCCAGAAGCCCAGAAAAAATATCCGATGATTTTCTCGCGGTAACTTTAAATGCTAAAATCTGTACATAATCGTACATGTAACCGTTGTTACGTGACGCCTAAGTTATGAGCATTTAAACACGCGTGAGTCGTGTATCGCTCAAATAAATGTACCCACAACCTGCCTTTTTTATGAGGAGACTTTGTAATTATGGCGTAACTGGTGGAGAGTGCTGTCTCTAGCGATCAATGCCACGTAACAGTCATTCTAAGGGCACAGAACGCATAAAGAGAAGCAAATTGTGTTTGTAACAGCATTTATGCTTCCTATATTGCGAAGATGGCTTATAGTACCCCGTGTACCACACACGCCGTTGTAAAATGATCGCGTAATACTTTGATTGTACTTTTTTAAAGCCTAAATTGAAGTGTCGGTTGCAGTTTCACCTTTTCGATGAACTCGTCAATGTGCGATCCCATCTTTTTCTATGGTTTCAAATGTGCAAGAGAAACACACTCTGTGAAGTGAATGGTCGAAAAGATTCATCCGACATGATTATAACCGTGTTTGGTTGTTATTTCATAACAAATGTCAATGTTTCGACGTGTTTTGTGCAATACCTTAGCAGCAATCCGCATGCAAATGTCTTAAGGACGTAAACTGAACTTGCAGATTTGAGCTGTGTGTCGTTTAGACCGCGGAACAAAGCCTCTTCAAAACATCCTTGCTCCATGTGAAGGTATAGTGAGCCATCACACGGTGTTAATGTGTAGTCGCCTACTTTAGATACATAAGAAGAGAGCACTGACCAGTGAGCTGAAGGCACAAGTGACCATTGGCTGGCAAACTGGGGACTTGTGGGTCCTTAGTCGCTATGACCATTGGGTGGGGCACAATGATGCCAAGGGCGATGTGTGTGTCATCTCTGGTGAACCCCCACTGGTGTCCCAAAAGTGATGATTGTTTGTAGGGTTTAACGAACTGACTTAAAGCAGGCGAGAAGCTCGCCGTAATGGTCGGCTCCGGGTTAATTTTGACCACCTGGGGATCTTTAACATCCGCCGAAATCTCCAACACACGGGTGTTTTTTCTTTTCGCCTGCATCAGAAAAGCGGGCGCGGCGGCCGGGAATCGAACATGCGTCCTTGTGGTCAGCAGCACAGCACCTTAGCCACTGAGCCAGCGCGGCCGGCGGCTGCGGGCAAGGAGTGACCAAGCAGCAGTTTGTGTTGAATCAGTCTCCACCATGGAAAGGGCCTGCGACTGACCCCGCAATAACCGCTTAAATTTGTTTTGTGGCTGACTGAGTCGTCCCGTGTGTGGTGTGTCACTAACATTACATTATCAGGACGCATCATTTGCCTATTGCAAATGTAACCTCCTGCTGAAAACTGCTCTCATGGCCTAAGCCTTGCAGAGTAATAATCTGCTATTTTTCCCCAGGTGCTGGCCCGTCCCAGCGACGCCGATCATCAGGTATCTTCTTGTCCTCGTGGAAAAATATTTGTAATATTACTACTCTTTGGCTGGCTGGAAACGATATGCGGTTTTAAATTCTTAAAGGGCAATGAAGACAAAATGAACAAGTTTGGTTCGCCAAAAAAATACCGTTCCTGTGGTAGCAACGATACCAATTTGATCACGAACTTCAAACAAATACTGAAAATGACACTAATAACGGGAAGCAGTGGCGATCACCCTGCCACTCCCAAGGGATTCCTATGTGACATCTGAGAATCTTGTTTGTGGGACTGGCAGCCGCTAATTAGGATCACCAACAAAAAACATGACTCGCCGAATCAAGCGAGCTCTCATATTTCCGTCTGATTGTATAACTTGAATGCTAAATTGTAGTTAATGCTCTGAAAAATGTTGTAATTCGCAGCCCTTTGGCGGCCGCTCCTCTGGTTTCACAGCGCCGTCGCCCTCGTTGTAATCGAGGCAACAAATGGGACGCCAAAGACGATAGGGGTAGAACGTGCAGAAAGGGAAACAGGAAAGCATGGCGAAAGTGTGAGGTGTATAGCGGTATGCCGAGACGTCTGGAGGCATTTCTCCTCGGGAGACGCCTTTCGAGATAACCTAGAGAAGAGAGAGGCCACCAAAGATATAAGCGAACAGAAAACTGGAGGATGAAGGTACTGTGAAAGGCGTGAAAACTGGTCCCCAGTGGCTACGCGTTACCAGACAAAGCTAGAGTATGTCGTGCGCCTTGGTGTGTTCGCTCCTACCGCGATGACTTCGTGAGACTCAGCGGGTATACGTATACCGACACCAAGAACACTGCAGTTTCCTCTGAACACAAATTTAGCATTAGAGAGTATCGTAATTGTCAGCCAACTTTTTTTAGGGGTGGCATCAACTGTATTCCTCTGGCCCGTTTCCAGAAATAGTAGCGCAAGATATAAAGTTTAAACTACTTGTATTTTTTGAGGTTAATAGTCGTTTGTTGGTGGAAAGAATCTAAGTGAGCTACCAAAGGCTGCCCTCTCACAATGAACGAAGTTTTATTTAGTGTTTATGCTCTTTTATGAATTTCGATCGCCTCACGTATTTTATGCATTTAAGCATTTTAGGCATTTAACCATCCAAGGTGTTTTAAGTATTAAGATCGCCGTTTAAGCATTTCGAAAGCCAAAAAACAACCACTTTAGGAGACTCGAGGCTAGACCTTTAAATAGGTCTTCTGTACCGTGCGTTTTGTTCTGCCGCCAAGCAGGAAGTAATGAAAAGTTTTAGCGCACCGCAGTTGTGTTGGTGATAGGTCGGGATCGCGAAGTCGGTGGTTCGATCCCAGCCTGTTGAAATTTTACTTTTTCTATTTTTATGAACTGTGTTCCTTGTGATTTTTATGGCCGTATTCATGCTGTTTTATTCAGAAATTCGGTACTAGGTAATACCGACTCGCACGGTTGTACGGCGGCATCCCGTAATTTTCGTTATTCCAGACCTGGGGTTACGGGTTGGGTTACATTGGATATCGTTGTTTCCGGTAAGATTAGGTTAGATGCCACAAAATAGATGCGAATAAAACTTGAAGGAAATACAACCCACTGCTCGGGAGATATAAAATACCGACTACCGAAAAAAAACTACGGCTAGATGGTCACATGGTCGAGAACAGCGAATGCCAGTGCAGTGCCGGCAACATTCCGGGCAGACTATTTTGCAGGCATCACTGCTACAAAAAAAAAGCGAAACTGACGTGACGGC
The DNA here is from genome assembly GCF_048455015.1 of Haemaphysalis longicornis. Lineage (NCBI taxonomy): Eukaryota > Metazoa > Arthropoda > Arachnida > Ixodida > Ixodidae > Haemaphysalis > Haemaphysalis longicornis. The sequence goes on along the minus strand of NW_027526385.1, from coordinate 61,103,616 downwards.
AGCCGGCAGTATAGTCCGTACGAATATTTCCTCAGTGCTATATCCTGATTGGTTGAAAGGTCTCACTATAGTATGCCTGGTAATTTTGCCACCGAGCATGTCGTATTGATACGTAACAGCTTTATTGGCAGAGTACTTGATTACCGATCATAAAAGCTCTCCTTCTATTCCTCCTTCTACAAACGTTTTATTCATTTCGTTTATTTCACATATTTTTGTCCTTATTGATGCTTTTTTTATTGGGAAAGGCGACTCCAGCTTCTAATACATGTCTTTAGCTCGGCTCTGCTGCGGTATTGCGTCTGTTGTATTGTTCGTCTCAAAATTGTCTTTCTGCCTTCGGTTGGCCTAGATTAGTTAGTTTATATCTTAACCTACACACAGATTTGGATGAAGACTGCAATAAAGCATTAGAGCAGTGCTGAAGGCAGTAGAATTGTGGCTGCCCGCCAGATCTTGTTACTGAGGTAAGTGCCTGCTGCGGGACATCTGGTATTCCGGTAAAATATCCACAGAATGATACAATCCACTTTGGAAGTGCGTATGGCGATGATATTACTAAGTGACTTAGAACAACGTGATTGGGCAGCACAAAACTGCCGCTGTCGGCTTCACAGTCCTCCTCTCAAACATGCTGTCCGGATGGTCACATGGTCGCGGCGAGCCAGCCAATTGTGGCGAACTGCCGTCATCGTTTCGCGCAGCCTACTTTGCCGGCTGCCGAAACTATAAACAGTTCCCAAAATGCAACTCCATGAACAAGGGAATAGGGTGCCGCTAAGTTGCATGCACTGGCAGCAGTTCTGTGTCGCACATTGTTGCCAGACTGCACCACGTACTTGTGTTTAAGAATTGAGGGAGTGAGGAGCCTCGGTAACTATAGCGCCACGAATTTCTTGGCGTTCTCGTTAGACGTGGGCGAGTGCGGCTGGGTTCTTTCGCCGCAATGCTTTGAAATGGGGTAATCCATGACGTAAAAGACCCGCAAAGTTTTTCGAATGCGCATCAGTGGTCGGTGTCCTTCCTTTATGCTCATCGACTTTTATCCTCATCCTTTACGCTCAACGCATTTCTTCAGCGCGGGGTTCGTATACCCTTGATTAACTCCGTATTTATAGCTACCATTACAACACGAAAAAGCTGTAGGAGTGAGGTTATGATAATGTGCTTCTTAATCCATTTTTCATTTTACAATGAGGTTGGCTTCGTTATCATTGTTAGGTTGATTGTAGGGTTTAACGCGCCGACGCAACGGAGGCGATGAGGCGCGCCGTAGTGGAGGGCTGCGGATTAATTTTGGCCACCTGGGGATCTTTATCGTGCGCCGAAATCTCGTACACACGGGCGTTTTTGCTTTTCGCCTCCATCAGAAAAGCGGCCGCCGCGGCCGGGAATCGAACCCGCGACCTCGTGCTCAGCAGCGTAACGCCTTAGCCACTGAGCCACCGCGGCGCGTGCTTCGTTATCATGTTGGCATTTGAGAGCAGCAGTCCCCCCCATGTCATGCTCTCATGTAACGCACCTGGCATCATTTAAATATTATTTTGTTGCAGACTAAATCAACTGATTAGGCGGAATATATTTTAATACGAAGTCATCATTCCGTTTCTTATCACGCTGCGTTGCAGAACTATGTAATCTATATTCATTTAGGTTACGGGCGAACCAACCTTATTGGAAATTACATGTACAGGGTATACATTACGTAGTAAGCGTGCCTTTGTCTTTGCTGATGACTACAGACCGGAGGGTAAGCGTCCACTTGGCATGACAATTGAAAGACACCCTGCCTATATACATACCGAGAGAGACACCCAGAAGCCGAGAAAAATAACTAAGGGTTCTGTCGCGGGAACCGTAAACTTGCAAAATCTGCAGATAATGGTAGACATATGTGGCGTTACGTGTACCATCAATTTAGAACATTTAAATACCCGTGAGTCCTATATCGTTGAAGTCAAGGACACCTACACACTGCTTTTATTATGAGGTGACTTTGTAATAATAGCGTAACTGGTGGAGAGTGCTGTCCAGAACAATCAATGATTAGTAACAAGCATTCAAAGAGCACAGAACGCGTAGAGAGAGAGAGAGATAGAGAGCGAGAGAGAGAGAGAGAGAGAGAGAGAGAGAGAGAGAAATTGTGTTTAAAGCAGATGCAAAGGAGTAGCTCCATTTAGGCTACTAGTAATGCGAAGATCGCTTATAGTACGCCGAGTATCACACATGCCGATGTGAGCAGGTTCTCAATGAACAATGTTGCCGCGTGTTTAAATGATTAAACGGTAATTTCCGTGGCATTTTCGCCTTTTGCACGAATTGGTCAAGGTACTTCCAATTCGCGTCTCGTGGTTTGAGATGAGTGTTAGAAATACATACTTAGAAGTAAGGGGTCGAAAACATCCATCCAGCATGAATATAAGGTGTTTAATTGTCATTTGATCAAAAACGTCAAAATGTCGGCATGTTTTTTTTCGAATGCCTTACGCACAATCCGCCTGCCTTGCGTCACGAAGGCAAACTGAACCTGCCGAATTTAGCACTGTGTCGGTTAAACAGCGGAACAAAGCCTTTTGAAAACATCCTTCCTCCGCGCGAAGCTAGCGTGCCATCACACTGTGTTAAAATGCCGTCTCCAGTTTTAGATACATCAGAAGAGATCACTAGCCAGGCATCTGAAGGCCCCAGTGACAATTGGTGGGCACACTTGAGAATGGTGGGTCGTATGTCGCCATGACCAGTGGGTGGGGTACACTGATGCCGAGGGTGATGTGTGGTTCATCTTTCCTGGGCACCTACTGGTGGGGACAAAGTGACCAAGCACCAGTTGGGATTGAGTGAATGACTACCTGTGAGAGGGCCTGTTAGGGACACACCAGTAAGCTCTTAAATTAGTTTTGTGGCTGATTGAGGCCATTCGTGGGCGGTGTGTCGCCAACATTACATTAGCAGGACCTTACATTTGCTTACAGCAACTGTAACGTCCTCCTTAACACTGTGCTCATGGCATAAGCATCATGGAAAAATAATCCGCTATTTGTTCCCCAGTTGCTGACCCGTACCAACGGCGGCGATCATCGGGTATTTTTTTTTTGTTCTCATAGAGAAATATTTGATATAGGTAGTTACCACTCTTTGGCAGCCCGGCCACGGGGCGCGGTTTTAAGTTCTTAAAGGGGCAATGAAGACAAAATGGTGAAGTTTGGTTCGCCAAGAAAATGCTGTTGTTCTGTTAATAACGATACTAATTTGGTCACGAACTTCAAAGAAATTATGCAAATCACAAGTATAATAGGCAAAGCTGTTTCGATCACCCAGCCACTATCCGGTGATTTATATATGACATCGCAGAATGTTGTTTGTGTGCTTGGCAGCCGCCAATTAGGGCCGCCAACAAGAAACATGGCTGGGCAGTTGTAGCGAGCTCTCTATATTCGTCCGATTGGATAACATGAACGCTAAAGTGTAGTTAACGCTCTGAGAAATGTTTTAATGCGCAGTTTTGTGACTTCCATATTGTCATCCTTTGTAGCAGACGACTGTAATCATCATTTTATTACGCGCGTCACGAGCTGCCGCATCCTCATGTCGCTGCATTGGCTGGCGAAACTTTTTCTAAGATTGCATTAAAGCGTCGTACCATCAAGACGTGTCGCTCCGCTTTCTGAGCATCACGCCGCTGCTGGAGGGCCCTGAGGTCCAACACGCAGAAATTAAAGCTTCACAGCGCCGTCGTCCCTCGTTGTAATCGAGGGAACGAAGGAGGTAGAACGAGCAGAGAGCGAAAGATGAAAGCATGGGGAAAGTTTGAGGGGCTGGGTGGTATGCCGAGACTGCGCGAGACTTTTCTGCGGGGGCGACGCGTTACGAGATAAGCGAGATAAGAGAAAGGCCACCGACAATGGAGCGAACAGGAAAGCGGAGAATGAAAGTATGGCGAAAGGCCAGAGAAATGGTCCCCACTGGCGACGCGTTACGAGACAACGTCACAGTATATCGCGCGCCTTCCTGCGTTGTCCCATGCCGCGATCACTTCGTGAGACGCAGCGGGTTTTCACCGGCACCGAGAACACTGCAGTTCGTTTTGCGCGCGAATTCCCCATTAGATAGTATCGTAATCGTCAGCCAACTTTTTTCGGGGTGTCATGAACTGCGTCGCCCCGGCCCGTTTTAAGAAAGAGTAGCGCAAAATTTCAAAGTTATTTATTACTTGTGTTTCTTGAGATCAAGTGTTGTTTGTTTCTAGAACGAATATGAGTGATCTAGCAAAAGCTGTGACTCTCGTAATGAAGAAAGTCTTATTTGGCATTCATGCGCTTTTATGAATTTCGATCGCCTAAGGTATTTTAAGCATTTAAGCATTTTATGCAGTTAGGCATCTAAAGAAATATGAGTATTAGGATAGCTGTTTAAGCATTTTGATCGCCGGAAACCAACATCTTTAGCGACTGGAGGCTGGAGCTTTTAATCTGTCTTCTGTACAGTGGGTTTTCTGTTGTCGCAAAGCATGAAATAATGAAAAAGGTTAGCGTGGCGCAGTGGTTGCGGTGGTGAGTCGTGATCGCGAAGTCGCTGGTTCGATCCCAGCATGTTCCATATGCTTTTTTTATTTTTATAAACAGTGTTGCTTGTAATTGTTTATTCTTATTCCTGCTGTTTTATTCATAGATACGGCACCAGGTAAAACAGACTTGTTAGGTTGTACGGCGGCATCCCAGCATTTTGGTTATTCCAGACATGCCGTTATGGGTTGGGTTACGTTGGATAGGGTTGGTTCAAGTTAAGTGAGTTTAGATGTCTCAAAATAGATACGAATAAAGCTTTTAGGCAGAACAACAAACTGCTCGGGAGATAGTAAAATACCGACTGCCGAGAAAAAAACGGCGGGTGGATGGTCAGATGGTGACGACCAGCCAATGCCGGTACAGTTCCGGCAACATTTCGTACAGCCTATTTTGCCGACCTCACTGCTACAAAAACAGCGAAACTGACGGGCCGGCAGCCGGCAGTATAGACTGTAGACTGTACAAATAATTTCTCAACGCTGTGTCATGCTTGATTGAAAAGGCTTACACTAATGTGCGGTGTAGTTTTGCCACCCAGCATATCGTTTTTAGATGTAACAGAGTGACAGAGTTCTTGGTTACCGATCGTGAATGCACTGATTCTATTCCACCTTTTACATACGTTTTATTCACTTCGTTTATTGGGCCTTTTTCGTAATTATTGATGCTTTTTGTTCGGAAAGGCGACTCTTGCTTCGAATACAGGTCTTTAGCTCGGTTCTGCTGCGGCATTGTGGATGTCCTATTGTTCATTCTAGACGTGTCTTTCTGTGTTCAGCGGGGATAGCTTAGTTAGTTTATATCTTGATCTAAACACACACACTTGGATAAGCCTGCAATCAAATTTTAGAGTGGTACTGAAGATATTAGAATTCTGGTTGCCGGCAAGATATCGTTACGGACCGAAGTGCCTGCTGTGGGATCTATGGTATGCCAGCAAAATATGCACATAATGCTACAACCCACTTTGGAAGCGCATGTGGTGATGATATGAGTGAGCAATATAAAACAATGTGATAGGGCACCACTAAACGTCCGCTGCGGGCTGCACAGCGCTATTCTCAAAAATGCTGTCGGGATAGTCACATGGTCGCGGCGAGCCAATTTTGGCTCACGGCTGCCATGTTTTGCGCAGCCGACTTTGCCGCATGCCGAAACAATACAGAGTTCCGAAAATGCCATTCCATGAACAAGGGAAGGTTGCGGAGCAAAGTTGCACGCACGGACAGGAGTTGTTGTGTCACACAGCGCTGCCATACTACCCCGCGAACGTGTAGTTAAACATAGAGGGGAGAAAGCAGCCTCTGTAACTAGCGCCACGAATTTCTTGAGGTTCTCGTTGGACTTGGGCAAATGTGGCAGGCGTAACGCGGCCCGATCCTTTGAAACGGGGTAATCCATGACGTAAAAGACCCGCAAACGTTAATTGAATGCGCATCAGCGGTCGGTGTCCTTCAAATATGGTCAGCGACTTTCTCGCACAAAGTTGTTATACATTTGATGAACACCGTATTTGTGCGCACCATTCCAACACGAAACGGATGTGGCAGGAAGATTGTGGTAATGTGATAAATGGTTGTGGTAAATGCAGGGCTGATTTTCGATTGCGCATCGCTTCGTATTTCTGTTGGCGGTTGAGAGCAGCCATTCATGCGGAATCACGGTTGTTCTCTGAATGTGATGCTTTTATTGTATGTGCCCAGCAACATTTAAATAGCGTTTTTTCTTGCAAAGCAGGACAAATGATTTTGGCTAAATATACTTTAATACTAAGTTGTCAATCGTTTTCTTAGGATGCGACGTTGTTGAACCACGTATTCTATATTCATGTAGCTTACGAGCGAACCCACAATATTTAAAATTACATGTGCGTGGTATACATGCCCTAGTAAGTGTGCCTTTTTTTCTTTGTTGCAGACTACAGACCCGAGCGTAAGCGTCCACTGGGCATGCCACTTGAAAGACATCCTACCTATAGACATAGCCACAGGCTCACCCAGAAGCCGAGAGAACATAATGCATGGTTTCGTCGCAGTAACCGTAAACTTTTAACATCTGCACATAATGGCTATTCGGCGTTACGTGTAACCTAAATTAGGAACATTTAAATACGCGGGATCCTGTATCGTTGTATTCAAGTGCACCCATAAACTGCTTTTATTTTGAGGAGACTGGGTAATCAAGGCGTAACTGGTTGGCAGTCTTGTCCAGAACGATCAATTCTAAGAGCACAGAACGCATATAGAGAGACAAATTGTGCAACTAGCAGATGCTCAAGAGTAGCTACATTTATGCTACTAATAATGCGAAGATGGCTTATTGGCTTATAGTACGCCAAGTACCACACACTACGGTGTGAACGGGTCCACGTAAAACAATGTTCTACTTGTTTAACCAATAAATTTTCGCGGAATTTTCGCATTTTTCACGAATTGGTCAACGTACTTCCCCTTCATTTTTATTGCTTAAAATGAGTAAGAGAAACACACACTGTGATGTAAATGGTCTAATACATCCATCCACTATGAATATATTACTGTTTACTTTTTCTGTGTTCAGAAACGTCAAAGTTTCGACATCTTTTTTGCGATGCCTTAGGCGCAATTTGGGTGCCTGGTGTTAGAAAGGTTAACACAACCTGCGGATATGAACTGTGTGTGGTTTACACCGCAGAACAAAGCCTTTTTAAAACATCCTTGCTCCATGTGAATTCGTAGTAAGCCGTCACACGGTGTTAAATTGCAATCTCCTCATTTAGATCAATAAGAAGAGAACACTGGCTAGGCAGCTGAAGGCACGAGTGATTATTGGTTGGCACACTTGGAACTTGTGGGTAGTAGGTCGCCATGACCAGTGGGTGGGGCTGCCGACGGTGATGTGGGGGTCTTCTTTTGTGGGCACCCACTGCTGGGCTAGGGGTGACCTAGGACCAGTTGCTGTTGAGAAATTCACAACCATGGAGTGGGACGGCGACAGATAACCACTTAAATTTGTTTAGTGGCTGATTGAGTCCTCCCGTGTGTGGTGTGTCACTAACAGTACATTAGCAGGACGTACCTATTGCCTTCTGCAAATGTAACGTCGTGCTCAAAACTGCTTTCAAGGCATAAGCATCACAGAAAAACAATCCGCTATTTTTTCCCAGTTCCTGACCCTTCCCGACGACGGCGATCATCAGGTATATTCTGCTCTCATAGACAAATATTTGTTTCAGTTACCACTTTTTGGCTAACCGGCCAGCGGGCGCGGTTTTAAATACTTAAAAGGGCTATGAAGACAAAATGAAAAGTTTGGTTTGAAAAAAGAACCTGTTCTTCTGGTAACGAAGACACTAATTTGATCACTAACTTCAAAAAAATACTGAAAAGGACAACCGTAACAGGCAAAGCAGTGTCTATCCCCAAGCCACTATCCGGAAATTTCTATATGAGGTCATAGAAACGTGTTTTTGCCCTTGGCAGCTGCCAATTAAGATCACCAGCAAGAAATATGACTTGGCGCTTGAAGCGAAGAAGTTCTTTCCATCTGATTGTATCACTTGAATGCTTAATTGGGGTTAACATACTGACAAATATGTTTTTGTGCACAGCACTTAAGCGGCCGCTTCTGTGGTGTCACAACGCCGTTGTCCCTCGTTGTAATCGAGCGGTGAAAGGGGACGCAGAAGACAAAGGAGGTAGAACGAGCAGAACGCTTAGAAGAAATGCATGACGAAAGTGTGATTGGTAGACCGTTGTGCCGAGACGGCTCGAGACAATTCTCCGGGGGCCACACGTTACGAGATAACCGAGAGAAGAAGGGCCATTGAAGATAGAGCGATCAGGAAAGCGGAGAAGGAAAGCATGGCGAAAGGCGGGACAAACGGTCCACGCTGGCGACGCGCGTTACGAGACAACGTCAGAGTACATCACGCACCTTTATGCGTACGCTGATGCGGCCGTAACTTCGTGAGGCGAAGCAGGTATGCACCGTCGCCCATAAGACTGCACTTCGCTCTGCGCATGAATTTCGCCCTGGAGAGCATTAAATCGTCAGCCATTTTTTTAGGGCTGGCATCAACTTCGTCCCTCCGGGCCCTGTTAGCAAAGAGGAGCGCAAATTTTCAATGTTGTTTATTACTTGTGTTTTTTGAGCTTAAGCGTCGTTTCTTTAAGAAAGAATCTGACTGAGCTACCAAAGGTTGTGCTCTCAAAATGAGCAGTGTTATTTGGTCTTCATGGCCCTCCAAATTAAGCAGTTCGATGCGAACTCAACGAGGGAACCGGTCTGCGGTTTGTAATGCTGGATGTCTCACATTTGCCGCGTAGACAAATTCTAATAGTCAAGGGCTTTCATACACCTTTTTCATACACGAAAGTTTATATTGCTTCCAGAAAGGTTTTCCCCGCAAAGAATTCCTACAAATAGTGAGGGAGGCATTAGAGGTGTTTAGTGCCCAGAGCTTCGTAAGAATACGTGGTGATTGATAGACCGACAAAATAACAGCCCTAAACCTATCATATTTTCGTACCAGCTAGCTTATAATGCTCATAGATTGCCTTCTCAGCAATGTATTGAGGTTTAATAGTGAATCTGAGTTTAAGGGGTCCGTGTACAACCTTTCACATGGTGTTTATAAGCATTAGGGTGTATAACAGTAGATTCGACTGTATCCATTCACTACGGCGCCCCTCTGACACCTGCGTATACGATTGAGAGAAAGTCCAGCTAGAACATTTTAAAATATATCAGCGCATTTAATTTCTGCTCGTTTCTCTGCGGCCAAACTGTCTCTGAACGCTTCGCTTAGCTCGTATGTTAGCTGCTCTCTAAAGCTGCTTTAATGGGCTAAACGTTGGGAATAAGAATCCGCTTGAGCCTTTTTTTAGCTTCTTCCACACACGTACTAACCGATCCAGGTACCGTTTTGTCCTTTTAGCTGAACAGTTACGATATGATAGCTGTTTCTGAGTTTCGGCTGTATGACGTAGCTTTAATATATTGCCTAGTGGACTCCACAGGAAAACCTGTCTCTCCATCAGTCCCGTAGCGTGACATAAGTTCACCGCTTTTAATAAAATGGTGATAAATTTACTTTTAGGCTCATTATATGCTTACGAACACGTATATTAGACAAAAAATAATATAATGCCCTTACACTCTGTGAAGAATGAAGACCTGCGAATCTGGACGCAGTTCACGGATTGCCCGAAAAAAGCACGTTTCTGTGTAATTTGCGATTGAGTATAGTTCCTAGCCAGATAGCTGAACTAAAGTTGGAAAGGACGCGAGCTTTCCACTATCGCACAAACATAGGTCTTTCTCCATGACGCTTCGTAGGCATCTTACGGCCTGTGTAACATACAAAACAACTTCGCTCGACCAAGAAGGACGCCAGACAGGCTGCATTGCGTCGTCTGACGTCCAACTTTAAACCTCCCTCTAGCAGAACAGTCATGTCGTCAATGAAGACGTAAAGCCTATTGCGGCGCGTGTAGCCCCCCCCCCCTCGTTTGACTGCGCACCAGTGCATGCATCAATCGGCAACCAGTGCTATGGGCATGCCTACAGTGAAAGACTGGCGAAAATGTCGCTGTACAAGCTCTTCAAGCTAAACAAGAAATATTGGCTCACGCCGTCGACCCGCGCGGACAAGTTCCTGCTCATTCTCTGTAGGAATTCGCAGCTACTCGGCGAGCTGCAACTTTCGGGGGCAACGTCAGCGACAGCCGCTTTTCGCTGTCGCGCGTATTCGCGCTTCCATGCGGTGCAACGCTCCTTTAATTTCCGCTCTTCTTTCTCCTAGCAAATTACATGCGTCCGTGTCATAGCGAGTTAAATCCTGGAAGGAATCGAGCTTTATTCTATCCGTCAAACTTATCCGTTTCCTTCTCTCGCTAGAGCCATCTTACTGAAACTGCAAATTCACCGATCCAACCCCAAACCGCTCGACCGCCTAGGACAGCTGATAGGTCGCATTCAGCTGTGGGGCATCCACGTTTAAATCTCCCGCCAGCACGAAGGGCGTGTCATAGTACGGGCATGGAGCCTAGCTGCGTGTGCACCCGCCTCCCTGTTTCCACCCTCAAACCGTAAATGCATAAACCGGCAACCGGTGATTAGGTGCTTAGCCGCTAAATGCACCGGTGAAAATGTCTCTCAGAAGGCCTTTCAATATGAAGGACAGTTATGGGCTCACGTCGGCGTTCCAAGGGGAAACGTTGCGCTACATCCGGGCAGTATTAGCAATGTCTGCCCCAGGTAGAATTTCAGGTAGCAACGGCGGCAGTGAAACCTTCGGGGGCAGCGGCGACATCATTTTGACGCAAATTCGTTCTTCTTTTCATTGTACGCTATCATCTGGCAATAGGACTGCCGCCGTTATTAGCCGTACGCGCAACTTATGAAAGAGATATCGGTGCTGGCGAAAGGTACAACCGTTATGAAAAGGGGTCGGCGGTGGCGTGGAGGGTTATAGAAGCGCCGCCGAGTAAACCGGCTGCACCGTAATGAAAACTGGGGGCGATGGAGGTGAGACATAGACGGAAAGTCGTGCCCAGCAGTGCACCTACACAAGGTAATGAAGCCTACTTTACTATGTATCAGTGTATAGCGCTCCTCAGGTATACAAGGAATACTTTGGAAGCAGATAATAATATGCCAGCGGGTTTTCATGCTGGCAAATCAGACTGCGTGAATTACAACTACAAATGCCTTTCCAACAATATACTTGCGCGAAGCAGTATATATGACTGTAATGGCGTAGGAACACATTTTTCCACTTTATTTGAAGTCTGAAATACTTGCAGGACGTATTGAACAACACACGCAGCACTTAGATTTATCAGCATCAGCAGCAGCAGCAGAAGCAGCAGCCTATCTACGCCCACTGCAGGGCAAAGGCCTCTTGCATAGATCTCAAATTATCCCGGTCCTGCGGTAACTGTGGCCAATTTATTTCCGCAAACTTCTAGATCTCATGGGCTATCTAACTTTCTGCTGCCCCCCTGCCACGCTTGCCTCTTGCAGTAATAGATTGAGGGGTTGCAAAGTACCTCAGCCAAAATTGCTGTTTTCAACCCACAGATAATATAGAGACTCGCATAAAAGATTTTTCTCTGGTTCCTGATCTTGGATTTTTTGGACTACTTGAATTACTTTATTATTGCGTTGTAGCGCCTATTGGCCCGCTTTCCTTCAGTTGAAGTAATCAACACATATGATAGCCACCTTTAAAAGAAAGCCAGAGCAGGCAAAGTAAAGGAAGGCGTATCTGCAGCGACGACCCAATGACGCAGAAAGGCTCCGTGTTGGCGATAACTATAACTTTCGCAGTGCTTTAAGACGGGAAGGAAAGAGTTGAGCTTTTGTAGAAAGTGTTTCTGAGTCCCTGTAAACTTGATACAGCCTTCGACGTTATTGCCTAACATCGGATTGTACTCTTTGGATGTGGTGCTTCCTGTCCCTTGCGTATTTTCCTAGATCGAAAAAGCCTAGCGTGGCCTGTTTCAACTTTTATCTGCGGTTTTAATGTCTTGTCTTCCGTGTGCGGAGAAATGTTTTGCAAAAGCCTTCTCATATCGGGTGTATCATGTCCTCCGGAAAACTGCTTCCTGTACAATGCTGCGGAGAATGACTATCTATGGGTTTCTTTGTTTTAGCTGCAAGAGAACCTACACCAGATGTAGGAGGTGAGTATTTGCCCTGTTTGAAAAAAAGTTATGCTAAATTCACTCCTTGTGAATGCGGGAAGAAGGTGTGGCAGTTTACGTGCTTAAGAATTTCTCTTTAGACTCAGTCAAGAAACCCATCTGGACGCTGTAAAGCGCGATGCGTTACGCATTTCACGTAGAAAAAGAATGTTAGTAATAAGAGGCCTTAGCGGCTGACTCATTTTACATACAAGCGTATGTGCTATCATTGTTGAAGTTAAGGAATAGAAATGGAGTTGGGCTGGCATTGTAGTGAGACAACTGACAAGTGGACAACGAGGAAACATAATGGATACCGAGAGACGGGTCTTGAGGAAGTGGAAGGCCATACTCTCCACAGTGAGAAGAAATCAGAAAAGTCGGAGACAAAGGATGGACTCGGCCAACGCAAGACAGGACGGGGGTGAGATTAATGGGGGAGGCTTTCACAGGCTGTGATTATTGTTGATGGTGATGATGACTGTAGTCCCACTAAATAGGCGTTTCTTGCAATTCGCCTACCTTTAGTGGTGAGAATGACCTTACAGGGACTCAATCTAACGGCTTTGTGAATACATCAATAATAGCAGCCCCAAGTAATTTCGCACTTTCACCCGAGATGCGGTTTATTTTCGCTGCAAACATTCTTTTCCAGCTTTCTATTTCTGTGTAGTAGTGAAGGTGACTTTTACAGGGATCGGTGATTTGGAAAGCAGCTTGCAGATATACTCCACAAGTCCTGCTTTGGAGTTCTTTTTTCCGGAATGTTGTTCTGTGCCTGTGTTCCTACGAATGCGCTATCACTTGGATGAGAATAACCTTTCGTGCAGACAAAGTTCACAGTTGTATATGTACCGGGATTCGTAGCCACGGCATGAGCCATTCTATGCAGCGCAATGTACATCGCTCGTTAAGACAACTGCCTTGTTCTAAAGCCTTGCAGTGTTGCTTCTAGGCCACTGACACAGTAACTCATCGTCATCCCCACCACCAGCCAATCTACGCCTACTGCAGGGCAAAGGCCGCTCCCATTATGCTCCAATTATTTCAGTCCTGTGCTAGCTACGACCAATCTATCCCCGCAAGCTTCTTGATCTCATCTACACATCTAACTTTCTGCCACACCCTGCCGCGCTTGCCTTCTCTAGGGAACCACTATGTAACCCTTAATGACCAACGGATATCTTGCCTTCGCATTACATGCCCTGCTCACGTCCATTTCTTCTTCTAAATTTCTACTTATATGTCCTTAACACGCGCTTATTCCCTAACCCACTCCGCTCTCTTCTTCTCTCTTAATATTACACCTATCATCTCCCGTTCCATTCCGCGCTGAGTCATCCTCAATTTAGGTTAAACCCTCTTAGTGAGCCTCAAAGTTTCTGCTCCGTAGTTGAGTACCGGTAAGATGCAGCTGTCAGAGATTTTATTCTCCAGGAACAATGGTTGGTGGACCCAGTAAATAGAGGCGTAATTATCCCTTCCCCCTTTTCCCTTCTGTACAATCCCCCTACAAAATTTAAGCCCATCCACAGCATCGCATAAGCGTAAATGTAATGCAATTACCGCGTTTTTGCTCACTCGTATAACCCAGTGGGATATGTGGCGGCGAATTTGTGTTATTGCTGACATAGGTAGGGAAACCCGCAGGCTTTTCTCAAAGACAATTTATTACCGTCCGTGAGTAGTTATTCGGCTAAATTAATCGGTCTCATTTGAAACAAAACGCTGTTCAGGAATGCCGCAACCTTTAAACGAAACCCAAACAGGTGTTTTTACACGCAACTCCTCTCTCAGGGCTTTTTCACTGCCTTGCTTATGTTGACCCGAAGTAACCACATCCAACGTCTCTTTACAGTTGAGAATCCTGCGCAGTAAGTTACTTAATAATTCCACGACCTTATAAAAACAAATAAAGCATATTTCAACCAATGTTTTATCAATGTAGCGCAACACGTCTAGGTATAGTGCACTAGAAGAGAGACGTGTGTCGTCGGAGGATGATTGGGGAGACTCCTTTTGCGATGAAAATTTATGCTGAGGAACTCCTGTTGTAAGCAGCGCCCTTTGCAACCGCTGCTGGTGAGTTAGCTCCAGATATGTTGAATAATTCCTTATTTATTGCTCTAAATGCCCGTATGTCTTCATTTTGTGGCATGAAGGTTTATGAAACCCTTCAAGTAAACGTTGAGTTTGATTGAAAAACTTTAGGTGGCGCTGACTGGAACAGGAGTTCGTTGGGGAACTCCTTTGTTCTATACATTTTTTTTAACCGTAAAAGAAACCAACGCTCCCCATTGATTTGTCCGCCGAAGGACACGCCTCGACCTCCTAGTACACTGTAGTCTGAAAGAGCCAGGGTTTTAGTGTGGAGCGAAATAGTCGAGCGTACTGATTCTGCCTATCAGAAACTAAGGACTACCGAAAATTACTCAGGCGTAAGCCTGACATGCGATCGTTGTTCACTCTTCCATCAACCTCCTTGACGTCCTCACCTATCGTAAAGTAAAAAATGTAATGCCGTTCTACTCAATGTGAAAGCTGTCGTGACTGAAGAGCAGTTATTCGCCATTATGGGCTGTGGCACCGTTATCCACTCACTCTTACCACCTGTTGCAATTCAAATTTTCCGCTTTCGCATCGCTCGCACACCCCCTGCCTGAAACTGTGCCAGCGGGAGCTTTGTCCTTTTTATGCTTTCGGTTCCTCCCGCAGGTGCCGTCGTTGCACTGCGACGTTTTTCGCTTGCTATCAGAAAAAACAACAAACGAGCATTTCTAACTAAACGAACGTGGACGCCGCCGGTTAATTACGGCTATTTTGCGCCAAACGTACCTACAGCTTTCTTTGCGCTAAACAACAGGGAAATGTATGACAAGCCCCAGTGCTTCACAAGTTTCGAACGCTTATTACTGTATAAACCAATTGGCTTTCGAAGCTTCGGGCTAACGCCGCTACGACAGGCGCTACGGCGGAACGCCGTGTGGCTCTACTTGGGTCCAGCGAGCGAGGTATGACCGCAAGACGATCCCATAAAGTGATCTGTAGGGGTGCGAGAATATAAAATTTTTCGAATACGAATCGAATACGAATATCTAGCTTCGAATATCGCATCGAATATCGTATAATTAGGGGAGACGCGGCTTTCGAAATCAACTTCTTTATTCCTTTGTAGATTTTTATGAAAATTAGCCCAGCAACTGCAAATGCTTCCGTCATAACACCATAAAAATTTCAAAGTAACATTTACAAAACTTATTTATAAAATTTTCTTTCTGTTCACCCTGTGCCGAGCTTGAACGAACTTAAAACATGTTAGTAAACTTCTTCAAACTGCTTTGCATTCCAAAATGAATGGACGAGATCGTGACAGTCAGATTTTTTTATTAAATCACATTATTTTAGTTTTCAATTTTTAGAGGTGAAGGTACAACAGGGATATAGACCATATGAACGATTATTTGAATAAAAATATCACTAAAAAAATCTGAAAAACCAAGAGTGTCACATCCTGAACTGTTCAAGGAATGTAACGCAAAGAACGAAATCAAAAATATACATAGCGGTCACGAAGAAATTACTGGAACAAGAGACGTAGGTGGCAAGAAAAAAACTGTTTTGAGAAATCGGCTTCCGAAGTTGCAACATAGATTTCATTCATCAAAAGCCGCTAAGGTTTCAGACTTTCGTCCCCTTTTGAACAAGGGGCTTCTGGAATGCCTTGCCTTGAAATCGGAGTACCTTTTGTAGCATTTTTCTTTCAATAAAACGTCATTTTAGCTCCTCCGTGAAGAGTACATAGCCCTGCTTTCGGAGCAAACGGGGAGGGTGGGGTAGATGGCTTTCAATGCAAAGTTGGTCAGCTGGTTGCTTGTACTGCACCGGACAACTTTCCTCTGCAGTGTTTTGACCATCGAAACAAGTCAACCAATCAATTTTTTCCCTTCAATTTTAAAACTTCTTTTTGACTTCTTTTATGCTTTATAACCTTGCCAGAACCAGCAGCTTATGTGCAGGGGTTCATTGCCAAAAGTTTACATACCACATAACGCAACTTCTGACGTGTCGACCGTTTCATTACCAAGGCTAGAAAGCCTACTGTCAAGTTTAGCAATAGCTTAGCGTGCAAGATTCGCAAATCAGACGAAAAGTTCACTTTGTGACCCTCTACCACAAGCGCGCCCACCGCGTTTCACCAGCCGGTGTTGGGACACGCACGCCACGAAGCGTTCGATGACCTCCGCCTCTCCAGCCTCGCAGCTTCCACTAATCTTAAATGTGATCTCAGGCATTCCGCGATAATATCCGTGTTCAATACCACAGCAGATAAAACAAACTGAACAGACATTTGGGCGAGCGAAGCAGCACAAATGAACTCAGAAACGCGCACTGCGCAGTTCAGGTGGCCGCCATCTTGGATTGCCGAAGCCACGCCAATCACGCATGTCACGGGACCCTATCAACTCTCGCCGACCGGAAGGCCAACCGCGCTTCAGCATCAAATTCTTCCTTGGTTTGTGCCTGTTGCTTTTCCTGCCGTTCGTGCTTTTGTGAAAGAACGAAGACAGAAACGACGGCAAGCACAGCAAGGAACGGAAAGAGGATTGCTCGGCCGATCCAATGGTACCAAAATGGCCGCGCCTCGTGGCACCGTTGCGAGGATACAGCGCTCAGCAAATTTCTGTTTTTTCGCCCTCTTGCGCTGACATTTCGTCACCGCTGCTTGCAAATTTATATTTTTATGCCACTTTGCAACGGTTATCAGAAGAACAACTTTGTAAACGCAAACAATAGGAAACATAGAAGACGAATCTGTTGCCTTTCAAAACAAACAAGATGTTTTGGTGATTTTTCCGAAGTGGAAAGCCGCGCCTCCACCACGCCCTAAAACTAATCAACCCAAATATTCGATAATGGCCGGTGATTCGAATTCTTACGAATATCCGAAATGCTACGAATACATAGTTTACGAAGCGAATATGAATATAACATATATAATATTCGAGTAATATTCGAAATTTTCGAATATTCGCACACCCCTAGAGATCTGCCATCAAAAAGCGCGTGCCGTGGAATGCCTCACGAACACCGGCCGCAGGTTCATCGAAATGGGTATAGGGCACGCGTCACTGGTTGTTTTTGAGAGCAGGAAGCCTACCATCTGCGACGCCGCCAGTAGACGCGGAAACGAAAGAAAATACAACAAACCCGGAACATACAACGATAGAGAACTTAATGAAGCATAAGGAGTAATTCACGAGTAAACTCCGACCGTACGTTAAATATTCGCTGGTTAACCATCTGTACTGAGTGCCTGGGTGCCGTTTTAAGGAGCAGCGCTTAATCTCCCGCTACTGTAAATTGCAGTCGCCCCTCGCCATCGGCCTCGCTGTACCCAAGAGAATGAAGAGCCCACTGAAGATAAAGTAGGATGTGAGGATTAGGGTGTCATGCTGAGGTCTTCTGAGAAATGCTCTCCGGCGGCGACACGCTATGAGATAACGCCAGAGTAAAGCGCTGACGTCGTGTGTTCGCTGATGGCGCGATCACTACCTGAAACGCAAGAGCCATGCGGCGTTGCCGAGCCAGCTGCAGTTCGCGCTGCGCTCAAATTGCGCCTTAGGGAGTACCGTAATCGTCAGCCATTTCTTAAGCTTGCCTTTCTTCAATTTTTGCGTTTATTTAAAGCGGCCCTGTAGCACTTACCATCGACTACTAGGAATGTAGTTAGGGGTAAATTCTACTGTCCCAGCAATCTCCTGCCGCAAGAATTATGAAAACCCGCTCCCTCTCACTGAAACTACGAGCGATGAGAAATCGCGCATAATGGTTCTCTCTCTAGTCGACCGCGGACAACGCGACGAAAGCTCCGCGCTCTCTCCTGGAGAGGGGGCAGCTCGGAGCGTTCTATATTATAGGCCAGGAAATTTTCTTTTTTTCTCCGCAACGTGGAAGGGTATATTTCCGGTCTGGTGCCGCAAAAAAGCATGCATCGCTGCCTGCTCGCAAGCGCGCGCTCGGGCTTGCAGGGAGTCTTTGAAACAATAAACGTTTGTTGAAAAGTTGTCTGTTTGAAAGGGAAGTATTGAGCTCATCACTCGAACTGCGCGCTCACTCAAAACACAAAAGAAATGACAAAACTCTGCGTACCGGTTCAGGCATAGAAGAGGATCGTACACAGAGCTGACGACGGCGGATCGTCACAGAAAATGCGAGCAATAAGCCTCGAAGTAGACCATTGACAGCCAGTGGACAGCCATGGACTCAATTACGTCGTTTAGGCAATGTCAGGGGTGCATAATGAGGAGAATTGATAGCGCGGTGGTTTTTCCGCCTATTTCGCGGTGATTTCCGCGCTTAACGCTTCACGTGCACGTGGTGGCGCTGCGGTCGCCGTGGAGAGCAGACGTGCTCCACATGAGCTCCGCAGATCTCACTAATTGCGCCGAGTTAATTGACTTTGAGCGACCGGATTTCAACTCCTTTGTGTCCGTGAACATCTCTGGACTCTACTGACACCATTTTTGGCCCGGTTTACCGAGTGAGTTCCGAATTTTCGCCGATTACCGGTGAGCGCGGAACTAAGCCTAACTGGCCTCGCCTAGGCTTAGCTCGAGTTCGGCCGCGGCGCACAGCTGCGTCGGCCGCCCGGAGACGCCGGTAGCCCCGGCGCTCGCCGCGCTCGCCTCCTCGACTCCGAAGATGGCCTCTACATCATCTCAACCCAACGCTGCTGTCACCCACAACCGTTTTGCGGCCCTCGCAATGGAGGACATGGAACTTGGCGCCGACGAGAGCAACAACACCACCACGCCGTCGAGGACGACGGAGGTACTCAACAACGCCGGCCGCACCGTTATCGCGGTCCAAGGCAGCGACCTGAACCCGAGAGACACCGCAGGTTGGAAATTCACCGCAACGAAGCAAGTAAGTCAAGTCCAACTTCAGCCCCAGGCTAGCAAGGACACTCAAAACAGCAAGTCAACCTCGCAATTCAGTGAGAGTCAAGCAAAGCGAATCGTAGCAAGGGTTACCAAAGCATCGCGCCTACCGGTCAATCTACCGGAGGAGCGGAAAGTCATCATGAGACCAAGGGGAGGACTCTGCCTCGCAAGGCTCGAGGTTGACGTAGTCCTATCGGCAGTTATCACAGCAGCGAGCGTTGCCAAAACCGTGGCCATGGCGGACACCATTTGCACAAACCCGACACAAAACATCATCGTGGTAAGCACACCAGACGAAGATCGAGCAAACAAATATGCAAACGTACGCTCCCTGTACATCGGGGGCAAGAACTACGAAACATACGCTTACCGTACCGCCCCTCACGGTACGGCGAAGGGAGTCATCAGAGGCATAGCGCTGGACGCCACGGACGAAGACATACAGAACGACATTGTGCACCCGGCCATCCCATTAGCGCTGGAAGCACACAGAATTGGCAATACAACATCGGTGGTCATTTTATTTCAAGGGACGAAGGTTCCGAGGAGTGTCGAGTACGGCCCGTGCAGAGTTCCGTGCGGAATCTACAAGCAACACTACGACGTATGCAGAACATGCGGGAGGATCGGACATCGCGCCGACGTGTGTCCCACGCCGGAGACCAAAATTTGCTTCGCGTGCGGCGCACCGAACCCGGCACCCGAACACGACGGGCAATGCAAGCCACGTTGCAAGCTGTGCAACGGAGCTCACGCCACGGGGACGGAAGGCTGCACACGCAAATACAAAGTGCCCTTTGTCGTCACTCAGCGCAGATGGGCAAAGAAGATCAATGAAAGGTCATCACTATTGCAAGTGGATTTCCCAGAATTGCCCTCACCCTCGTGAGGACAATGGAAACAACAGCAACAAAAGCAAGGCGAGACGCCTGGAACCCGAAGAGGGCGCAGCCGTTCGAGGAAAGGCGATAAAAGCAGAGGCCGCTCCACGAGCCGGGGAATTACCTCGCAAGAGAAGATGTACTGCAACCAAGGAAGACAACAACCGGCGCTACAGCTCAACTGGGCCCAAGCCGCCAAGACCCAAGAAACGGTAGACACCAATGCAGCGCTAGACCAAATTAACAGAGCGTTACGACAAGAAAATGAGCAGCTGAAGAGGAGCCTAGCCGAGCTAACTGCAAGGCTGAACTCACTCCTTGATGCGCAGAACAATCAAGCGTTGAAGCTGAGGGAGCACTCGCCCCAGCCAAGATTACAAGAAACAACCCCGCAACCCCCGGCACCGGAGGAGGAAAAAGATAACATCGAAATGGAAGCACAACCTAGCGCGGAGAACAACGACAACGCCGAAACCGAAACGGGAGAGGCAGACAGACCGTACGGATCAGCACCAAAACGGAGGGCGCTCGAAGTCGCACGGGAAAGACGGGTCAACATGAGGCTGGATAGACTCGAAGAACGCCAGGACCAACTGGAGACGAAAATAGACCGCCTAGACCAGACAGTCGGAGCACTCGAGCAGAAAGTCGACGCACTCGATCGCAAGATAGACGTAATCATCTAAGCACTCGTTGCAGCAGGCATTACACCACAACAAGCGCTGAACCTAACCCAACCATAATGGATAGCACAGCTAAAAAGGATCAAGGTAACCACCAAGCACGAAAACAGCGCAGCGGGAAATTAATAATATGGCAATGGAACTCCAACGGCTTTCAGAAGAAGAAAGCACCGCTTCAACAATACATACTACAAGCCGAAAATACGCCCGACGTCATCATCATACAAGAAACGCTTAGCAACGAAGCACCGACGCTACCAGGGTACAGATCGTTTGCGAAATCCCCCCCAAGCGCCCGTGACACGGGATCTAAAAAGGGGAGGGGAGTCTGCACCCTGGTGAAGAAGGGACTCATAGTAATAGAACACGATCTCGTGCCACGCAGCGCTATTGAACACGTGACAACTGAAATCGTGGCCGGCAAACGCAAAAGGCGCACGAGCATCACGGTAGTCAACTTCTACAGCAACCCAAGGCAACACAAGCAAAAGTTTAAGGCACTCATCCAGAAGACGAAGCAGATCGCGGGGGACAACATCAATTTCATTGCAGGGGACTTCAACGCACAGCACAGACTCTGGGGTTACCCCGAAACCACCGAGAAGGAACAGCACCTGTTTGGACGACATGACAGGAATGGGCTACCAGCTGATTAACGACCTGGAAACCACAACAAGAAACGCACTAACATCAACGCAGCGGGACACGAACCCGGACCTGACGTTTCTGGGCGAAACCACGAGGCCACTAAGGGTGAAATGGAGAAACACCGAGGAGACACTGGGAAGCGACCACAAGATCCTCGAGATAGAGATACCCATCAGAGGCAACATCAAGGAAAGCAGACAACAGCACATTGTGGATTGGCATGACTACAGACAGAAATTAGAAGCCCACGGCCCGCAAACCATAGAAGACATTGAGACATGGGCGAACCTGCTCAACGGCACGATCCAGAGCGCCACGCAAACGGTCGACGCCGAAGCAGACGGCGTGGAAATCGACAGCCGCCTAGCGCACCTCATGGAAGCCCGAAACTCACTTAAAAATCGCTGGAAACGACAACGCCACAACAGGAAACTAAGGAAAAGAATAGCAAAACTTAACATCGAAATCGAAAAACACAGTAAGGTGGTGTGCCGTCAGCAGTGGCACGCTGTATGTCAAGAAGCAGACGGCCAGTTACACAAGGGCAAGACCTGGAAACTACTACGACACCTGCTGGATGAGCAACAAACCAAAGGAACCCAACAATACATACTCAACAGAACCCTGCACAAGGCGGTCACAGAACTGGGCGAAGACGAGGTGAAAAAGCGCCTCAACAACAAATATCTCCCGGAAACGCCGGTGGATCCGTTACCGGTATACACCGGCGCGGACAACGCACTCCTAGACGCAGATATAGAGGAGTGGGAAGTGCGTGCGGTGCTCCAATCGATCAATTGCAAGTCGGCGCCCGGGATAGACCAGATCACCAACAAGGCACTGAGAAATTTAAGTGATACGGCAATATCCGCCCTCACTACATATTTCAACCGGTGCTGGAAAGACGGAAAATTACCACAGCAATGGAAGACCGCCAAGACGGTCCTAATACCAAAGCCAAACAAGCCACCGGGCATCGAAAACTTGAGGCCCATATCCCTCACGTCATGCGCCGGGAAACTACTCGAACACGTCCTGCTGAACCGCTGGCAGCAATACCTGGAGGAAACCAACATATACCCGGACACCATGCTCGGCTTCCGGGCCAAACTCGGCACGCAGGACGCCATGTTACTGTTAAACACGAAGTGATGGACGGAAAGACCAAAGACAACACAGCGGTACTGGGGCTGGACCTACAGGGCGCGTTTGACAACGTGCACCATTCGGCCATCCTCAAGCAAGTATCACACCTCAACATGGGAAGAAGATCCTTCACATACATCAAAGACTTTTTGACCGGACGCACCGCACATGTAGTAGCAGGGGACCTAAAGCTCCCGCCCGAACAATTGGGAAGCACGGGCACGCCGCAAGGGTCGGTGATTTCCTCACTGCTCTTTAACCTCGTGATGATTGGAGTCGCCAACAGGCTAAACGCCATCCAGAACGTTAAATATACGATATACGCAGATGACATCACGATTTGGACAACGCAAGGCAGCGACGGACAGATCGAGGCGGCGTTGCAAGAGGCGGTGTCAGCGGTGGAAGATTACCTACAGCCCACGGGGCTAAAGTGCTCACCGGCAAAATCAGAACTGATGCTAATCACTCCACGAGGCAAACGCTTCAAGGAGAGACCAGTGGACATCACAATCAAGACGGGTGACGGGGGAGAAATTCCCAAGGTCAAAACACTCAAAGTCCTGGGTCTAAGGCTCAGAGACAAGGGCAGCAATGAAAAGACCCTGGTAAACGAACTACAAACAAAGATATTTCGAGCCGTTCGGCTCATCAACAAGGTGGCCACAAGACAGCAAGGCATGAAGGAGGACAGCCTGCTGAGACTAACACAGTCATTTGCAATCAGTCACGTCGCATACGTAGCGTCCTACCACAACTGGCGGGCGGACGAGAAGAAAACCATCGACACCGCCATCCGTAGGGCATACAAGAGCGCCGTCGGATTATATCACCACACGAGCACAGAACACATGCTCGCTTTGGGCGTACACAATACGCTCGAAGAAATCATGGAAGCACAACGAACAGAGCAATACCAACGCCTGGCTCAAACCAGAACGGGGCGAGCCATCCTGAAGCTGATCGGCATGGAAATCCCACACACCTCACCAAAAGAAGCGGCCGCTCTACCCCGAGACGTACTGCGCAAGATCCGGATACCACCTGTACCGAGACACATGCATCCACAGAACGATCAAGAGCGAAGAACAGCAAGGGCTGTGGCTCTAACCAAAAGCCACGCCAACGATCCACATGCTTACTATGTGGATGTGGCCAAATATCACAATATACGGAACGCTTACGCGGCGGTGGTCATCAACGCAAGCACCGGAGAACTCGTCACCTCAGGCAGCATACGGTGCAGGACGCCAGAGCAGGCAGAAGAATACGCCATCGTGCTGGCGCTGCACGCACTGGATTGCCGCACGATAATAAGCGACTCGAAAACGGCGGTCTCCAACTTTTCGAAGAATAAAGTGTACCCCACTACGGCAAGAGCACTAGCCCCAATCACACAGAACAGAAGACTGGCAACCAACGTCACCATCAAGTGGTTCCCGGCGCATGCTGGCGAGCTGGACGAATCGGCTGGCCCGAATCGCAACGAGGAAGCAGACAGGGAGGCGCACGCGCTAACAAGACGCGGGCTCCCGTCATCGCTCCCCGCAATACGCGAGGCAAACCCGACAGAAGCCGCTGCCGAGAACGAGAACAGCGAAGAGTATGCCATCACAACGTACGGGGAAGTTCTGCAATGGTACAGAGCGAACAGTAACAGATACCCACCGCCTCATCGGGACCTAACACGCAAAGAAGCGATATGGACTCCGGTATGGGCGAAACACGTCTGTCCGGAGATATATCACACAGACACGTGCCAACGGTGCAAGAAGGCGCGATCCACCCAGAGCCACATACTCTGGGAATGCTCGCCCCCTGCACCCAACACCCAAGACAACGAGTTGCCAGACGAGATCTGCAGCAAGCTCATCAGCACAGAACTCGGTAATCAACGGGCCGTCGTCCAGCACGTCCTCGAGCTCCTGGACCGGCAGAAACCCGGGACGTCGTCTCGCTTGCGGGACAACGGATAGGGTGAACGCGGGGTTAGGACGAAGACATGGAACACCACAACGAAGAAGCAGCAAGACTACCCACAGAGACAAGGTCCAGCACGTGCCACGTTTCCCTAGGAGCGTGAGACGACCGGTGCTCGCCTTCGGGCTCGCAGCACGGCCGCCGCCTCCGTGGGGCAAGCGGGCACGCAAGAGTCTCCCCTCCCACACCCCTTCCCCGGAACTGCCGGATCGATTCAATAAAGTTGTTTCTCTCTCTCTCACGTGCACGTGTAATTTTTGGCTCGGGGATTCCTGGCATTGTAAGCTAAACGTCGCGCCGATTTACTTGCACTGCTGAAAGAGTGTTGCAGGCTCCCTCTAAATGGCACTGTCCCGCTTTTCCAGGTTGGATGAGGAAGGTTTCTTCGGGTGCACGGCGCTCTCCCTCTGCGTCATGTGTCTTCTCATTGTATCTCTAGCAATCTTTGCCATTTCAAGGCAAAAAGGTGAGATTTTAGCGTTACAAATACGCAATACTGTTACATGTGGCACTAAAAGAGTTAACGTGCAGTACCGGAAGTTTGGACGCCAATGACCGAAGTTTCCCGAAAAATTGTTGCCTTTTTGCCATAAGATAACTGCATTTTCAGTGCAACGGACGCATGCTTATTGCACATTGTCCAACAGATTGTCGAAATTATTAGTCTGTTAGCTCGCTGCGTGACGCGCGAGATTCATGACGTAGAATAAAACGTCCAGTGGGTAAGGATTCGACAAAGATAGGTATCACACGTTAAAGTAACCGAAACACCAAGGAACGAAAAATTTACCCGCCGCAGTTGTTCAGTGGCTAAACGTTGAGCTGCAGAACACGAGGTCGTGGATTCGATTGCTGGCCGCGATGGCCGCTTTTGTGATGGAGGCGAACAGCAAAAACGCCTACGTGTACGAGATTTCGGTGCACGTAAAGATCACCAGGTGGTTAAAATTAATCCGGAGCCCTCCACTACGGCGTGCCTCATTGCCTGCGTTGCGTCGGCGCGTTAAGCCCTTCAATCAATCAAATAAAGGAACGAAATATTTCCATTCCCGGCCGCGGCGGCCCCTTTTCTGATAAAGGCGAAAAGCGAAAACGCCCGTGTGTTCGAGATTTCGAAGCCCGTCAAAAATACTGAAGTGGCCGAAATTGTACCGTATCCCTCCACTACAACGCGACCAATTCCCTGTACAGCGTCGGTGCGTTAAACATCACAATCAATCAATCAATCAATCAATCAATCAATCAATCAATCAATCAATCAATCAATCATTCCATCAATCAATCAATATAGGAATGAAAATTTAGCTTAAAGGAGTACTGACACGAAATTCCCCCCAAGACTACCGTCTATTTAAGGGGATGGTAGCGCCGACACCGCGGACCCCGAGCTCATGTGGGTTAAACCCACCCACGCCCTAGGCTGTGCGTGGCTTTTCCGTGTCCGGGGAAAGGGCTATTTGGTGGCTGAGCCAAAGTGAGTGTTCTTCTGCACCTTCATGGCGCCGTGGCTGAAGCAACACGCCATTTTGGCGCCCGCTTCCCGAAGACTGCCTCCATTCTGACCAGACTTGGGGGCATCAGCCCCCAAGTCTGGACCTTTTCCTGTCCTCTTCTCCATTCTTTTCCTTTCCTATGTTCCTTCCTAACTCTGCCCTGCAATCTCCTCTCTTCCTCATTTCTCCGTGTTTTCTTCAGGCGGCGAGGGTTAAGCCTGTGCGAAGACATCACCCTAGATTCCGAGAATAGTGTTATAGCGGACATTAGAGTTAGCGTGTGCTGCAAATCCACGTTCCCTTATTGAGCAAGGTAATCGGCGACTGGCCTTGCCCCCGAATATTTTGCATGTTTCTATGGCTTCTTTCTCCCCCCACCCCGCAAAAGAAAGGCTCGGCCCCCGCAAAGGGGCCGCATGGAAGCAATTTTCAAACCGATTGAAAAACGTTGTGTTCAACAAGCCCGAGAACTTCCCCCGCTTACTAATAATACAGTCAGCTGATAAGGAAGGCAACCGCCATCACCAGCAACTCTGTGTTTTTAGCATTAAAGTTTATTGAAAGAGTGGTAGGCAAGAACTACGAAGCGAAAAAGCTCACCTCTGGAGACCTCCCGATTGAAGTGGAGACTAGAAATCAGTCCAACATCCTTCTCTACGAAACCAAATTAGCTGACCCTAATATTACAGCAACTCCCCACCGTACCCTTAATAGCTGCCAAGGTGTCATCTACGAATCAGAACTGATAAACGAAACAGACCTGCTTGAAAGTTTTGGCGAACAGGGGGGAACCGCTGTGCGACGCATCACCATGAGGCGGGACGTAAACGGAATTAAGGCGAAGCACGTAATATTGACCTTTGATCGCTGCACTGTGCCAGAGGACGTAAACGCAGGCTTTCTGCACTCTAAGACCAGAGCATACATCCCGAACCCGCGACGTCATTTCATCAGTCAGAGGTATGGGCATGGCCGCAACTCGTGCAGAGGAAAGAAACATGTGCGAAATGCTCTGAGCAGGACCACTCTGCAGACGACAGCAAAAGCACACAACCCAAGTGCAGCAACTGTGGAGAACACCACAGAGCATATCCTCGCTCTTGTAAAGAGTTTAAGAAAGAAAAACAAAATCGTTAATTTAAAGTGACGCAAAATCTCTCATTTCCAGATTCCCGTAAACGGTATGCTCAGCTTCCTTCAGGGAGCTACGCCGGCGCAGTCTGCCGGGGGTGGAGCGCCGTCTGCTTTCTGCGGCCACTCACATTAGTTAAACTGACTTGGTGGCGCACCCACCCCTCCTGGTGCGGCCCTTGGCAGGCCAATTAACATTAACTCGTGCATCACCAGCAGTTACCGTAAGCGTTGCACCGGACCAGAATTGCACTGGGAGTGGCGTTTCGGTCGCTCCTTGGCAGACTCTAGCCACCGGAACTCTCATGGTGATGGACGTGGGTACTAAAGGCCTCTCTTGTGCAGCCATGTCCAGCACATCAAAAAAGGTGGAGGCTGAATCTTCTGCCATGCCATCAAACACGTTGCGGAATTGGTGCCGTAAAACCTTCATCCCGTCAACGCCCGAAAACTCAGACGAGGAAATGCATGTCACGCCATCTCGTCCTGCATCACATTCATCAAAAGAACGGCGTGGCAGTCTTGTCCGGTGGAAAAAAATCACAAGCTCCCCGAGTAACTTGCCCTGATTCGGGCTCAGTCACACAGGGATCTCCATACAAGCAAAACTTACGCTCAACATCTTCGTTGTAATCTTTTATGGCAGTTCAAAGCATAATCCAATGGAACTGTAGGGGGCTAAAGAGAAAACCTAGATGACGTCTACGAAATCTTTCGTAAGTACCATCGAAATATCCTATGCCTACAGAAAACACACTTAAAACCTACACAAACCAACGTTCTCTAACGATACTCGGTATTCATGAGAGACATGGACTGCTGCACTCACTCCACTGGTGGTGTAGCGCTTGTCTTGCAAAAGTCTGACCCCTGCCAACCTTTTGAGTTGTCACTACCGTCGATGCTGTGGCAGTCCGGGCAATCCTCTTTAACAGGTTAATAGCAGTTTGCTGAGTATTCTTTCCCCTGATTACCGTCTGTCGAGCTCAGAATTCGAGTCCCTGATAGATGAGCTCCCGGAACCCTTCTTATTAGGGGGCGACATTAATGCTCACAATGAACTCGGGGGTCTGAACAGACAGATTCCCGGGCCCGCTTACTAGAACAATTTTTATTCTCTTCCGGACCTTGCCTACTGAATAAAAAACAGCCGACTTACTACAGCACTACACATAGCACATACTCACACATAGACTAGCGAAGATGCTCTTCTGTCCTCTTTCCATCTGTTGAATGGGGAGTGGACTGTAACCCTTATGGGAGCGACCACTTCCCTCTAATCCTGAAAAGCATTAACAAAAGCCCTAACAGTTCCATCTGTCAAAAAACGTTTAAGGAATCCGCTGAAGATTAGATAAAATTTAAACAAATATCTCAGCTTTCATAAACATCTTTAATCCATTTCGGCATTGACGAAGCTTGTGAACCGATTACGGCCCATATACTTCATGCTGCCGAGTGCTCAATTCCGTAAACATCTGGTGCCACACCGAACACTAGGAGGCCGTGGAGGAATTAGGAGTGTCGGCATGCAAGGCAGGCTCAAAGTAAGGGTTGGGGTTTCCTTCGCAGGTATTCCACTCCCCAAAACCTCATTTCCTTCAAACCTGCGAAAGCACAAGGAAGGCGCATTCGCCAGCAAGCCAAAAAAACAGAACGGGTGCTCTTTTGTTACTTCTATCACTTCATACACAGATACAGGCCAAATGGAATAGAAATCAAAAACTTAATGAACGGAAAACAAACAGCCTATGCTTGGTTAACAGTGCGGGTGACACCCTACTGGACCAGGCAAACGCACTTGCAAAACACTTTCAATATGTTTCAGGTTCTACTCACTACACGAATACTTTCTTTAGACACAATTTATCCATGGAGAAAAAAACCGATTAGAGATAACAAAACATCGGACGGACCATACAAGCATATGACACCACTTGGCACCACGGCGCACTGCTTGATCTCAAGGCTTTTGTATGTATGGGCACATGTTAAACACTATTAAAAGTTATTTGGCACAGCGAAAATTTTGGGTAAGAGTAGGGACAGTGCTATCCAGAACGTACATACAAAAAAGGGTGTTCCGCAAGGCGGAGTATCAAGCTGTACTCTATTTGTGGATAAAGATGAATTCGCTTGGGAAATCGCTGCCACCCACAATCTACTCCTCAATGTATGTAGACGATGTTCATATTAGCTTTAGGTGTTCAAACCTGTCCATATGCGGAAGGCAAATACAGATAGGTTTATACAGGCTTGTGAAATGTACAAAGGAAAATGTTTTTGAACTGAATCCTCACAAAAGTACGTGCTTTATTCACAAGAAAGCGTGGAATTCATCCAGAACCCGGCATCACACTCAACGGAGAACGGATTCCCGTCAAGCAAGAACATAGGTTTTAGGTAGTATATTTGACAAAAAGCTAACATTCATACGAAACATAAAGACACTATAAATAAAATGCTTAAACACCATGAACATTTTAAAAGTGTTGTCGGTGCTGATGAAGACTGCCTTCTACACCTGTTTGTCGGTTTACTTAGGTCCCGTATAGACTACGGAAGCGTAACGTACGGGTCTGTGTATAAAATTGCCATAAAAATGTTCGACCCATTGCTACATTTAGGCCTTCGCCTTGCCTCGGGAGCCTTCAGGACAAGTCTTATTGAAAGTCTCTATGAAGAATGTGACCACTGGTGCCTAGACCACCAGCGTGCTTATACAGCAGTGCTCTATGCTATTAGGACAATGTCTGCGAAGAGTCACCCGTGCCGATCTATTCTGAATGATGTCTCGTATGCCCGTTTGTATTTAGCATGCTCTTCCATCCCTGCCCCTTTATCCTTACGTGTCAAAGGCCTTGCAGAGGAAATAGGGGTATCTTTTTATGAGGGCATGAAGACCTCCATCGCCAATGTAGTCCCGCCTTGAGAAATGTCAACGATTCGTTGCGACACATCCTTTAAACTTAGGGATAAGCGCCGTTCACCTCGTGAATATATCTTACAGCATTTATTTTAATATACAACACACATATCCATACATCTCATTTTACACGGATGCCTCAACGTCTGCTTGCGCGGTCGCGTGTGCTTCACATTGCCCGGATTTCGCCAGCACAAGTACATTGCACGAAAATAGCAGTATCTTCACATCAGAAGCTTATGGTATTTTATTCACAGTGTAATACATTAACAGGACAAAATGCGAGAATGAATTATCTACACAGATTCCCTAAGTGTCGTTACAGCACAAGATTCCTTTAAACCTACAAAAAAGTGTGTCTTCAATAACCTTTTTAAAGCTCATGTGACTGCTTTTAAATTAAACTATAACTGCTTGTTTGCTGAATCCCTGGACACAGTGGAATTCTGGGCAGTGCGATTAGCGACCAGAACGCCACTTTGGAGGCCCTCTCCAGTGGTGTTGACGTCGCGCAGATCTCTTACCTCAATTTGAAGCCAAGCCAGTGACCCGAAAAGGAATTCGTAAATGCTGGCAGCACACGTGGGACATACACACAGACAACAAGCTCCACTCGATATAACCACACCTAGAAAGACGCACAACATAATAACAAAACAGATTCATTGAAGTATCGATTTTCAGACTAGGAATAGGTCACACTTACGCTACACACGCATATCTTTTAAATGGCACACTCCCACCAGTTTGTGGGGATCGGCTCTCCGTCCGCCATGTTGTAATTTACTGCGCGTCCTGCAATGAGGCAAGAAAACGGAATTTCTATAAAATCTAGACCTTCAACACTCCGCTACACCCGTCACTGTTTTTAGGAGATGAACCTATGCAAAGGAAAGTTTGACATCCCCCTGAATGCAGTCTTATGGCTACAAAGGAAAGCTATACAGCTTCCTCCGGAACTTCGCAGTTGAAGAAAAATTCGTCCTCGTCTAAGATTCGACCCCGGAACCACCGCATTCAGGTAGATGTCAAACGGTACTTTGCAGAAACTTACTCCACTTTGGTGACTTCCCCTAAAAATGGTTAATTAACAGGTGAACCAATGTTCACAAACAAATCTCTTTTAAGTTATCTTGCAGACATCAGTTTTTAAAGCTGATATCGTACAGTGCGTGACGTCAGAGCCTACGAGTACTGAGCAAAGCCTTGATGTTTTCATTGTATGCACGAGGGGCCCGCTCACGTAGCATGCTCCTGGGCTCGAGCTACAGTCACGTTCCATCCGCCATGCCCTTCATCCGCCAATCCCTTCCTCCTCCATGCTTTGTTCTACGGGCCAACTACACCCATATATACACTATTTTAGGGTATATTATACTCATTTTATACATATTTTAATCTTAACCCTGACTAATGAATGACCGCTAAACATAGTTCTGGCGCTATTTGGCCCTAGATACACTTGCGCCTATAAACACAAACATACTACTACCACTGACACGAAATTTGCGTGTTAATTTGTTTTCCTCAGCGATCGGTGCCTACCAGCGCATTAATCCTTGAATGATACATTTGACTGTCGATAGCAGCGTAAATAATTATTTAAAGCTCCGCTTATTTGTATGAGTTTTGGTTTTGACTAAACGAACACCCAGGCGGCCGCCATGACAGGAGGGCGCTCGTGACGTCCCCGTTCTCGTCGCACCACTGCCGGTGCGGTCGCGCGCGCGGGCGAGCGCTCCCATCCCGGCTGTAATTTCCACCACAGGGTACCAAAATGCTCTAGTTTCCACTACCTCCACGCGCAGGGCAGCCTGAGGTCTGTCCTAAAACCGTGGCGTTACACACATGGCCGAACAGCGCGCACCATCCTCAGCCAACGCGTTAGTCGTCATGCAGTAGCAGATTACTCAAGGATATTTTGTTCTGAGCTTCCTCGTGGACGTAAACAATAATGTGAACTTAAAATGTGTTATACAGAGCGGTCTCAGTTTGCAGAACGGAATCACCTACGCATAATGAATACCTTCTTCTGTAAACGGGAGAGTAGGAAATGGACCTGGAGGAGCCCGAATGGGAAGCACAAAAATGAAATAGACTTCATATTATGCGACAACCCTGGCGTCGTGCAGGATGTGGAAGTGCTCGGAAGGGTAAGGTGTAGTGACCACCGTATGGTAAGATCTCGAATTAGGCTAGATTTGAGGAGGGATCGCAACAAGCTAGTACGAAAGAAGCCGATAAATGAGCTAACAGTAAGACGTAAAGCAGAAGAATTCAGGATCGCGCTGCAGAACCGATATTCCGCCCTTAACGAGGAAGACGAGCTTACGACACAGGAAGCCAGCGACAACCTTACACGCCTTATCACGGAGTGTGCAGTAGAAGTCGGGGGCACTATGGCTAGACAGGATACTGGTAAACTTTCACAGGAGACGAAAGATCTAATCAGGAAACGGCAAACTATGAGAATCTCTACCGCAGCTGACAGAATAGAACTAGTGGAGCTTTCGAAGTTAATCAATAAGCGTAAGACAGCTGACATACGGAAGTATAATATCGAGAGGATCGAATACGCTGTAAAGAACGGAGGTAGCCTGAAAGCAGTGAAGAGACGTCTTGGCGTGGGGAAAAATCAGATGTATGCACTTAAGGATAAGCAAGGCAATGTCATCACAAATAGGGATAAACTAGTCACAGTGTCCGAGGAGTTCTATAGGGATCTGTACAGTAGCCGGGACATACAGGATAATGCCGAACGAGACAGTAGCTCAGAAGAGATAGACATCCCACCAGTAACGACCGAAGAAGTAAGGAAGGCTTTGAAAGAAATGAAAGGGGGCAAAGCACCTGGTGAGGATCAGATAACAGCAGACCTCTTGAAGGATGGCGGTGAAGTTGTACTTGAAAAACTGGCAAACCTGTATACGCAATGCCTAATGACCGCAATGGTACCGGAATCTTGGAAGCACGCGAACATCATCCTAATTCATAAGAAAGGCGACATTAAGGACTTGAAAAATTACAGGCCGATCAGCTTACTGTCAGTCGTCTACAAGGTATTTACCAAGGTAATCGCTAACCGAATCTCTGCAACCTTAGATTTCAGTCAACCTAAAGAACAAGCAGGGTTCTGTAAAGGTTATTCAACAATAGACCATATTCACACGATCAATCAGGTTATAGAGAAGTGCGCTGAGTATACTGAACCCCTATATATAGCCTTCATAGATTATGAGAAAGCATTTGACTCAGTCGAAACCCTAGCAGTCATTCAGGCATTACGGAACCAGGGGGTAGATGAGCATTATGTAAGAATACTAGAGGATATCTACAATGGGTCTACAGCTACCATCATCCTCCATAGGGAGAGCAGTAAAATACCTATAAGGAAGGGTGTAAGACAAGGAGACACAATCTCTCCAATGTTATTCACAGCATGCTTACAAGAACTATTCAGAACATTGGATTGGGAACAGGCGGGAGTAAAGGTTAATGGAGAATACCTCAGTAACCTCAGATTTGCTGATGACGTTGCCTTGCTAAGTAACTCGGGGAACGAATTGCAAAGCATGTTTTCCGCACTGGGCGAACAGAGTAGAACCGTGGGCCTGAAAATAATATGCAGAAAACTAAAGTAATGATCAATAACCTCGGCACAGCACAGCTGTTTGAGATAGGTGGCGAGGCAGCGGAAGTGGTAAGCGAATATATCTACTTAGGCCAAGTTGTGACCCCAGATCCCAACCATGAGGCAGAGATAAATAGAAGGATCAGAATGGGATGGGGTGCATATAGCAGACATTCTCAGATAATGAATAGCAGCCTACCATTGTCGCTGAAGAAGAAAGTATATGACAGCTGCATCTTACCGGTACTCACCTACGGAGCAGAAACTTGGAGGCTCACTAAGAGGGTTCAACTTAAATTGAGAACGACACAGCGGGCAATTGAGCGTAAAATGATAGGTGTAACATTAAGGGACAAGAAGAGAGCGGAGTGGGTCAGGGAGTAAACTGGTGTTAAAGACATATTAGTAGAAATTAAGAAGAAGAAATGGACGTGGGCAGGGCATGTAATGCGAAGGCAAGATAACCGCTGGTCATTAAGGGTAACAGAGTAGATCCCAAGGGAAGGCAAGCGTTGCAGGGGGCGGCAGAAAGTTAGATGGGCAGATGAGATCAAGTAGTTTGCGGGGATAAATTGGTCACAGTTGGCACAGGACCGAGGTAATTGGAGGATAATGGGAGAGGCCTTTACCCTGCAGTGGGCGTAGATAGGCTGGTGATGATGATGATGATGATACAGAGCGGTCAGTGTTCAGCAGTCAGCATTGACCATCTGCTCCGCGGGGAGTAGTAGGAGTTGGCGTACACTCCCCCCTGCCCGCACCCGCCTCCATGTGGTGTCCCACGGGAAATGTCGGCGCTCACGAGCCCGACGGCTAAAGGGGTGCGTGGCCACCGGCCTAAGCGGCATTGTGGTGGAAACAAGGGTTTCAATGTGTCAGGAGCACCAGGCCAAGTCAGCCCGGCGTCCAACCACCACACACCCGGGGTGCGGATAATACCGGGCTTGACAAACACTTCGGCCTAGCCATCATCGTTTGCTGGCTGGACCACGACCAGGTCCACCAAGCTGGTTGGGGTGCGGGCATGAAAATCATGGAGGTGGGGGCTGCCCGAAGCCCCAGCACTACCCACCGGAGTCCCACCTGCCGAATCGCGGGGACAGGGCGAACCCATCGTCTCCTACTCAGGACACGCAAGATGGAACGCGCTCCCTGTACGGCTACGCAAAGGGCGACTAGCAGTTGAAGACTAGCCTCCAGCAGAGTTCGCAGTCCGCGCGCAGTAGTACCTGGAAACCTGACGCGTCCACGGGGGCGTAGTGTGCGATACAGATAACCACCCATGCCGTAGTGTTCAGGGCTGAGTAAAACCACTAGCGAACTCTGTCATAACTGACGAGCAATTGGTCTGGGGGGACATTCCCCCGAACGGAGACCTCCGGCCGATTGCTCACCGGGGTCCCGGATGGGGTAGAAGTCAGCCCTGACACAGTTTGCGCATGAGCCGCTACGTGGGTAGGTCGAGTCCGTGGCCACCCCGGCTAGGCCGAAGTGTGTTTCAAGTCCGGGATTACCCGCACCCCGGGTGTGTGGTGGCTGGACGCCGCGCTGAGTTGGTCCGGCGCTCCTGACACATTGGAACCCTTGTTTCCACCACACGGCCGCTTAGGCCGATTGCCACGCACCCCTTTAGACGTCGGACTCAGGAGTGCCGACGTTGCCAGTGGGGCACCAAATGGAGGCAGGTGCGGAAAGGGGGGAGTGTACGCCAACTCCTACTACTCAGCCCGGAACAGATGGTCAATGTTCCTTGGAAAGCTTGCTTGCAGATATCTCCATATACCAAGGGAGCCTTTTCCGTAGTTATCCCTACTTTGAGCTTGTGCGTACTGCTTTAAGAGATGCTCGAAGCTATTCCTGTACATTGGAAGAAACACTTCAGATATTAAGCGGTTGTGAAGTTCAGCGGTTTCCTTCTGGTAAGAGTGGCAGCTAGGGATGAGGACATCATAGGAGCTGCAGTGAACCATGCAGCACGGCCATTCTTCAGGGCGTCAAGCTGTGGTTTTTTGTATTCTGAAAATAAAGTTCAATTCGATCCAATTCAGTTCTCCAGCAAGCAAAGGTGTTGCGCAGATGGCAAAACCGAAACTTCTGCTTTCGAATGGCGAGAAAAAAACCCGCTGAAATTCGAAGAATCACTTGCGGCTGCATAGCACTGTGGCGCTGCTTATGTACATTGTAAGTTCTTGACAGCCATATTTCGACTGTGAATAGCCAAATACTTCGCGTTAATTTATTGCTTTCAAACCACCTCTTCCTTTTCTTCGGCACTGATGAAATGTACACCATTTTAAGGTTTAAGTGCCTTTAGTTGGCGAATTATGAATTTTGGAGGAAATGCAGGGCGCTGAATAGTTAGGTCATTCCGCTGCTTTTATTCGTATTTCCAATGTTGTTTAAAGTATTTTTTACTTCAGTCTTTCTTCTTGGAGGAGTATAGGATGATATTTTTGGTATAGTCATCTTGCTTTCGAAATATTCCTTCTTTATTTTTTTCTCAGATTTACAAAACTCTGCTCGTCCACTTATCCCCATTTACGCAAATATAACTATTGTCTATTACATGTTTTGCTTCCACTAAATACACATTTTCGTGCAAGTCATGGCATTAAATTGCTCTGACGGGGAAAGTACTCGGCAAGGAGTGCTACGAAATAAATTTCGGTATTATTGGTTCTGTATATCACAAAATGAGTTATAATCAAATATCAGTACCACTCGTTGAAGGCGGACTACCAGTGGGGCTATTGTTTACCTCAGGTTATTTGGGGTTCCAACGGGTATCGCGCTTGTAACCTCGTCGCCGGTGGTCCTTTTAACACAAAAGTGTTTTATTCCAGGATACACTTACGTAATATCAGGCACGGCACAGAAGTGACGCCAGTACACCGAAGCAAACGGCCTGTAAAGGGTGCACCCTTGCGCACACCCTGTGCTTGCAGTGAAGCGATCTTTAGTACTAAAGAGTATGTCGTAATTAGGGTTGTTCGTTTCGGGTTTTATATTTTAACACCAAAGTGCATTATGCCAGGACACCAAGATTTCACTGACGTCATATCTGTCATGGTAATGACGCCTGCACACCTTTGCTGAAGCGACCCGCCAGCAGGACGTCGCTCGCGAACCACAGCCAGAAAACACCCGCGACCCGCAAATCATGCTGAGCTGCACATATCGCTGCACATTTCACTTTTGTGCATTACGCATTCCTATGACAGAGCAATCAACCAGAGATTTTCCGAGTGCACCCATTTCGCTCATTTTTTCCTTACGAGTATGCTTCACTGTGTTACAAACAATGTGAGACAGCCAGCTTTCAAAGTCGAAGTTTACTCGGCTTCAGTTCCAAACACAATTTTTTTGCATTTGTTGCCGGGAAGACAGTTTTTGTATGCGCAATATCGACCTTCTTATATCACGAGATAAAGTGACGGAGGCGAACAGCTGACCGAAACAAATGGGTGAGCTGAAGTGAGGTGGAACGGCTTTTCTTTACCTTCGGATCAGGAGAAAACAATAGATGGGGAGTTATCCTATAACAATAAATTCACAACGTAGGCGCTATGTTGCGCGGCTGGCGCTGTTGACACTCCTGCCACTGTGACGCGAGGTCATGATGGTCAATTGGATCCCATGCGTACGATAAACGACGAGAGAGAGATAGAGGGCGTTGACGCAGCTGACAACGCGACTAGACGGGGTAGTACGGTATGACGGATCCCGGCAGCGTATTCCAAAACCATATCCCGTAGGGGCCCAGGGCGACCACACTCTCTAAAAAGGGGCGCAGCCAAAGAGGTTAAAAAATTACATTTTTTTAAGTGCGAATGCACTTTATAAGCGACCCTGAATTCCGGCGACTGCCGTCCGTCCACATAGCAACAGCTGCGGGTGCGCGCGCTCATCGTCTTCCTTAGCAACGGGGGATATGGGCGCGCGCTGCCTGGCCGCTGACATGGCACATACCCCCGTGGGGGATTGGCCAGGAATCTCCTCGTCTACCTTGGCAACGGGGGGAGATGGGCGCGCGCTGCCTGGCCGCTGACATGGCACATACCCACGTGGGGGATTGGCCAGGAATCAGGCGTGAGAAGGGCTCTCCTCGTCTTCCTTGGCAACGGGGGGAGATAAGCGCGCGCTGCCTGGCCGCTGACATGGCACATACCCACGTGGGGGATTGGCCAGGAATCGGGCGTGAGAAGGGCTAATGCACCCACTTAAAGGAGTACTGACACGAAATTTCAAAGCTGAGATCCGCTCTAGCAATCATGTACAACGACAACACAAATAGGTGTCTGTGCATGACACATACCCACGTAGAGGATTGGCCAGGAATCGGGCGTGAGAAGGACTAATGCACCCGCTTAAAGGAGTACTGACACGAGTACTGACACGAGTACTGACACCTGCGAAACGGTCATCGACTACGTGGACGCGGCCATGGAGAGTGTGAGTGTGCGTGTGAGAAACTCTGAACCGGTCGTCTTGGTCGGTGACTTTAACGTCGACGTCCGTAAGGGTGGGGAATGGTTGACTGAACATATGCGTGCTAAACACTTCATGGTGTGCGTACCTTCGTCGACCTGGCCTTTGCGAGGAACTGTCAGATACGCGCCGCCATAGAACAACCTCTAACGGTTCATTTCAGCGACCATAAAGCGCTGATCGTGGCGGTCGAGTACATCGATCACACCGGCAGGTGCTGATGTGTAAATAAATACTGTGGCACTTTACTTGCGTGTTTGTGTGTGTGTGTGTGTGTGTGTGTGTGTGTGTGTGTGTGTGTGTGTGTGTGTGATTTCATTCCCTCTCGAACATACACTTTTATTCACCAAGATTTCCAGAGAGGGACTAACGGGGTGTGTGAATCCCCACTTGATCACGCGGGGTGTTAAATGCAACTAACGGGCGAATGCCAACACAGTTCAACATAACTCCCCCTCATAGCATCACCCGTGCATTCGCACTTCCCCATGCTCCCCTTCGGGGAAATGCGGGTGAATGTTTTTGCGTTGTTCACAGCGTTGTGTGAATGATTGTTTCTTCTGTTTTTATTTTTAATATTATTATTTTGTTGCCAAGAGTACCAAGCTTTTTCGTCAATTTCTTTTTTTCGAAAATAACTTGCGTTAAATTTTCATTTTCTTTGCAGGTATGCATGCGTGCACTGAAGATGTGTGTACATGACATACGCGTGTATAGGCGTTTATGCCGATGTATATATGGTAACGGTAGTTTTGGAGATTTTTGCGCGTGTACATGTGTTTATACTATGTGAGTGTACTGTAGTGTTATATTTGTTTGTGCGTATCTAATTATTTCCCGTTATCTTGTTGTTATTCTTGATCACACCCTTTTTGGTGAACAACTATTTTTTTTCTCCTCTCTACCTCTTTCCCTATTTTTTCGAGACTGCATAATATGGTGTTATTCTGCCGCTGCCTTTAAGGGACCTCAGACCTCGTCAAGGTGCTCAATGAGCAGCTTTTTGATTGAGGTCTGCTTTTCTACTGAGGAAAATAAACAAAATGTTTCAAAATCTGATCCTGATTCTGATTCTGGTTTTCCTCTTTTTAACCGGTTTCCTTACTAGAATTTCGAACAATTTTTAGTTTGTACCCATTAAATACGAAGCCATATTCTCTATTCTTTCAGAAACAGTTGGCGACTATAAGTTTGCACAATGGTTTCAGCCTGCCTGTTTTATTAAGTATAGTACGAGAAAAAATAAATTCGTGGTAACCTAAAACACCCCACGCGAAGTGTAGCGTTGCAAAATTATTATACATCTGTGCGCGTAATCTGAAGTTTAGAAAATTGTTACATATAAACTCAGCACGTACCCCAAGTGGTGTTTTGAACAACGCGTTATAAATAACCTTAGGAGTTCAACATTTTCTCTCTGTCAACATGTTCAATCACTGAATCACCGTGTTCAGTCACCAAAAAAATATGTGCCCGTACTCTGAAGCCAACCACCGTCCTGCCTATTTAGAATGTAGGCCACAAGGCAACACCCGCATAGTGGCTTGAACAATGCTTTAAAAACAGAAATTTACGCTGAATATTATGCATTCACACTAAGAAGACAAGAAATATATATTCATAACAAAACTGCACACCCGCTTTCACTGCCACAAGCCTTCATAGATTATGAGAAAGCATTTGACTCAGTCGAAACCCTAGCAGTCATTCAGGCATTACGGAACCAGGGGGTTGATGAGCATTATGTAAGAATACAGTTCAACATAACTCCCCCTCATAGCATCACTCGTGCATTCGCACTTCCCCATGCTCCCCTTCGGGGAAATGCGGGTGAATTTTAACCTCCTTGGACGCAGCACCGTGACGTCTCTACCTATATGTGCGCGACTTCATGCGAGGTGGATTTTTTTCTTTTTTCCCCCTCCCCTCGTTTCGGCTGCTTGGCAGGCGGCCGATGGTTTCGCTCTGTGGGCGGGCTGGCCTGCGGCGCTGGGGAAGCTGACGCACATGTGGTAGAAGCTAACCTTTTGTACCTGAGCCCCTTATCTCTCCGCGCTCTTCTTGCGCACCTGCAAGTTGACGCTGACCTCCGATCGTGTTCCTAAATAAGCGCTAGATAAGCGCTCGAAGTGCGCGCGCGCGGATGGACGCTTTCACGGGCATGTGGCAATTACACACGTTCCGGAAACCAAACACCCTCATTGAAAGCTCATTCTACAGCACACAGAAGGGTATACAATTGATTTGGGTGCTCTTTCACTATATACACACCTCATAACACGATTCGGTGCTGCAGGTAAGGATTAGAAGAAAGGCAGCCAATTACCCTTGACTACATTTACAAGCTGTCCTACTCTTGCGCAATATTACAGCTGCATGAGCTGCTACATTTTGACACTTTCATAAGCACTATTACATTGAATTTCGTTAACATTAACTTCATTGCATTATTCTTTACCAGGAACAGTGCAACTAAAGAAAACATTGACATTTTGTAACAGCAATGGAAGGTGTGAATCGTTCTTGCAA
This sequence comes from Haemaphysalis longicornis, assembly GCF_048455015.1. Classification (NCBI taxonomy): domain Eukaryota; kingdom Metazoa; phylum Arthropoda; class Arachnida; order Ixodida; family Ixodidae; genus Haemaphysalis; species Haemaphysalis longicornis. The sequence goes on along the minus strand of NW_027526385.1, from coordinate 61,062,901 downwards.
GGGTGATACATGAATAAGAAAGACACCAGCTCAAACGTACACGTTTCATACTCGGTCATGAATTCCGCATAATTTGTACTGCTGGTCATAACAATTTAGGGAAACAATATCGAAAATATATACCATCCAAAGGCTAAGTAATAGTTGGATTGTACAGCAACTGAAGTACTCGAGGGGTTTGATATATGTATTCTGTACAGGGCTATTGACCACCGTCCCTTCACTGAAGCCATCAGGCCGAGTTTGATATCAGTAATCATGCGTGCTACCACTCACACTGTTGCCAATGTCGATTAGTTATTTTAACAATTTGTGCTTCATGCACACAGATATTTTGCTGCATAAGATACGTTATTTATAAATAGACAGCTCCAGCAGGATGCGAATGGCGCTGATTCCCCCCCCCCCCCTGTAATCGGGAAGGCATACCAAATCGTTACCACTTAACTTGCTCTGTCCATTATTCGACCGTAATCGCCACCAGCTTTTAACTCTAGGTTCCGCCCCTGCGACTGAACAGGAACATGTTAGTCGGGTCCGTGACGATCCCACCGCACTAGAAGCAATTACCGAGTACGCCCTTGAAAACAGACTCTACAAAATTGGTGTAGCAGTCTGGCCGACTTCCCCGTTCGGTATGCAATGTGAACTGTCTGCAGCGTGCACTGTTTTCAGTGTGAACCGCATTGTCCACAGTGTGAACTGTACATTTAAGTGTGAACTGTGCGTTTTGCTGCCACTGACTGACTTCAATGTGTTCATTTTGCGATTAAGACCCCAAGACTGCAACTGTGTTCATTGTGCGAGTTGTGACCTTACCCTTTCTCCTCATACTTGCTCCCCCAGTGCCCCATGGCCTCTCATATAATACAGTGTTACACTCACTCAGATACGTATATTCTTTTCGCTGGGACTAATGAGTAGTTGCCCTTGAGCTTGAAGTCACGGTAGTCGCAGCAGAGATAAAACTAAGTAAAAAAGTTATCTCCTTGGCGCACTATTTTTGCGATAGTGATCTCGGAGTCCCAATAGCGGCCAAAAATTGTCACTTTTAAAGATCCACTGATGGGTATAGATGAGCAGTTTGTGTCTCTTTTGTGCGAAGCATTTTTTGCTACCACATATATATATTTCTGTAGTGTCTGGCCTTTTATTTCGCCAGCATTTTGTCACAGCTCGCTCCTCAACTGTAAGCCACACACACGCAAAAAAGTATACAAATGTATAAACAAGAAATAGCAGGAATAAAAATAGAAATAATACAACACAAATTGCAAAACGCCGCCTCGCGTACTACAACGCTTCGTATCGAAAAACATACCTTTCGCCCGGTTTCTGGACCTTTTGGACAATCCAGGTGGTGTTGGTGCACCCGCTCTACGTGTCCATGAAGGCGTTGACTGCTACTTAGTCAGACAGGTTCGCCCGGAACACAGACTCATGATTTGTTGACGTGAGGTCATCTCTGACGACCTCGAGCGGCTTCTCGTGCTTATTCATGAAACAGAAGTTATAAGCTTCGTCGACCATCGCGTGAATGCTCGGGGGACGCGCGTGGCGCCCACAAATATGAGAACGGACACTGTGATGGGCAGTTCTGCGCGAGTGCGAGGCAGAGACGAGTATGGCGAATAACACGCTCGCTGATGTTCGCAGCAGACGAGCGACCGACGTACGCGTGTGCATTCGACCGAATGAGAGCAAACGTTCTGCGCTTCGGTAGGGAGTCCAAAGGACCACCCAAGAACAAAAAAAAAACATTTTTGCCTTCACTTTATTGGGAGTGCTTGCCTTCCGGAACGTAAACAATAACTACATATGTACGTGCAAAAGCATCGATCCGCGCACGCACTTTAAGCAACGCGCCGCGCGCCAGCTTAACTAGGAACAGCATGGGAGACGAGCGACTGACGGCGCACTAGAGAGCGCGGAGAGCGAGCTTCATCTTCCCAGCGCGTACGCCAGGCTTGTGCTAGGAGCGAAACCATCGGCCGCCGCGAAGCGGCGCGATCACAAAAGATCCAAACAAAATTTTGTCTTCATTTTTATGAGAGTGTTTGCTTTCCGGGACTTGTATAATTGCCACATGTACGTGAAAGCGTCCATCCGCGCGCGCGCACTTCGAGCACCGAGCCTAGCGCTTATCTAGGAACACGATCGGAGGTCAGCGTCAACTTGCAGGCGCGCAAGAGCGCGGAGAGATCAGGGGCTCAGGTACAAAAGGTTAACTTCTATCACATGTGCATCAGCTTCCCCAGCGCCGCAGGCCAGCCCAACCCACGGAGCGAAACCATCGGCCGCCCGCAAAGCAGCCGAAACGAGGGGAGGGGGAAAAAAAGAAAAAATCCACCTCGCATGAAGTCGCTCACATATAGGTAGAGACGTCACGGCGCTGCGTCCAAGGAGGTTAAAAAATTGCAATTTTTTAACCTTATGGGCTGCGCCCCTGCCTAAGAGGTGTGGTCGGCCTGGGACCCTACAGGATATGGTTTGGGAATACGCATCCCTGCAGGACGCAAAGTGAAGCAGCGAAACTTGCAGCGTAGTTGTAGATGACAGCACGTGACCCTGCTGTGTCGCCATCATGGCTGCTAAAGGAAGCAACATACAACAGCAAGCAGTTTGCCCCGAGTTTGAATTTGTTACTCGTTTAAGAACAGCTGATCTACGCTGTAAATAATGAGGATAACTAATAATGAAAATAAATATTAAATTACTAATTAAATATTAATAAAAGTAATAAGGATAATTAAGCTGTTTCAAATAGCAAAGCTCTACAAAAAGCGTTTCTTGCTGCATCGCAGTGGGTTGCATATGGTTCGAGTGAGACTGTAAAAAGTAACGGGGGATGCTAGAAGTCTTAAAGGGACCCAGAAAAGCCTTTTGTAAAAGTTACGAACGGCCTGTATTGTCGCGTAGTACCAATATAGCGATGTAATGCCGTTGGAATTATTGATCTACATTCAGTATTAGCTGCGCGAGAAGCAATTATGTGCACCTCTCCCCCCTTGCCGATCGATTCCTTCTCCCTCTCTGCTTCTGTCAAAGCAGCTGGAAACACTGGGAATAGCCATGTGACATCGCGACGCTCGACTTCCGTTCGGCGCTAGCTACATTCCTGCGCCTAGGAACGCGTCAATCGCTGCGGACCCGCCTTTGCCGCTTTGCCTCGGGATCGCGCAGGAAGGAGGAAGAGCAGCCGGAAGCCGATGGCAGTGACGTTGCCGGCGGCCGACGATCGGCCGAATCAGGGGGGCGCCTCGCCGTTGCGTCAGCCGCGGTCGGCCTTGCGTCAGCCGCGGTCGGCTCGCTGCGGCGTCGCGCTCATCGGGTGAGAAAAGCGATCTTCAAAAATTGTTTACAAATTATCCTTACAACGTATGGGGCTCACACTTGGCTCAAAAATCCCCCGTTACGTGTTCCGCCACCTGAATGCATTTGATTGCCGCCTTCACAAAGATTTTCTGGGTCCCTTTAAGGGTTTGAAATCGAAAACCTTGCCGGACTTTCTGCTGATATGCTGCTGAACTTTCTGCTACCGCCCTCATTGGTCTCAACGGGCTGCTACCGCAGCTTCTTCGTCCACAGCCACTTCAATCTGAAGGCGCTTACGAGTATAATCATGTCAAACGGCTCTAAGCTCTTCAGCCGTGGCGTACTTTCTCTGGGTCCCGACTCGCCCCTGTGCGTTGTCACCTGTAGTGACCTGGAATGAAGCTCGCGGTGGCGTTTACCAAGCCGTTCAGTATGTTCTGCACGACCTTTCTCCTTTACTCTGAACACCCCTCGGGCCTCCGGTACTGCTCTTTGCCTTTCCTGGTGCGAGCTCCACCCCGTTTCTTAGAACAGGCCTCTGGCGCTCCGCTTTCACTGCCCCGGAACGCGCTCCCATTTTGCCTACAAACAATTTCTTCTCAAAAGCGCATTTAATTATAACACACCTTGCTCAAAATCTAGATATCTAACGCTTTTTACTATTTTCAACGTCGAATATCTCGCGCGGAGGTCTCACTTGCACAAATATGCCTTGGAGAACGAAGCTTGTCTGTCAGAAATATCGGGGTTTTTGCCGTGTTAAGTTAGACATGAATTTTTTTTGTCTTCGCGAATAAAGAAGGGTCTCCGTTGAACAAGTCTAGACGTCTTTGCTACCGAATGGGGCATTCTCGCTACTGAATACGAACACGTGCTGCAAACAGAGAGCGCAAAACAAAATTGAATGTCCTGAAGTTTGGACCTCCATGCTTACCAGGCAGTGACGAAGATTTGACAACGTTCTCCCGCGGGGAGGATGTGTCCACGACAGAAAGTCTTCCGACGGCGACCCCCCGCCCGTCATTCGCTAGCGCAGGCACTTCAGCCTCACCGGCGATCGTGGGCCCGTCGATGGTATCTTCGACAGCGACGGCAACAAGTAAGAATAACTTTCCAATGTCAATTGTCAGCGACTCTCGTGGAATGGTATTTATCTTTACTGCCTCTGTGTTTGGCAGCGACGACCACCACCACGGAAACTACGACGACCACCACGATGACGACAACTACGGTGACTACTACAACGACAACTACGACGACTACCACGAAAACCACCACCCCTCCATATGCGCCGTACAGCGGCATAAGCCCTCGATATCGCGGTGAGCGTCATCGGCTATGCAAATTTTATAATAAGTGGGGGCTTTCCGAAATTAAAATGTCTCCTTCATGACCGTATTTCAGAGAACACGCTAACTTGTGTCATGTAATTCTATGTGTCCATGTTCGCAGGCAACTGGTGTGTGAAGGATTGACTTTGGGGAGAGGGCTGAAACCGGGAAGATGCAAGACATAGAACTTAAGAGAGACCAAAAGTAAAATAAGAAAGAAAAAACAAAGCCGAAGCAATACGTCCCTACAGTCGTGAAAGGCCCATGAAGTTTGGCTCAAAAAGACTGCTTGTCCGGGTAAAAAGAACCCCAATTTCACAGCAAACTTTATAAAAGATAACCAAGAAAATATATCCGGCAGTGGCTACTACAAGCCCGTTTTTCTGGGATTTTCCTGTATCGTTACGGCATGTTGTTTGTGCCATTGGCGGCTGGCAGATAAAGCAATAACCAAGAAATATCACTGGGTGATTGTAATGGCGCCCCCAGTTCCGTTTGGTCGTATCACTTGAGCGCTAATGTGCAGTTAACACACTAATAAGTATGCCTTAGTAGTTGCCCATATCAGGTCACACATGCCCAAAGTGCGCCACCCTAGCACGAATTTTGTAAGTTTTCATTCTTGTTGCGTTTCCTCCGTTGAAAAAACGATTTTAGTGGCTGGAACAAACGTGAGAAACGAAGTTGTATTTTGTCCATATAGCCCCTCTAAAAAATAAGATAAATTTTTGGTGTGCTCATTGCGGTGTTCAGATTGTTTCCATTATTTCAACATTATCATCTGGCTATTTTTGACACCCCCTTACAAAGCCACCAAAATTACCTCTAAAAAGCAGGGCGAGTGTACATTGTGCAGCCCAGCGCTTGACCTTAAAGGGACCCAGAAAAGCCTTCTGGAAAAGTTACAAAAGGTCTGTATTGTCGCGTAGCACCAATATAGCGATGCGATGCCGTTGGAATTTTTTGATCTACATTCAGTATTAGCTGCGGCAGAAGCAATTAAATGCACCTCTCCCCACCTGCCGATCGGCTCCTCCTCCCTCTCTGCTTCCTTCAAAGCAGCTGGAAACACTGGGAACAGCCATGTGACATCGCGACGCTTGACTTCCGTTCTGCGCTAGCTACATTCCTGTGCCTAGGCTCGCGTCAATCGCTGCGGACCCGCCTTTGCCGCCTTTGCCTCAGGATCGCGCAGGAAGGAGGAACAGCAGCCGGGGGGCTGCTCTTCCTCCAAGAGAATCAGGGGGCGCCTTCGCCGTTGCGTCAGCCGCGATCGCCGTTGCGTCAGCCGCCGTCGGCTCGCTGCGGCTTCGCGCTCATCGGCTGAGAAAGGCGATCTTCAAAAATTGTTTACAAATTATCCGTACAACGTATGGGGCTCACACTTGGCTCAAAAATCCCCCGGTATGTGTTCTACCATCTGAATGCATTTGATTGCCACCTTCACAAAGCTTTTCCGGGTCCCTTTAAGGACACGGTCTTGGACTGGGACGAGAGGGTAGAGGAAGCCTGCCCCGCAATAAAACTCTCTTTTAACTTTGCAATCTCCCTCTTTGGCATAAATACACTTGTTACCCATTCTAGAGGAGCATGGCGACGTGGTTGATTGTCGTTGGGAGAGCAGGAAAAGAAGCCATGAGAAGTCTATCGATGAATGGGTCGATCGCTCAATCAATCAATCAAATATTCAATCACTCAATGAATGAATGAATGAATCAATCAATCAATAAATCGTTCGGTCAATCGATCAATCAATCAATTAATAAATCGATCAATCAATCAATCAAACGAGCGCTATTTCAAATTTATAGGTACAAAGGCCGGGAGCACCGATAAGACAGTTACATGCGGCTTCACGGTGGCTATGCCCTCTGAGGTAACAGTTGGTGTGTATGTTGGGACAGAAATGTTATCATCGATAATCAATAGGTGATAATACTTAACTTCGTAGCCACCTTGATCACCTTCCCAACTGAAATAGTGTCCCCCTACCCTAGCGTATTTAGGTTACTCGGGCTCTCCGCTCCCCTGCACCAAACATTTAATAAACGGGTAAAGAAAGCATATAAAGTACTATGCAGACGTTGCGTGTCTTAGTGTAGACTTCAAGAAGCATTATTTGATTGCGCTACCTAAAAAGAAACGTTGGAGTTAGGCCACAATATTATTTTATTAGATCCCTACGCGAAGTTTCGATATTGTTCCAGCATTTTAAAATGTCCAACGCTGCCACAAATGCAAAGAGCCATAATAGGACTTGCTCATTCCAGTCGGGTTGCTATTTAATACCGTAAAACACTCACAGAATATAATAAATAAACAAATTACTAAATATAATAATGGTGAAGAGAATGCGAAGGCGGAGGTGTATTTGGAACCCGGATTTACAAAAAGCAAATGACCGCCATGGTTATCACATGAACCTCTCCTTCATCCTTTGTAAATTTTTTTCCAAGTTCCACCGCGGTCGGCTTCATCTTCTTTTCAATACGGTTGTCTTCTTATGGCTATTCAAACACGACCACCGTCTGTCTGTCTGTCTGTCTGTCTGTCTGTCTGTCCGTCTGTCTGTCTGTCAATGTTTTACTTGAAAGCTGATGGAGTCATAGACAAGGCAATACACGTTTAGCCTTTAGGCTACCAAAACAAGGTAGCCTAAGAAAGGCTATCATCTTACAAAACTTCGTCTCTAACGCTCAATACTTCTATGTCCACTAGCTGTCTACAATGCGACTGACGGGAAACTTGAGTTGAAGCTAGGTCCATGCTTTTTTCTGTCTGCTCGGCGCCTGACATGCCCATCGTGCAGAAAAAGGACAGTGCAATAGCTTGGCGCAAAAATTTTAGCAAATTTGTCTAATGAAGCAAGAAGAGAGAACCCCTTTCGAAGCCAATTACCTTCGGGTGCGGTATTCCTTCAGGATGCCTCTCAGAGTACTAAGTACCACACACCATGCGTGAACTGCGTTCTCAGTGCAGGACTTAACGGCGCAATTGCAGTTCGTGACACTCCGAGAGGGGCCGGCTGTGCTCCCCGAATGAACTGAATAAAGCTAAGAGTTGCCTACTTTTAAGTGCGAATGCACTTCTTAAGCGAGCCTGAAGCGTCCGCCGCCGTCCGCATAGCAACAGCTGCGGGTGCGCGCGCTCCTCATCTTCCTTGGCAACGGGGGGAGATGGGCGCGCGCTGCCTGGCCGCTGACATGGCACACACCCACGTGGGGGATTGGCCAGGAATCTCCTCGTCTTCCTTGGCAACTGGAGGATATGGGCGCACGCTGCCTGGCCGCTGACATGGCACATACCCACGTGGGGGATTGGCCAAGAATCGGGTGTGAGAAGGGCTAATGCACCCGCTTAAAGGAGTACTGACACGAAATTTCAAAGCTGAGATCCGCTCTAGCAGTCAAGTACAACGACAACACAAATAGGTGTCTGTGAATAAATGCATCTTTTTAGTAACGCAGGGACAGTCGAAATAAATTCCCCCACAAATGCCACAGCGCAACCAGCCATGGTCCTATTTCCGGGAAATGTTTTTTGTAATGAGTGGTATTGTGATTTCAGCAGTATTTGAACAGGCGTCATGCATTGCTGGGGTGGTTTTGGTACAGTTTATTTTTTTCGTGCCACGGAGTGAAGATGGTGGTAAGTATCTGGTAGGGGTCTTTGCGTCTGAACTGTGCCATACTGCTGGAAGTGATAATTATCTTTTCTGCCTATAGATTCCGCTCTCTTACAGCGTTTCTTTCAAAACCCGCAATGTCCGCAGAGAAACCGACCATCGAGAACTACCATTTGGTGTGTGCGGTGAGCAGCACTGTCAAGGGGGAAAGTGCGTACCCCAAGGATGGCCTGTGCGACTACCTATTTTACGACTCTATGTCCGGAAAACAGAGAAGCGGCTTGTCTTCCGGATTGGACAGGAGTCTCGAGGCGTACACTAACATGACCAAGACGTTAAACTACACCGAGGCAGGAGTTTCGTTTTCTATAGAGTAAGTTTATTTTCCACCGTACGGCTCGGTATGCTTACTGCCCGTCCAGAAGGAGACCGAGATCTCGCCCTTTTTTTACATCATTGCCAAACCTCTTTGCATTACTGGGTGGGCCGCAGTTTCTGGCCACCTATCAAAAACTTATCGTTTTTCCTGGTCTTAAGCCATGCTGTGCCCATGTGAGGTTGCCAAAAAAAGAAATGCTGATTGGTAGAGGATGTCAGATTGAGGGTAACATTATCTCTGCCTATTAAAAGGAGCGCCCGGCTTACTGACTGAATCAGGGAATCATGGACGCCAAACCCGAGCTGTTACAACCAGACACTTGAAACTTCGCGAATACATCCGTGTTATTACGTAGGGGTTCACTAAGGGGCGATTTTCCGCGATTGCACTCCTAAACGAGAGAAAGGGGGAGATTGCGTTTTTCTAACTTCGTCATTGCCTCGCTTGCCTGTTCTCATATCCAAGTATTTTGGTGATATGTGTAGCCCTTATAAATTTCTAAAGAGTAGATTTACGCTTTTCCCCTAACCAGCACTATTGCGCCAATTCTGCATTTCGCGACAAAATGAGTATTCCGAAAGTCTCCAATGAATACAATTTTGATTGATTCATCCAATTGATTTCTACCAATACATTTTACTCACGAATGCACACAACCAATTTTTAAGATTTTGCCCTGCGATGCCAGTAAAAGAAGGAGAAAGAATTTTTGTCAAATTACACACGGGACGTGCCGAGAGGCCTAACACGCGATGTCATTGCCTTGCCAGACTGCTGGTTCAAGCGGTTTCAAATTCGTGAACACATTGTCATTATGGTGTGGGAGCTGAAAGTTGCGGAAATTAAAAAAAACACCATGCAGAGAGTGACAGTGGTTAAGTCATTTTTCATTTATGTATGGGTGTATCGCAGGCCAGTGGAGATACTCAACTGCTTTTCGTTGATATAGGTAACTTTGGCCGGTATCCGAACATTCTTGTACAAGATTTTTTGAAAACACCAACCTCGTAGGGACCACCCGGGTTTCACGAAAAGTGCTTTTCATTTACGCTTTCATGATTACCTGTACAGTCAGTTCATATATCGAATTGGTGTTTAAATACAGTTATCGAAAGAAGTTCAGGATATTGCCCTAACAGGCGTATAAAGAGCTGAGAGGTAATTTTTAAACTCACACATCCCTGAATCCCTGAGCAAGGAATATGGTTGAGCTTCTGCAACCACGTGCCTTCCCTAGGAGGTACGTGGTTATTTATCAAAAAACTGCAACTGATGAGTATCTTTCATACCTACTTTGGTAACACTTGCCGTGGTTAGGTATTCGTTTCAGCGCACATTCTTTGTACAAAGTCTTATGGGAGAGTTGCAATAAAACACGAGTTCCAGCAGTTTTTCATTACCACACACCTACGGCACGAGCACATGTTGTCACAATATTCGGGAGTTCCAAATCGTGCACAACTGCACCGTGGACTAGCTAATATTGACACGTAAGAGGTACCTGAGCAATTGTTATACCCATAGGAGTAATTAGTATAGCAGAACGCCCTCGCATTGCCGGGAACGACCGCAAGTGTGTGTGCATATATATATATATATATATATATAAATATATATATATATATATATATATATATATATATATATATATATATATATATATATATATATATATATATATATATATATATATATATATATATATATATATATATATATATATATATATATACATATATATATATAACACAGAAATAAGAGAATAAGAGTTTGCAGTCCAGAAAACCTCGGAAAGCACAGGGGAGGATGTGGTAGGTCATTGAGACAGATAAAGAATTCGAAAAGAAAGAAAGTGGAGAAAAAAATGCCCACCAGGTGGGATCCGCACCCACGACCTCCAGAATTCCGGTCTGGTGCGATAACCACTACGCTACCGGCGGGGCGATTTTCCCCTCCACTTTCTGGGGAATTCATGTTAAGGTATTTTTGTTTCCTGTGTTTGGGGGTGGTAGCCAGTGCCACTCGGACTACTCGGGGTGAAGGGGACCTTCTTTTTAACCCCCGGGCCGTGAATCGAGTGTCTACGCCATGTCAAGAGTGGTCGACCAGCGTTGAACACTCTTAAGCTTCCTATGGCACCAAAACTGCCAGAACCGAGGCCATCGCTATGCATTTAGCGAATCAAAATGGGAAATCAGGGGCTCGTTGAAATTAACACAGAAGTAAGGGTTGGCAGTCAAGAAAACCTCTGAAAGCAAAGGGGGGGATGTAATAGGTCATTGAAACAGATAAAGAATTTGGAAAGAAAGAAAGTGGAGAAAAAATGCCCGCGAGGTGGGATCCGAACCCACGACCTCCAGAATACCGGTCTGGTGCGATAAGCACTACGCTACCGGCGGGGCGATTTTCCCCTCCACTTTGTGGGGTATTTATGTTAAGGTATTTTTTGTTTCGTGCATTTGGGGGTGGTAGCCAGCGCCACTCGGACTACTGGGGGCAAACGCGGCCTTATTTTTAGCCCCAGGGCTGTTACCCGAGTGTCAGCGACATGTCGAGAGTGGTCGACCAGCGTTGAAGCCTCTTAACCTACCTTTGGCACCAAGACTGCCAAAACAGAGGCCCTCGCTATGCATGTAGCGAATCAGAAATGGGAAAATGAGGTGCTTGGTGAACTAAGACACAATAAGGATTGGCAATCAAGAAAACCTCGGAAAGCCAAGGGGGGAATGCGGTAAGTCATAGGAACAGATGAATTGTTTGAGTCAGAGAGAAAGTGGTGAAAAAATGCCCGCCGGGTGGGATCCGAACCCACGACCTCCAGAATACTGGTATATATATATATATATATATATATATATATATATATATATATATATATATATATATATATATATATAGCGAATCAGAATAGGAAATTATGGGCTAGTTTTAATAAGAGAGAAATAAGGGTTGGCAGTCAAGAAAACCTCGGAAAGCAAAGGGGAGGATGTGGTAGCTCATTGAAACAGACAAAGAATTTGGAAAGAAAGGGGAGAAAAAATGCTCGCCAGGTGGGATCCGAATCCACGACTTCCAGAATACCGGTCTGGTGCGATAAGTGCTACGCTACCAGCGGGGCGATTTTCCTCTCCACTTTCTGGGGTATTTATGTCAATGTAATTTTTTTTCAATGTCATTTTTTCCCCTCCACCCCAGAAAGTGGAGGGGAAAATCGCCCCTCCGGTAGCGTAGTGGTTATCGCACCATACCGGTATTCTAGAGGTGGTGGGTTCGGATCCCACCTGGCGGGCATTTTTTCTCCACTTTCTTTCTTTCCAAATTCTCTGTCTGTTTCAATCACCTACCACATCCTCCCCTTAGCTTTCCGAGGTTTTCTTATCTGCCAACCCTTATTTCTATATATTATATATATATATATATATATATATATATATACATATATATATATATATATATATATATATATATATATATATATATATATATATAGATTTATATGTGTGTGTGTGTGTTGTACCGTTGATTATGGACGCGATTGGAACAATTGGCAAGTCGTTTATGTAAGGACAACTCCGCGTTGGGGATGTTGGGCATGGTACACGCCCGCCGACGACAAGGCAGAAGCAGCGCTTGGCGCGCGAGTCAATCGAGCGCTGCGCTGGACAGAGCTAGCTTGGTACGTCAAACCTCTTGCTTCTCCGCCGCTTTAGCTACTCGCTAGTGGTTCAATAAATCACGCTTCAGTTTGTTTACAATCGTGGGCGCTACCATGTTCCAAGTATTCTTTTCTTGTCGATGGTCATATTCACCAGCCCAACGCAAAGTACTGGAGGCGTTGTTCGACTGTCTGGACGAGATTGGCGTCATTGCAGTGATTTAGAGGTTTGAAGACAGACTTTTCAATCCCGCTACTGACACACAGAGCGTCAATGTTTGTTATTTATTTTTTGTTTTCTTTTATTTCTTCTCTTTGTTTCTCTTTCTCGTGCCCTGTAATGTATGGGGCCTTTTCTTTCGCCCTCATGCTAGGCAGCATGTTGGTGTAGAAATTCCAGGAAACATCTTGCTTTATCTTCCACTAAAGAGCCTTCTCTCTCTATTTTCTTGTATCACACCATCTTCGAAGTTTCATTGCTGGACACACACACACTCAGACACACACACACACACACACACATATATATATATATATATACATACATATAACCTAATGACACTAATACGTGTAACGCATGTTCAGTTATTCTTTACTTTCATGGTTTGATTGTTGCCCGTGAAGTTGTACGTAATTAAAAAGTCCCGCTGGGTGTTATTACATGGGCACCTACAGGAGCCGTATGGTAATTGGCAATGCGTGGAACTTGTGTTTGATTGCAAATCGCCCAAAACAAATTGTACCAAGATGGTGGTCGCAACGGTCTACGAAGGTATGGGCAGGTTTATATCAATATGTATGAAGGGTACTATTCCCGCATAGTTTTCTGATAACAGCGGCTTGTACGGGGTGCGCGGGGTTGCAGAATGTCCCGACAGACTGCGAGCGCTATACGAACGTGGGAAAATTCAATTTACTTATACGTCCAAAAGGGTGTTACTATAAAAATTCCGCTGTCGTCTTTATACTAGTGTTAGGATAACATCCTGAAATAGGTTTTTCGACAACTTCATGGGCAGAATTTCCAAGCAAAAACGATATACCAACGGGCGCTATAATTATTGAGGAATCTGCAAAACCATGTCCCTATTGGGTGACTATTATGGAAAATATGTCGAATAGTATTTACATACCTTGGTAATTTACCAATATAGACAAGGGCAGCTCAAAATTTAAAATGGCCTGTGATAAAAACAATATCGGATACATTTTTTGCCCCCTTTTCACTCTCTTCGTGGAGTAATATTTAAAAAATTCAGCAATATAAAACTCCGACACCATAATCACAGAGTGCTGGTGAATTTGGAGCTGTTTAAGCGAGCGGATCATATAGGCGTTGACATCAGCTGGTAGATCTTATCAGCTCGTCAGGCGCGTGATTTCAAACAAACATTTTCGCCATCTCACGCCGTCACCAGACGAACTTCTTAACATTGGCATGTCATTTGTATGGGTAACATTGATAACAAAATATCAACTTGATACATGAATCGGTGAAACATTTATTGGAGGATGTTTAGAAAACACTCATTTTGTTCCTAAATGCAGAATCGCCCATATAGTGTTGGTTACAGCAAAACCCTAAAACTACTTGTTAGTTATTCTTTGTTACGTTTTTTTCGCGGCTATGGGTGCCTAAAAGCCCCGTAATTATAAAATGGCACATTAGGTTCTGGAACGCAGGATGAATAAATACTTACAGCTCCGTTTATTCGCATCATTTTTTTCTCACGCCAATCAGACTTTTCTGGAACGCGCGCGCGCCGGAAAAGCTCGATTTTACAATGGCAGAACAGCTGTAGAAAAGCCGTAGTCGTACAAAAGCTCTACCGGCCGTAGTAGCACTTCACGTCAGTTACAAAAACTGTGACGTGTTAAACAAGATAGAAAGCGCGCGCCAACAGCAACGCCGGCCGTTTCGATAAGTCACCGGAGCCCTGCGTCGGCGTTTATGTCGGAGCGTGGATAACGTCATGAGCTTGTTCGAATCCGCGGATGAGCTTTCTCGTCCGCCCAAGGATTAAAATTGATTTAAAATATTGTTACAGTGCAGTTGCTACGAAGGATATTGTCTTTGGGGTTTCTAATGTAAAGGGATTGACCAAGCCCCATGTGGTTTTTGGTGGTGACTGTGCCGGCCGCTTCCCGATCTGTTCGCCTGGCCCTTCACGGTCCACACAACAGTAAATAAACCCATTCCATCCATCAAGACCGTGTCACGTGGTGAGGTGCGGGGTAGCAACGTCCTGGACCTTGCGGACTCAGCGGAATCCTGCGTTCTCCGTCGGAGTAGGCGAATCGCTGGCTTGCCCTTGGACCCGGCTGACATGGCACCGCCCCGGAATGGTGAACACTTTTCCCCAGTGGTGGTCAACGGTTGGCACCACAAGGAACCACGCTCGTTCTCTGGGAACGATAACGACGATGTCGAGGATTGGCTCAAACACTACGAAAGGGTGAGCAAATACAATCGCTGGGACACAGCCGCTCAACTGGCCTATGTAGTGGTGTATCTCGTCGAAACAGCTTTGACCTGGTTTGAAAACAATGAAGCAAAGCTCACGACATGGGCGAGCTTCGTCGAGGAGCTGAGGAAATCTTTTGGCGACCCCATTTCCCGCCGCAAAAAGGCCGAGCAGACGCTGGCGCAGCGAGCACAGGTACCGTGCGAGACTTGTACAGCATACATACAAGAGATCCTTAAACTCTGCTGTCTTGTAAACCCGACCATGACTGAGGAGGACAAGGTGGGCCATTTGCTAAAAGGTATAGCGGAAGACGTATACCACTTCTTGATTGCAAAGGAAAACCTAGCCTCTGCAGCAGACGTGCCCAGCTACTGCCGCACATTTGAAGCTCTCAAGCTTCGGCGGATTTGCCCCAAATTTGGCCGTCTTCCAAACGTTCCCACTGTCGCTAGCGTAGACACTGGCCCATCTGAGGATATCGCATCCTTGGTTCGCCGCATTATACGGGAAGAACTAGGGTACCAAGCTCAAGCGTACACCGCCGGTCCGCCTGCCTATTCGGGGCCTCCTGCAAATTGCGTGTTCCACCAGTGCGCCGTTCACGAGCCTTGCCTTCAAGTACTAGCATCCAGACCACAACTCTGCTACACAGAGCCCTGCGGTACGTTTCCACAAGATGGCGTTCAGAGCTTCCGAGCGCCATCCCGGTGACTCGGCTATGAGAACGAATCCCGTAGAGTAGTCGCTGGCTACCCATGACAAGTCGAACCAGCCCGCTATCGGCAACAAGGCGACCAAGACCGCTATCGGGAACCACCTGTTTGCTATTTCTGTGGCGTCAGTGGGCACATCGCTCGCTTCTGTCGCCGTCGTCAGCAGCAAGCTCCGCGGCTCTTTGCTCCTTCTTCTCCCAACCGACGGGATGGCGCAATCCACCAGGATCCCCTTTTCCACTACCCGGCTCCGCTCACCAACCGCAATGCGTCTCCCGCCGTCCCTGACCGTAGCATCACACCACCGCTGCGCCAGGGCCGGTCGCCGTCGCCTCGCCGCCGGTCCGTGCCGCCGCCGCTGGGAAACTAGCTGGTGCGGCCGACAGGGGTGAGGTCGCGGAACGGTCGGTTTTACCAAATCCCCTGTCAGTAGTGATGGTAGAGAACAAGGTGTGTATTTGTGTCGATGGTGTGAACGCAACTGCTTTGGTGGATACTGGTGCTAGTGTGTCAGTGATGATCACGTCATTTAAAGATCGCCTTGGACATAAAGTTATGTTTGAGTGGGATGGAACTAGACATTTCCGTGGGGTTGGTGGTGAGCCTTTGCGGGTAGCTGGAATTATCTCGGCAGACGTTGTGCTTGGCGGAGACACTTTCAGGACTGAGTTTACCGTATTGGAGTACGCAACGCACGATGTCATTCTGGGTATCGACTTTTTGAAAGAATGTGGGCCAAAGTTAGATTGCGGTGCTGGAGAGATTTCATTGCGAAGTGTGTTGCCTGTCTGTATCGAGCAAGCCACCGAACAAGGCCGAGGAGTGAGTGTTACAGCGCAGTTGCTACGAAGGACATTGTCTTTGGGGTTTCTAATGGAAAGGGATTGACCAAGCCCCATGTGGTTTTTGGTAGAAGAGGAGGTTGAGGTGGTGAATGTGCCGGCCACTTCCCGACCTGTTCGCCTGGCCCTTCCCGTTCCACACAACTGTAAATAAACCCATTCCATCCATCAAGACCGTGTCAATATTGTAGCGATGGACTTAAGCAAGGAGCGAAAAAAACACGTTTATTAAGAGGGCGAACTTGTGCCGGCAAACACTCGCAAAACCACACCTAGGACAAGCAAGCTTGGACTACATCTTTCTCCTCGGTTGGTTCCCCAGTGAGAACATATCCATAAGAAGAAACAGCCCCTTTAGGCGGTCAGGGATTTTGCCCGCATGAACAAAGTCGTGGCAATTTGTTGTATTTAACGGTTACAGTTTACACTTTTGAGGGGATATCTCCATACACAAAGGAAGCTTTTTACATGGTTATCTGAGCTTTGGAACTTCGTGTAAGTACTCCATTTCACGGGACACATATATCAGTAAGAAGCGCTTCGATGTGGAAGGGTGAGCAGGTT
This sequence comes from Haemaphysalis longicornis, assembly GCF_048455015.1. Lineage (NCBI taxonomy): Eukaryota > Metazoa > Arthropoda > Arachnida > Ixodida > Ixodidae > Haemaphysalis > Haemaphysalis longicornis. The sequence goes on along the minus strand of NW_027526385.1, from coordinate 61,046,009 downwards.
AATCGCGAATTCACGAAAACAGAATTTCGCACTTTTCCCTCGGCTAGGAGCGGAATTTCCGAACATTCCGCCTTAGTGAGCCCCTACGCCATGCCACCAATGGGCTCCCGAAATTTCAAAACAAATGGTCTAGCAGTTTTGACTGGGCCTTGATTAGAAAGTTAGCGAGTCAGTCAATGTCGCACTTATCTTTAGTCTTTAGTTGCTCCAGGAATACGCACAAAGTAAAGGTACGGTCTTCGGAGACTTTATTTCAACTTTTCGACCGGAGACAGGTCTTCTTCAGGAATGAAAATTCTTCTTCAGTCTTTCATTCCTGAAGAAGGCCTGTTTGAGGTAGAAACGTTGAAATAGGCTCCGAAGAGTGTACTTTTCCTTTGTATATATTGAGAGACGGTGTTTCGGAAAAAGGCCTTTATTCGGTCGCCAAGCCCAGACCTTCGTCCACCATCGAAGCGAGGGGATGATGATGATCATTTACAGATGATAATGGCGATGGGTGCACGGATATGACTAACAGGGAAACACACCCCTTGGTGTCCACAGTGCGAGCGATGATGGTCATGTTGCGTCCGGGCACAATGTTCCGGCATTAACGTCCCTATGCTCACAAAATATATAAACATATATGCATATATATGTATATATCATATATATATATTACTAATTAAATATATATATATATATATATATATCGAAAGAAAGAGGAAGGGACAGAGAGGCAGAGGGTAGTGACCTTTGAAAATGGGGGGGAAGCGCAAGAGAAGAAAATTTTGAGCTGCCTGATTGCGTTGCCAGCACACGCTTCCCTGGCACACCTTGTGAAGGGGTAGGTATCCAATGGAAGGAAATGGAGTGAGAGTGAACAGGTTGGCGAGAACGCAGCAGAATGTGATAGCGAAGTTGGTTAAGAAAGGAAAATCAGAGTATATATTTGTGAGGAGCTACAGCTGGGATGAGCGAATCCAGGTTTGGGACACTTTCCTCAAAATTTATTGGGAGAAGTGGGGAGTGGGGCTGGTATTGTCGCGCCATGTGACCACGAGCAAGAGATTTGGGAAAGTCAAAAGTAAACTAGGTTGTACGGGGAAGTTCTTATCGCGAGGTGCCTACACGACGTCGAAAAATAACTTGAAAAAGAGCATAACTACAGCACTTGCACACATTAGAAACAGCAACATTCTTAGATAGGGGTTTTTCTGTGAACGAAGCCATTAAGTTTCGCGTCTCAGTTTAATTCGAACGTCTTTCAAGCGAACGTTCCTCTGCAAGAAACACACATGGCCAAGAAAATAAAAGAAAAGCAGCAGTCAAGGTAGTGATAATAATGAAATGCAGAGCGCGTAATTCGAACGTAGCCAGTTGCGATCACAGCAAGGCATTGCGACTTTTTTCTTCACTACTCATTTAGCATTATAATTTTCTAACAAAAAAAGAGTGGTCGCTCCCCTATTCTGTACTGAGATGTATTCATCCATAAACGAAGGAATAGGAAATGCTCCACAAAGTTTTGCGCCAACCATTTAAAGTAAACAAATTCCTTCTTTCTGCCAATTCAGTGGTTGTGCGGTATGTTGGGAGCCAGGCAAGGACGCAAGTTATCAATGTATGCTAAGGCAGAAAAAGCTAGATGCTAAAAGTAAAAGTACTACCAAAAAACGGAAGCAACTCAACGTCTAGTCTCTGAGACTCAAGGCAAACAAAGTTCGAAATGACGCATCAGAAAATTTACGGCTCTTAACGGGGGAGAGTAAAGGCATACTGTTGACATACTGAATGAAAACCAAATGACGGCAAGTAGTCGCGGGAGAGAAGCCGCGCAATTTTGAAACGCAGGATATTGATACTGTCACGAAGGTAGAGCGAACTCGAAGTTTCGGAGTTACAAAATTCATTTAACAAAACTAGGTTTAGTGACATTTGTAACTTCAATTAGCAAGGAAACGAAAAAATGGTAACAATAGAGACAGGTTACAGACAAATAAAAGAAGCTTGCTGTAACAATAGTTAATACCTTCAGTGAAGGAAGAAAAAAATTACAACGCCCAACGTGCATGACCTACTGAACCCAGAGAGTTTCGCTTGAACGGTACTTTTTAATGCGCTATTTTCCCATGTGGAATCCATTCTTTCGATGCTCTGTGGGAAAGTGCGCTCTAAGAAATGGCCCACATGGAGTTCAGCGCTATTAAAATTATTCCGAGGAACAATGCTAAGATAAGTGTTTTGGTCCCCGAGGCCTCAAGAATATCAGAGACAACTTAAAACTGGGCTAAAGGAAATACATAGTGAAAGATGCGGAAGTCCGCGGAAAAACTGTAGATCTCCTTCAATTCAGTGAAATGTCATAAGAGAAAAGCTTGCAAAATAGTTTTAGAATCTGTCAGATCTTTAAGGGTGTCCTTAGCCTTACAAACGGACACCATAAGTGAGAGTCACTGCAAGGGGTCGAGGCAAAAGATTAGTATGTATACAGTCCCATCAGCCTGTTCCCTTCTCCGTACAAGCTATGTATAAAAGGCGGCGCATGGTGGCTGAGTGGATTATCATTCTCAAGAAATAGTGTATTCGCTATTATAAAGCGAGTGACGCGAGAATACACTCTGTAAATCTGCCTACACCCAGCCTGGAGGCTGCCTAATTAAGCCCCTGTCTGCTCACTTGCACCAATTAACCCGTATGATTTGGATATCTTTAATTACAGCGACGACTCCCTGTTCGAGGATTACCACTGGGACCACTTCTTCTGGGGCCTCGGGTTCTTATGGGAGAAAAACGTGCAGAACATTGGCATGCTCAACGTTCATGGACCACGCGCCGATGAGAACCGTTTGATTGAAGTCGTGGAAGTTCTAGAGGTATGCGCACCACCCCCTCTTTAGTCACAGCCTCAAGAGCGTAGGCACGTACGCTGTTTGGGTTGCTGTGCTGTGCAAAACAAAACTGACTTTTATAAAGTGGCGAATAATTTCACTCTCTTACCATAGAGAGCCAGGAAGCTTTTTACAAACTACATGTAGGTGACAAATGTTTGAGGGAAGGTATACGAATATTGTGTTTCTTTGGAGCGTTAAGAGCGGTCCCTGCTTTAAGAAAGACAGACACACCTTTATTTTTACTGTCATAAGCTTTAAAAGTTCCCAGATAATTAACTAGTGTACTCGACTTGCGTAGCAAGGTGATGAAACTTTTAGGCTAGGTCAAAGTCACGTTTTGAACTGCAAATGGTCTCTATTACTGACTACCCTACTCAAGTTGCATATCCGTGTTCTGAGTCGCATATTCGTGCATTCCAAATCCTGTTGTGAGCATATCGCGACTATCCTGGTGGCCACGAGATAATAGCGAGGGAAGAGGCGTGGAGTATAGTGAGCTTTTTAAGGGCGAAGCTATTAGCAAATTGTAATTTTGTCGGTCCGCAGGAAAAAAATACCGAGATATTGCCGTGCTTGGTCACGTGAGCACTGGCCTCGGGGTGACCGCCCATCGTCCGCGCATGTTTTTTTCAATCCAAGCATGCCCACTTAGGGAGGTCAGCCCAGATTGCGGGGACCGCCTGGGAGTTACAAAAATCAACAAAATGCCGACCGCTCGTGTGCGCGGATCTAGAGGCGACTACCCGGCGTCCCCGGCGCACATTTGTCAGTCCAAGAATCTTGCTTGGTAATCGTGGGAACCTTTGCTAGGAACGAGAAAAACACGTAAAAGCGTACGCCCCGTCAAGGTGATACCCAAGGATTATCACTAAAAAAAAAATCAAAGTTCGCACTTATAGTAACGATTGTGGAGTAAACTTCCTTGCGACAGCAAACAAGAAGCAAATAGGCTGCAATTGTGGCCTGAAACCTTCGTGATTATCGTTGAGGTTGCGTGCAGGTTCGCTACCTATGAGTCTTTTGCGTGGGTGTGGTGAGCCTCTCTCAATTTTTCTTTTTTGTTGTTGTTGCTGTTGGAAATGCCTAGCCATATAAGCTTCGTTAAAGGGACACCGAAGGCAAATAACAAAGTGGGCTCATACGAAAAATTTATTGCCCCGAAGGCCTCTCAGCGTTTATTCGGCGGCGAAAGATGCTTTAATTCCCTAGGAATTAGTAATTGAAAAACGCATTTCATTCTTCGCCCCATTTCATGACTTTTCTCGTCGCGTTCACGGTTGCCGTGAACGAGTGAGACAGCGGTGCGGTCTAGCAGGGAACGAGAAACCTACCCAGCGAATCTTCGCCGCAGGAGCCACTGGTCGTGTACTCGGTGTATATGACAAAACAACTTACCCGGACCACACTCATGTTACCTGCCACTCTCTGTGCGTCAATCTTGGTGTCGAACGGGGCGTGAGGTGGTGGGTAAACAATGTCGATGTGCTGCCCGACCTTTTACTTTTCCTACAAAACATCTAGCGGACAGCGCAACCGCAGCGAGGACGACAGCATGGTTCTTCTTTTGATTTGCATTTTCCTTATGGATAGTCGTGTTTTAGTCGCTTCGATGCACTCGGCTTAACAACGTGACGCCATCTGTTAATTTACCTTCTAACAGCATGCAACGCTTACTTTTTTCCATCGCGATGTAGTAAGCTTTATTGCGTCATCTGTTGAATGTTTGGCGAAGAGATTTGCCTATTGGCCCATCTGCCATAGTAGGAGGGCAAAAACCACTATAAACAAACGCCTCGGCGCCAGTGTGTAGAGTGTGAATTCGTGCACACCCTACATACTCGGGGGAAGGGGGCTGAATCACCACTAGTGATAATTAGAAAGTAGAAAGAAGAGTTCCACCTGACGCACCTGGCCGTCGAATCCCATCGCGAAGCGAACGCGACCGCAACAAACACACAGCTTGGGCCGCCGCTGGCCTGGGTGAAAAACTTTCTTCGGGCAGACAGCGCTATGTAAGTGAGGAAAACAAGTGTTCTATCAGATGCAAATTACCGTCCACAGAAGCTTGATCAGATCCTACCGCGTTAACCAGTTTTTGCTATTCTGGGGCTCGGGAATCCATCTAGGTAGCGTTACTGGTGACCGGAGACGTTGTACAAGAGACCGATGCTTGCTGGTGCAGGAGAAAAAACTTTATACACGTATTTACGTGATGAGTACAAGTTTCGATGCTCTGCTCAAACAGCAGCAGCAACTGAAACTCTAACGGCAACACCAACAGCAATCCCAAGAGCAACAATCGGCGGCTCGAAACACCCCTTTTTGTTCAAGGAAAAGTCTCTGAAATTCCCCTGCGGAATTCAACTCCCAAATGTCTGGTCAAATCACAGACCCACAATCTCACGCACGTCGTCACCGACGTCGCGTGAAGCCGTTCTGGCTTCTTTCCCACGCGAACACGGGAGAGAGGAGGCGGTGATGCTGCCGATACGAGAAGACCTTTTATCCAAATACCACGCGCGCCGGGGGGCTTGACTCACGATGCTCACCGATTGCAGATGTCGTGGCCCGCGATTTCGAAGTCGTTTCTGCTGTGTTATAAGAATCGCCCGTGCCGGCATGGCTCAGGGAGTCGCGTGCGCGGACGCGCCTGCTAGTTTCTGCTGAAGTCACTCAGAGGACAAGAGTCGCGGTTTCCGCAGTGTAGATGAACCACCGTATTCAATGCGGATTGACATGTTGCACGAGCCTATACCGAAGTACGCGTGAATTAGCTCCGAGGTCCTTGGTCGGGTGCGCTGGATCCGCAGCCGGTCACAAGAACACGCGGAAGGCCGACGCGATACTTGGCGCCATGATGTAAATAAGTCGGTAACAGACACGTAACTTCGCCGAACCTAAAATAACCTTCACAACCCCCACCGGCGCCCCGGTTTGGCAACTTGCTAATGCCGGCACGGATGGAATTCCACCTGTATAATTATCATTATTTATAACTGATAAAAGTGAACGCGCACAGAAAGATTTTGTGTTTCTTTGAGACACTTTGTGTGTCTTTCCCGCTCTGTTGTTCGTTGCAGGACTTTCGGCACATCCGCTCAGTTGCCCTTAACGTAATGTCCGCTGGGCGGCCGATAGCCTCGTTTTTAGATTATTTACGCAAGTATTTTCTATGTACTCACCAAAAGGCTGGTATAATCGTTTTAAGCGGATGCAAGTGTTATTATACTAACTGGGCTTTTGTCTTCAGTGTCCCTTTAGTGCGCTGAAGCGCCGCATGATTGCTGAAAGAGGTTTGCTATTATAGGAGATCAAAGCATGACCTGTTTAATTAGAGGGTGCATGAAGAAAAAATATGACTTTTGTTAATTAAAAAGTCTGATTCGTCCGCGTAATCATTATAAATTTTTTATCGCAAACATTGGAATAATAACTGAGATAATGAAGAACAAAATAAGCAATGGATCCACGTTTAGGCGATTTTCAAAAAATCAAATCAAACTTCATTTCCGAATTGGTTGCAATGTTGTAGCCTGTCTGGCAAAACGCTTTAACAGCAGCTTGACTGGGAGAGAAAGCCGTGATAGTAGAGCAAACAACGGCACATGACGGAACTTTGAACTTCTCGTAAAACTCTGCAGTACAAAAATTGAGAAAAAAAAATTCGTTTCGTTACTGAGATCACATAAACAACTACCATGCCTAGAATCTTGAGACAGAATCTCGTCTGCATGACTGGTTGTTTGTGGCGTCCTCAGACGACATTTGCAGCAAAGCGACAAGATACACCATGGCCGTTTCTTGGGGTGTGAATCTTATGAAGATGTTTGGAGGCAAACCTTTAGAGTAACGCACCCATAAACTAGTGCGTCTGCAAGGATGATCTACGCATATAGCCAAAACTACGGAATTACACAGCTGCTTAGAAAGCGATGAGCATCCCTTCATTGATCGTTTCAGAGTGAGCGGGGATTTCAGCGATTGTTCAATAGCTCAACGTCTCCGTTGTGCCCCGTATCTAGCGTCGCGTTTCCGACCGATTCCGTAGCACTGGTGCTTCGCTAGCTCGAGTGCAGCAAGCAGCCGCGGCTTCAGCCTTTTAGGAGCGAACCAAATTAGCACCTCGCTCTGTACGCGGCTTGGTGTCTGTGTACATTGTTGCACATGCGGGAGCACCGTTGGATTGGATTGAACTGAATTTTATTGCATTGTATTGGAGTGGATTGGATTGAATTGGAATGGATTAGACTGAATTGGAGTGGATTGAATTGGATTCAATTGGAATGGATTGAAATGGATTCGATTGGATTAAAACGGATAGGAATAAATTGAATTTTAATGGATTATACTGCACTGCAATTGCATATACTGTACAAACGCGTTGTCACTCATTTACATGCTTGAGTGGGCAATGCTACGGTAATTTGCGGTAAAAACGATCCCCAGTGCGTGCTTTGCCCACTCGTCATGATTTACTTCGTGGAGATGCATGAATTTTTTTCCTTTTTGCTTTGGTGAAAGCACCTGAACCTCCTCTCGGTCCACAATGCAGGAGTAATGACTTCGAAATTCGCGTCTGTGTCGCAATCTATGCCACCGTTCAATTTGTATCATATTTCAAAGCGGTGGCTAGTCACCTCGCCACCACAAATAAACATAGAGGCTTAAGCCGATTGGGCTCCACATCAGTCGATGCCGCTGTCAGCTATTCTTATTAACCAGCTGCGATGCTGCAAACATATTTTTAATAATTATGTTCCACTCTCTAGCAGCCTTCGCCTCTCCATTGAGAAAGACTGGCCTATTAACGGTGTAGCTGTTCTACCGCGGCCCGTGACGACAGTCTCGGCTGGTATCGTGTCGCGCTTTCTCTGAACAGATTTCTCGCCGCGGAACTACCGGTTCTCAGTATAGAAAAAAACTGTGATTGATTCCTATGTCATAGGAATCGCTTAAACACGAAAGGGAAATGTACAGCAAAATCTGCAGCTTAACATGATTTTTGGGTAGGCGGCTGTCTTGTGGGTGTGCTTGGCGAGCGACGTGCTGCTGGCGGGTTGCTTCGGCAAAGGTGTGCTGGTATCATCTCCGTGACAGATATGACGTCAGTGAAATCTTGGTGTATCCTGGCAAAAAAACCCTTTTGTGTTAAAATATAAAACCCGAAAGCGAAGAACCCTAATTATAATGTGCACTTTAGTGCTAAAGGTTTCTTCCCCGCAAGGAGGAGACTTTTACAGGCCGCTTGATTCATATTACTGGCGTAACTCCCGTGACGGTTATGATGTCATGAAAATGTTTGTGTAGCCCGGAATGAAACACTCTCGTGTTAAAAAAATTGTTAACAAAGTAATGCGCAATGTGAAATTCTAGCGCACGGCTACCTGGAGTCTTCTGGACGACTGCAGGAAGTCAGAGCTTCATCAGTGAGCGCACCACAGTGGGCTATATATGGCGTTATTTCGCAGCGCGGTGCCTTCGCCGAGCATGTCTCGCGTGGCCTAGGCTTGCATCCCTTCCCTTCACACTTTCCTATTGCTGTTGTCACCCGCCTTCGTGCTTTCTCTATCTAGTATTTTTGGCTTCCACTTTGTTCGTTCGGTTATAAAGAAGCAGACGGCGACCCAAAACCACAAAAGCGGGCGGTTAGGAGGTACTCTCTAAAACAAGTCCTAATGCCATCATATTTTAGTCAAACACGTCTTATGTAGCCCCGGAAACAATGGCTTCCGCAGAATACTATTGCATATAGAGGTGACGCCGAATTCAAATTATCGATGTCAGCTTGGTTTTTTTAAGCTGGCTTTCCCACATAGAACTGTAAATTAAAGCATGGCTGCCTAATGCGGGACTATGATTAAAGAAAACGCCTGTAACTCTTGTGTTATAAAAAGCATCACAAAACAAACTACAAGGCAGACATCAAGAAACATCAAGAAACAAAAACTAAAAAAAAGATCGCGCTGTCCCAGCAGATGGAACGCAAAGGCGGGAAAATTGAATGTCACCTAATACACCTGCGAAATATTTCATAATGAGTGGAGGCAGAGGGATGAGAAAGAGTGTGAGCCGCTAAGGCGACTCTACAATTACGCTCAGTTTCATTACCTTGTCATAAATGCTTAGTTCACAGTGAAATTGTACAATTTACAGAATCAGTGCTGCAGTCAATATATGGTTAGCTTCTGATGGAGTATCGTTACAGAAAACGGCTGTAACTGTTGTTTTGGCGGAGATATCCGGAAAAAAAACTGTCTGGGAATTTGCCGCTTAGACGGCTATGGCATTACATACGGCAGATTCGCAGGTAATCTTCCTTTATAGAGTGAAAGAGCACTAACTTTTTCTTCTGCAACGTTTTTCCAATCGTTATAACTTTGCTGTGCGAATGTCTTTCAAAAACGGGCCGCATTCAGCGAGTGTTTCCGAAGCCCAGCTTTCTGACACCGTCACCATTCTCGCCATGCTGCGCAGGCATGGGAACGTGACATGGCTTCACCGGCCCTATGTGAGACCTTTTTACCAATGCCCACCGACAGCAGCACCCACATATTGCAGACCGCATGCAGAAATTGTCTCCCGCGTGATACCATTTTCTTCTCGTGTTCATTTTATGGTGACGCAGGACATACATGCAACTCTTAGAGTGACATGCCCACGGATTTAAGTAATGGCTTTCGCCGCCGTAAAGGTTCACGCTGCCAATGTTGGTTCTTCGTTTCAGGCTGCCTACCTTGCCACTTCGAACTACTTCTTCGACAGGCACGTTAAAACCGTCGTCGGCTTGGCCATACACTACAACTACAATTTAAGCGCCATCACGCTTGCTCTGTAAGTATACATGTTTTTGGAGAATTGGATATTTTTACGTGAGTACAGTCTGGCATACATTTGCTTCTGAAACAATTGAGCAAGAAATTCCTAATCGAACAAAGCACCTTCCTTCCTCATTCCCATCGCAAGGATTTTATGTCGCAAACACCTGCTAAAGCATCAAATGTTTCCGCCCCGATGAAGCACAAAACAAGCGAGGCAGCGGTAATGTACAGTTATATAGAAGCAACCGAATACAACGCCAGCACGTATATTAAGGTCTCTGTGCTTTTTCGAACACCCGTGTTCAATGCTGTTCCGGAACACTGTGCAAAATATTTCTTCATGGGACCCGAGATTAGTATTGACGCTCTGTTGAAGAACAGCATATTTCCGTTTCTGCGGCACCTCAATGGTGGCGCTAAACGAGCCGCCCGTGCGCGGCTGCCGCACTACCCCTCGCATTGCAGCACAGCCGCCAGCGTAGACGAGTACCGCCATCCAGCGGCAGCCTGAGAAGACGCTCCTACGCGAGATTTTCGTACACTTGTTACCACTGACTTTAGCCAAAATAAGCGTTCCTGTGTTTTCATAACGCAGCGAAAGCACGCAAGCGGCCATAATGAAGCTGGCTATGCGCACAGTACTGTATAGAGGTCAGAGAATTATCTAGTCGAGCATTGAGCGGGGTATTGTACCGGAAGCACAAGGAGCTTGTTGGAGTTCGGAATCTCCGCATGGTTTATCAACTGGGCTCCCTTCACATTGCTTCTACCTTCATTTTTTCTTCTATGTTCCAACGTGACCATGCAAAAATTTTCCGCTAAGTTTTTATAAACTTCCGAATGCATATTGCAAAATATTTGTCTGAAAAGTTTAACCAGTTCGCTGTGGAAACTGTTATCACTTTTACCACTTTGCGGTTAAGGTCGCGCGGTATTCCAAGAAGGCGGTGACACCTGTCTTCACGTTGTGGATATTTTCTTCCCTATGTTAGAAAAGCGACGCGGAAGGTCGTAGGGACAGTATATTCGTGTTCCCGGTGATCGAATCCACCGTAATAAAGCAACTAGAACGTTCACTGCAGGGTCGCCCGAAGTGTTCCCGCTTCCAACACAGCGTTGGAAGGAATTCATGATTGGTGCGCGAATTGGAAAATGAAAATTAACCTCGATAAAACAGTTTTCGCAAGAATAACTAACAAAACTAAAAATGCCCTCTTCTTTGATTATGAGCTCAATGGAAAACGTTTAAAGCGAGTTACCCACTTCAAATATCTAGGAGTCACAATAGCCGACGATTTAAATTGGAAGTTGCACATAAGTAATGTATGCTCTTCCGCAGAAAGAAAATTGTGGTTTTTAAGAAGGATACTTAGACTAGCCTCCATGAAAGCTAAGTTAACGGCGTATACACCCTTTGTACGGCCTGTGTTAGAGTACGGCAGCATAGTGTGGGACCCGTCACAAAAATACCAAGTTGATCAGCTCGAAAGGATACAAAGAAGAGCAGCAAGGTTCATTAAGTCCGACTATCGATCATCAGAGTCTGTTTCCGAAATGTTGCACAAGCTCAAACTCCCTAATCTTTCCCAGCGACGTAGACTGGCACGACTAAAGTTTCTATATCTAATGCACCATAAGTACTTTAATTTTAGCTCTGAGCTGTACTTAAAGCCGCGGTCCTCGCGAATAGTAAGAAGTAGTCATGAAGGTCAATTTATGCCGATAATGACACGCATAAACGCTTACAAATACTCTTTCCTTCCTAAAACAATAGAATAATGGAACCTTTTGCCGCAAGAAACTGAAAATGCAGGAACCCTAAATCAATTCGAAAAATCTGTGTTAAACCATTTCTCACTCGAAACTCAACAGTTTTAAAGTTCACCTTCCAGTCCTCTGCTCCCCAGAATGGACGGAATTTCACCGTACTTTGCTTCGTAGCGTAAGTGTGAGCCTTGATATTTTTTTTCTTGTCTGTGAATCTTAAAAACTAGGTAACGTCTGTGCATACGGATACTCTAAATGTACACTTAAACGGGTGACTATCGATGAGTACCTTGAAGTGTTTTCTTGTTTTCGTAGTCTTGCAGGTTGGCAGCACTGTCTCCGCGTAAAGGGCGGGACCATATATGACATTATTATGAGTATTGTTGATCAGTTATTGGCGCATGAAGAACTGTGTGTTTCTAAATGTCGATGTGTGCTTTTTTTCTTCAATGTATGTGTTTTCGAAGTGGGTGTTTTGAAGTGTTACTTATTGTCAGCTACATATCCCAGCGTTTTTTTATTTTTTTCCAACCCTGTATCGGCCCTCACGGGCTAACAGTATGAATAAATAAATAAAAAATAAAAAATAAATAAATAATAAAGAAATTTTCAACACCACTGTTGACATTGTAATTCAGCTTGCATGTGTAAGTGTTTGCGAGTGGGATGTAAAGTGTGAGAAAAAACGGTAAATCCGGTTTTCAGGGGATTTGCGTTGAGAGAAAAAAATTGGCGGAAAGAAAGGTTACCTTAGAGAAGGTTCTTCATGGTTCTGAGGGTAAGGGGGGCGACAGTGTTTGCTAGTTGCTAGTAGCGCTGCATGGCTTTCAGCTCGAGCCTACGAAGCGTAAAAAGGGTGACGTCTGGTACGGCGGGCGTACAGCGCCATACGAAAATGCCTGCGTACTGCGGGAAAGCGAAAGAAAAGCAGGGCACACCTCAAAACGGCAACGCACAGCTACCTACAATGACATTTGCACGTCGTGCTTTCTGTACTGCAGGGATCGCTTCAACCTGTCCCTGTTGATCTTCCTGACGCACGTCTCCTTTCCGGAGTACACCCGACCGGACTGCCGGATCTTACCAGCGTCGATGCTCAACTTTCCCGAGAACACTTCTCGCGACGACTTCAAATACGGAATGTCAATTGTAGGATAATTTCTGTTTTCATAGTTGCTGCGAAACGCGCACCATATCAGATAGAATGCACAATAACCCTTACTAACATCGCATGGTGGTAGACAACAACCACTGACTCGCTTGGTTGCGCAGAAAATTCGTTGTATATCAGAGATTGTTCCCCCATTTGCGTCGCGCCATAATTTTCCCCACCCGTGTGGCACCACGTGGCGCGAGTTTTGCGCCCGCTACAGCAACGGACAACAAAGTTTTCAAAAATGTCTAGTATCTATGCCGGTCCTGGTGCCTGATGGGTGGTTACCTCATCCCTCTGCCTTGAGGGATAGGCGAATTTCGAGCCGCTAGAGTAGGACGTTGTAAGGAACACGCGTGGAAAAAATCTGTAACAGCGGGTGGTTTTTGTTCAGTGTAAATACTGATGTTCTTCCGTAAGGTCATAAGGGAGGAGAAATACGCATAAACTGAAATGTGTTGCACCAAAACACTACACCACAAAGGAGCACACGAAAAAAAAAACAAAGAGGGCTAGAACTTCGTAGGAATCTGAAGGAGCAAGCTTGTTGACCTAATCTGACTTTCTTAGCATCTTTGTGGCAGGGCCCATCTTCACTTGACCAGGCCCCTACACAGCACCCTCCAAAACTTCTTTTTGCGTATTGCACGTATTGCATGTGGGGCGGTATCCTTCCCTTCTCCGACGCTGGTTTCCCTTTCCCGGCTCACGCTCAGTCACCCTTTCTCGAAACACTCTCCGACCCTCCCCCGGTGTTGGCGTGTCACGTTTCTCCTCGCGTAATCCAAGGATTGGCTTCATGTTTACTGTACCTGACCATTTTCTGTACCTCACATGGCGTTTCATGTGCCTCAAAACATTGATATGTGAGGTGTTCACCTTGATACTCGGGTAAAGCAAGCACTGGCAAGACGGGCGTATCAATCAAATGCAGACTTTATGTAACGGACATATCGCAAAAATGTTAGCGTCAAATAAATAGGAAGATAAAAAGCAGTCCATTCTGAGTTATGACCAGCACCTACCCATCGTTCGCCACTTGCGTTAGCAGAGATGAGGAACCTTTAGAGGTTACTTCAATCAAATTTTATTTATATAGAGTCACGCGTGAGTTAAACAATCTGGTATCGTAAAGTATTTGCGTTTTTACAAATCCGGAGCAAAAATTCTGAACCCTTTCGCTGCCGGTTACCAGGGTGAACGCGAATCTTGGCCAACCCCGTGAAAGCGTACACCAGTCTCATGCGAAATTCCTATAAACCAAATTCCAAGTTCTTCCTTGCCGAACACTTAAGCGGCCCCATGGCATTCCAATTCATAACATTCAGAAGTCCCTCCCTTAACACGCACCCGTACACGAGCACGCTCCCGTTGTCGTTCAGGGCTGCGTGCTCTTCGATGGAGCGGACTAAGAGCGGACTACCCATGGCGCAGTTCCCTTGAACTGGCGAGAATCGAGGCGTGCGCCAAGTTAGCTTGCCTTTCTCTTATCCAGAGACAGGCAACTTCTGTGATTGGTGACCGTATTTTAGCGGGCACGCCACTTGTGGGAGATGGGCATTTTAGGGCCACCAGCTGCGCGTGAGAGTGAATTTTCGGCCGCCAATCGCTCGTAAGGAGGAAGGGCAAGGGTTTAAGGAAGAAGTTTCGCCTCTTAATCCCAACAGCTACATAGACGGTGACACGAGTCAGTCAATGCAAGCTACACTTGAAAAACAACTCGAGCCCTGGCACCCCGGGAAGCCGGAACTACAGTGGAGCTGATTGTCTGGTTCGATTTGCTGTGTAGAGGTTTAGCAAAAATGGCTATTTGCTACGTTGAATTATAAGGACAGTGCCACAACCTCTACGCAACAGACTAACAAGGCGCACTGTTGTTTTATATTGGCAGCGATGTTTTATTAAGTGCGGAGCACTTTAGTGCCCGGTGTGTTGGTGGCCGCCAAAGAACACACGGGACTGCGCAACGGCAGAGGTAGAGATACGCCGCTTGTGCGAAGCAGTCTACTAGACCCAGGTGAAAAGAGGCGGCAGTGGTGGAGACGGTGTGAAGTGGGGCCGCAATCATACTCCTCTCGTAGATGACCATCACTAACTGCTTAACATAGAATGCGAACACACGTCACCGCGTAAACTGAAGCGGGCAGGAGATGAAGTCGCCACCTGCCGACGAGCAGTGTAGGCTGCCAGCAAGAGTAACTTCGTAATGCCCACTAGGTGGCGAACCAGGTCGCTGAGTTTCTACCGAGTTTGCACAGCAAACAATACACGAAAGCATTCGAACAAGCTGAGAAAAACACTAAAGTGCCACGAGAGCAACTTTTTTTGAAGGCGATCTGATTGTACATCGGCGATACAAATAAGGCAGCTGTGCATCGCCACCCGGTTACAAAGGAGAGGCCACTAAACAAAATCAGCATCCTTATCAGCACGCTGTCTTGAGAAGTTGCAAGTCATGCACGTGGGAAAGACCACACATACTGGTTTGCAGAATGTTACCTAATCGGAAGCAAATGCGCAATAGCTAAACGTAAATTCCTCGCCCATTGTGCGCGAAACATGCCGCCCACATCTGACTACTCCACCTGTGCACGTGACACACGGCGGTGTTTTTCCCTTCTCTCCTGCTCAGGACGAAGTTGCCAGGATCGTGCAATCTCTTCGCAAAAGCACCGATGTACAGATGGCCATATCATTCACAATGAGAGCTCGAAGCTGCACGCCACAAGATAAAACTTCTGACGATCAGTTATTCCAGCCGTGCGAGAACCACACCATAACAAAATTTCAATGGCCCGACAATTCGCCATTGCTCGTAAGTATAAAACCAGTTCCCTTCGAAACGCATTGAAAGACTCAGATAAAACGTTCGGCACCCAAAGCGTACTCGCTAAGCACTGGGTGAGCATTTCTCTTCGCTACGACGAAGTTCACCTGCCGGGACTCTTTATGTGGTTGATCGCCAGAAGCTTCGGCGACGCGTCATTAGACACTGCTGTGCGGTTTTCAGCTGCAGTATACATGCAAGCCACACCATTGGGTTCTCAGTGCACTTGAATATCTGGAAAGCAGAGGTGCACTATTGGCTCGAGGTAGCGACCAGTGCAAGCGCCAGAATGGCTACGCCGATGGAACATTAAGCCGCTCAAGAATCGTTGTTACTTGTAATAGCGGAAACATTTATTTCTACCTGTTGAGATATTTAGGTAGAAGGCCATGTACAGCGTAATGCTTGGATTGCACATCAAAAGCCTCCAGAGAGGCTTCCAAAGTGAATGGGGGGAATGGGGGATGGCGAGCTCTGGGCAATCGATTATGATTACGATGACGGGATTGTTCGAAGTTTAAAAACAGTTTTTTCTCGACTCCCATTTTAATGCCGTGGCGTTCTGTGTGTGACAAGTTGGGCTTTTAAGGACGAGTGTCTTTTGTAAGCAACCAAAATACAAAAAAAAATTGCAAAGTAAATTACAATGGCGGATGAATGATGGGTTCTGGTGAATGACTAAACCGTTTTACGTCCTAGCACTTTAGACCACTCCAGCCACTTTTTTAAGGCGCCGGTCGTGCGTTTTAAAAACGCGCTCCTATATTTTACCTTCGCCGTCGACGCTCGAGCAGGCGAGCGAACATAGATGACACCAAAGACAAACACGACAGAGCGACTCGGAACCGGAAGATGAAATTATAGCTAAATTGTGAGAGGAGGGCGCAATGCCGAGGCCTTGCTAGACATTCTCAGTGGTAAGGAAGTGCTGCGAGATAACGCTGGAGTGACGCGTTCCGTCGTGCGTTCAAAGATGACGCAATCACTTCCTTTGGTTAAGTAAATGCTGCGTCGACCTTTGAAGCTAAAGAGCCCTCATAGTAGAGACCATATTGCTCCGTGGTAGAGACTCTTTTCCGCCGGCGCCAGAATCCACAGGAGCGCATTGCTGAAGCAGCAGTTATGCGCGGTGCAAGGGCATCTCTACTTGCGTATGGCTCTCTCAGAAATGCCAATAGAATCTTTGGTGCATCTGATGAGGTTTGTGAGCTGTGCGCCGCAAACTGGACAACCGATTGCTCGTATTGACTGTATACTTCTCGCCTGCAGCGCTGAGCATAGGCGTAGCGCATTAATCGCACATCGACCTACATCAATATTACGGAAATGTAATGTAGATATCAAGACAAACAAGAATTTTCGACCACTTATGCACGAGAAGAACCCGTTCTTCTTCGTCTTGACGCCTCGTAGGGTTGACAACAACTCGCGAGATACTCGCATGAATCTCGGCTTTGAGAAACAGGTATTGTTGATGGAATTCGAACATATATTCGTCTATTTTTTCCTACCGGAACGCCTACTTTGTAACAATCAACGACTGGCAAAGGAGTGTTCTTGAAGGAGTATAATGTGAAGAACAGCATTGGTGTGTAACCATACATACGTCTGTCTGAAATTCTGTGCCTGAAGATAGTTTGCACTGTAGAAACAGATGAACAGCTGCGCACAAATTTCGCACTAAGGAGTATTGTAATCGCCACACCCTTTGTTCTACATCGAAGCCATGACCTCTCTAATCGTACTAAGAACCAGGCATACTAAGCCCATTCTTGTAGACAAGAAACACACTCAGCCACCCAGCCCCCCTACACGGCCTTGCAGAGTCTCTGGGGCACAGAAAAATGTACCAAGAGACGAACCACTTATCGAAGCAAGTCGAAGTACAGCCATCTGCTTGGCTTTCGCTGTCGGTAAAATAACTCGACGCACCCTGTCTATAGGTTCTCGCATCACTTGGAAGATGCCATACCTATACGGGCACATTGCTCCGTGACACACTGAACTGATGCTTCACGCCACGTTGCCTTTGAGGCGTCATCACTTGTTAGGTGTAACTGTAAGGCTCATTTTTTTGTTATCGCAAGTTCAGACCCCTGTGAACACTCGGGGCACCTGAGCAGCTGTTATTGCGAGAGCAAAAATGGCCGCTTATCTGCATGCTCCCGTCACTCCAAATTCTTTCAAAAGGTGACAGTCTTCTACGGCCTTTCCCAACGCTTGCCTCTATTCTCTTCCGCAATCACCACCCATTCTCTTTCTCTCACGTCTCGCTGGTCTCACGATAAACGCGGCGGAGGTTCACTCAAGACAAATCTATTTCCCCGCGTTCCACTGCTCACGCGATATCCATTGGAACCTTTTGTTACTGTAGAACTTGGAATTCTGCCATCAGCTGTAGCATTAAAATAGCCATGCAGGCAAAATACAAGTTTGAGTTATTCGAAAGATATCGTGCTCTATGGTGCCCCGAGCGCTTGTCCGAATACGAACGAGGCTTCATTAACTGAGCAATTACTTAATGTAAGTTAAAATTTTGATTTTCCCGCTAAACCATGCGTGTCGTGGTCTGCAATGACATCACAGGAACCGACCGCTCTACAGCTGATTGGGACACGGCCGGACTCGAGGAGCAGCGGGCGCGCAATCCGGCCGTGATTGGGAAGCCTTGGTTACCGTCAGTGACGGTAGATGGCGGCACCATACCGTGTCAAGCCGTTTTCTGCCTAACGTTTGTGTTGGACCGTATTTAAACATGGCTTGTTTTTCTTCAGGGAGGAAATAATCGTTTGACAAACCTCGACAAATATTTTCACGTAAGACACCGTTGCTTGCGTTAATCGGCCAGTGTCGTCGGAGGCAACCCCAAAGCTCAGCAGTCCGGTGCAGCTAAACCAAGCATAGTGCGCGCAGTACCAACGGCAGTACGCATCGGTAATTTTAAGTTTATGTCTGCTTTCGTAACTTCCGCTGTTTGTCCCGAAATTATTAGAGCTTTAAAAAGACTGTGCTCTATATTTAAGCACAAGTAGCTCGTTCGGCAAGCTTATAATCTCTGCCTAATTTGCTTTTGCCGCATCCGCCATTCGCAGAGCTGGCTGGTATGACATCATAAGTTCTGCTGCGCGAAACGAGCTAGTGGGTTGCATGGCCATTCGTTTTTTTTTAATAATTATGTAGCTTAATTTAGCTAAGTTTACGTTAAAACTGGTGTCGGTGTGAGTCTAACAAGGCAATCTTTCGAATGAAACAAGGTTGTTTTTCCTCTTCATGGCTCCTTTAAGCAATAGCGCTCTTTTTAGGGGCGAAGCTCCTTAGGGCGTGGGTCTGTCCATCCTCGACGTATGTATGTAGCCACCTCTAGTTTAGTTCTTGGATTGTTTACTAGATGGCGTGGCTACCTCTAGTTTAGTTCTTGGATTGTTTACTAGATGGCGGTACTTGTATATGATGAAAAGATGCGCTTGGATTGTTTACTAGATGGCGTGGCTACCTCTAGTTTAGTTCTTGGATTGTTTACTAGATGGCGGGGAGCGTTGTAATAAAATCCGTTCGCTGTTGGCGCGCGCTCGGAGTCGCCCGATGGATAAGGCTGCAGATGTGCGAGCCCGCGAGGCAGAAGCGCTCCGTGAAGCTGCGCGACGCCGCCGCCAAGATCCTGCCGTACGAGAGCGGGAGGCCGAAGCGTGTCGTCTGGCTGCGCGACGACGCCGCCAAGATCCCAGCGTTCGAGAACGAGAGGCCCAAGCGTCACGGCAACGGCGCGAGGACCCTGCCGTACGCGAAGCGGCACGGCTGCGGCGCGAAGAGGATCTCGAAAACGTCAGAGAACGGGAAGCGGCGAGAATGCGCGCGTATCGGCAGGCAGACCCCGATGCAGTGAGAGCTCGTGAGGCGTCTTCAAAACGCATCAGGCGAGCTCAGCCCCAAGGTGCCGACGCGCGGTTTAAGCGAGACTTTCTAGACGTTACGTTCGGGCACAGATGTAGTGGGCGAACTTTCACTGAAGAGTCACGGTTTTACCGATGATTTCCCCTCAGGAGCTTCGCCCACTCATCATCATTCACCCCGTGGATATGCTGTGAATTTTTTTGGGGGAAAACATTTTTTTGAACACCTTTTTAACAGAAAAATCAACCTAGAATTTGAGAATGATGACAAGCATGAACTATGGTACGAGATTTAGTCATTTGAGAGGTTTTGCCTACGTGAACTTGTTGAAAAATTCTGTTGCCTTTTGGCATGGAAGATGTATTGAGCAACAGACCGACAGAGCTACATACACATATGCAGACCTAATGCGGACAGGACCGAATTTTCGGGTTTAAGTGACCCAAGAAAGACTATAGCATTTAGTAATGCACTCCGAACGAACGTGCCGGTAATATGGGCGCAGCCGTCCTCCGTGCGGAGGATCAGCTTCGCTGATAATTGCTGGGCCAGCGGATGAGGCAGCGGGAATGGTCGGAAGCGTTGCCGCCACCTTGCTAAAACCAGGCGCCTTATTTTTATCATCATATTCGTTATCGTTGTCGCCTTCACCCCCAACCGTTCTCCTTCGTGCAGTGTCCTCCTCTCCATTGCTATGACTAAGTTCCTTGGCCTGTAACCCTTGTCAGTCCTATATTTACAGCTACCTTTGTACAGGGTGGTGCGACGATAATTGGAACACTTAAAATTTTTTTCCGAAACGAACCACCGCTCTGTTCGCGCTCAAAATTCACAGGAAGGTCGCATTGTGTGGTCTATTTTGTTTGACAACAAGAGCGACGACGGTATTTACCTGGTTATTATGAAAATAAATAAAAAAGATTTTCGACTATGGAAGAATGGCGGCTGATTTGGACGTGGAAGCCAGCGCAAGTTGTTGTGAGAACGACGGCGCCACCTGGGGTATTCAGAGGGAAATGCACGTTTGGGATTCACAGTAGGAAGGGAACAAATGGTGTAGCAGACGATCAGAAAATGTGAAAGCGGGTTTTCTGATCGTCTGCTAGCTCATTTGGCTCCTTCCTAGATGCATCTTCTGATCATCTGCTGCACCACTTGGCGCCTCCCAAACGGAAATCCCAAACGTGCGTTTGCTCTGCTTACCCCAGAAGGCACCGCCGTTCCAAAATAAACTTCTGGGGCTCGCACGTCCAAATCAGTCACCATTTTCCAAGGGGAAAAATAGTTTTTATTTATTTTTTGAATAAACAGGCAAGCACCGTCGTTTTTCCAGGTTTCAAAGAAAATAGACCACAAAATGTGGCCGTCGTGTGAAGGTTGAGCGCGAACAGAGCGGTGGTTCGCTCAAGGAAATTTTTTTAAGTGTTCCAAATATTGTCGCACGACCCTGTGTGCGTACATTGTGTAAAGGGCTCTGCAACATTAAACGCCAACTTCACTCAAAATTTCGACATTTTGAAAACTCCATTTTCGTATATTCTGCTTAAAAAGAAAGCAACATGCAAAATAGAAGAGCTTAAATACGCGCGTGGATGCGGCCAGCAAAAATTTGCGATTTCGAAACCGAAACCGAGGCGAGCGCGACCATTGAAGTGACGTAGCAGCTTTCCATCGAGCGGCTGGACGGTCACCAGCTCGGGAGAAAGTCTGCACGCAAGGTCTACGCGCGCACAGGGCAGCAGATGGGTGAAGCGTGCGCAGCAGAGCTTGACCGGTTCTCCAGCTGCGTGGCTGGTCAGAGGAAAAAGCTTCCGTCGGCTGGAACGTCACAGGCGCGTCATGACTGTTTACGCGATCCCCCGGCAGGTGCAGCGTGGTCTGCAGCGAAGCTTTTTTAAGCGCTTCTTACTGATTAACGAGCCGCTTCATGTTGATACCACTTGTTTTCCAGCAGATTTGGGGGGTACTTATTACACATTAAAAATAAATCTGTCCGAGTTGAAATTTGAGTGCAGTTGGCCTTTAGCCATAAATGCTTTCACTCTTTGCTTCGCTTCTGTAAGCATAGGAAAAGCTGTAGTAATCGCCAGCCGGGAGTGAAATGATTTGCTCGTCGCAACATTTCCGCCTTCCGTTTCCGCTTGGCCTTTTTGGCTTTTTTAAGTTCCTAGAGAATACGTTTATTGCTACAACTGAACGAAAGCTGGCCAGTAGCCGCTACACCACTGTAATGACGTAATTCGCGCACGAAAAACGGCAAGACTATAAAAATGCATAGTTTTCTTGTGGAAGTTTCTGAGGTATGTGAAGGGCGCAGAGCAGTACTTTTTGGCTGAGATACTTTGTGACCTCCTATTCTATGCACTGGATGTGTCGGCTACATTTACTACGTTCTGAAAGCATTTAGTATTTAGAAGAAGTTAAAAAAAGTTTTCAGCGTCCCTTTAAGACTAGCGAAGCGCTGGAAGCGTCTAAGTACTTGTGGGTCAAGCAGCGGGTACCCGTTTAGTATTTGTATCTAATAGCTCCGAAATATGATTAACAGCAGGCCGGGGCATACAAGCTTTCTCAGCGCTCCTTTTGTGCCTTTCCTTTTCCCACGCGCTCGTTATGGAGCCCGTCGAAGCGAATGGGGATTGAGGAACCGCAGTGGACGTTAGACAACGCCGACACCAGCCCTTTCCTTCAAGCGGCAAAGCAGTGCTTTTGAATGTTGTTGTGTGTTTTGATAGTGCATCTTTGGCGGTCTGTTTTTATACAGACAAACTAGAGCGGCTGTCATGCTGTTCGAGTGCTTCTGTTCATTACTGAGCTAGAAATGTGGCATATCCTGAAGTTCTTGATTACTAACATTCCAACACTTGTTTTTTCCGCAGTTCTGCTCGAATTCCTCGGTGAATGTGACGTACCTGCCCGGGGTAGAAGCTGCGTTCACCTGGGACACCCGTTCTGGAACAATCATTACCTTCGAAACTGGCTTTGTCCTCATGCGAAAGGTATTCTCTCTTACGTGCGGGCATTTTTCGCCGAAGGCAGCTTGTGATGCCATCTCAAAGTTGAACTTGGCACATATTCGGGGTACCTTTTTAAACCATCATTGTAAAAATATATGAGGACAGATTTCGACTAAACACACGTTTCATGAAGGCGCTGTTAGCTGAACTAATGCTAACTCCTCGAATTATGCCTTTTGTGGGTATGCAGGGCCTCGCGGGTGTTTTCGTTAAAAATTATTTACTATTCGTGCTTCCTTCATTCTTCTCGGCTCTTTTCTATTAATGTGTAACATCTTTTTGCCAAGTACCACCACAGCCACAGCCGTGTAATGCCCTGCATTTTCAGTAAAAAGCAGGTTTGGCTGAAGTGGCACCTTTGTACATTACAATAGCGCAATTGGACATTTGTTCTACAGAAATCTTAAAAACAAAATATAAAGAAAGAAAATTAGAATTTTTCCTTAACGAGTTTCGAAAACATGAATCCTATTCATGGCCCCGTAACCACCGAAGAGTAAAGAAAAAACTGTCAAGGTAGCTTACACTAACACGCGAAACTTGAAGGTAGTGAAACTGTGCGCATCCTTCACGACACGTATCCAGTGCCTTCGGAAAACAAATATTATATTATCACGACGTTTCAAGTGCAGGATTCCAGCCGATTTTCTTCTTCTTCGCTGTCGCAACGACCTTTACTTCTTATTTATTGATATAGGAAAGCTCACAGTAATTCTCATTTTATAATCATTTGGCATGCGATCAGCCAGTACCGATCACCACTTAGGCCCCTTTGCACTGAAGTCATTCATTGTCTTGTGCGCAATAATACAACTTGGCATCATCCTCTGAGGCCACGTGTTCCGTGTTGTCTCTCTCTACTCGTGTCCGTTCTCTATCCTTAGCGCGACGAGACACAATTCCTTTTTTTTTGTTTTGCTAATAACGAAGTTTATGTTCTCTCTCGAGGCGAGCGGCCTTCTCGTCGGGTGTGCGGACGACTCGTGGGTGACACAAAGACGGAGTTCTATACTACGCCCTTGTGCTTGCGAATGACGAACCCACAGCCATATTTTGTGGATGGGGGGTGGGGGGGTGCGTAACTCGACAGTGACGTGAGCAGTGTGATTGTGATCGCGAAAGTGTTGCTACGATTGTGGCAAGGTTGTAGGTTTCCGTTTTTCCAATCTTGGCCAAGATCTCTAAGCGGCTGTGCCTGCCTTGACAAACGTGCATTGGGGACGCTGGGGGTCATGGTGAGGCACGCACACAGGAGCGCTCGGCAGTTTCTTGGTTTTTTAACTGAACAGCCGGGTGGTCGCCGCGAGGCACGTGCTCATGTGCGCGCGCTCACGTGCACTCGCCTTTTTCTTGCTATTTTTAACTGCGGACAGGAAAAATAACAGTTTTCTAAACAGCCTCGCTGTTAAAAATCCGCAAAAGAACGTTGGAAATACAAAAAAATCAAGTAGCGTAAAAGGAACAACTTTTTGCACTGCGCCTTGCGTCTTCGGAAATAGACATTAGTCGCGAAGCAATGAAACTTAATCGCTGCAATTCTATAGATATACTTCAGTAGCCAACAAAAACAACCGTACCTTAAAAACAGTAAAATAAGTCAACGTCTCCACGCCTCTTATAGCCATATTTGGCTGCAAAGAACTCACACTGTAGACAAGGGGCCTTGAATTCTATGCATCAGTACACGATTCTCAGAATTTCTGCAGAGTTTTGTTTCTCTTCCTTCCTTGGGAAGATGTATGAGATGCATATGCCAGAATCCATTGTTTCACTTTTGTCATTATTTTTACTTTCTGTTAATTCTTTTATAGTTATTCGTCAAGCTGTTTGGATATTTATCTCCATTTCCGTTATTGAAAGGAATTCAGTGACACCCGGTTATAGCGAACTGCAATATGCGCCAGGATTGGTTCGATATATCCAATAGTTCCAAATTCCAAGTAGCCAAACCCGCCCATAACGAGTTTTTTTGTTACGAGTTCTTAATACGCGGCACCCCCTCACCCCCCTCCTCTGCAGAACCTAACGCAATAATGTATGCCATTACCACACAAAAAACTATATACTGCCGCGAACCATGCATTTGGTTTATTTGTTTGTGTTTTGCTTTTGCCGCCCGGCGGCGCCGGCCTGTGTTATCGGTGTTGCCAGTGTGCCAAGGAAGGCGCGTGTTGCGTTCTTTCTGTGCCGCATGTGTTATCTGTTCTGATGGGGACAGCATTCCGAACTAACGTCGTGAACAGCCTGAAATAATCTTCCTTCATCTACAGTGTTCTGGAGACAATTCGACTATTTGAGAAACCCTCGCGCCGAGTGATAAATTCCCGCAGAGCTGATGCCGCGGCATTTGAATCGTCGACGCTCGCTTTCGCACGTCACTTTGTTGACTGCTGCTTCACCGCCTGTGTATTCTTCGAGTTGTTACGGGAGCACAAGTTCGCTCCAATAAACTTGTTATCCTTGAAGACCACTGTGTCGTCTTTGGTTTCGTGACATCTGGTGAGGTGCGGAGTACATGCCCCCTAAGCCTGTGTCAGTCGCCAACAGCAAGGTCTTCAGCCAGAGTTTGGACCACTTCCGGGTACCGTGAAGAAAGAACACGTGAAAACCACTACGATCGACGCAGGCACCATGACCAGCCCTTCTAATCCTGCCCGTCGTCCTGCAACAGCCCCGGTAACCACCATCGTTCAGCAGATCCGCCGGAGAAGACCCGGAGGACTGGTTGGAGAAAGTGGAGCGGGTCCGCATCTTTAACCCGTGAAATGATGAAGAAACTTTCCGCCATGTTTTCTTCTATTTAGAAGATACGGCCCGAACTTGGTTTGAAAACCATGAAAGCTCTCTAACTGACTGGACTCACTTTAAAAACGAGTTCCTCAAAACAATCGCCACCGTCGTGCGGAAAGGACGAGCCGCACTTCTGTTGGAAACAGGCAAGCAGCACCTCAACGAAGGGGTCGTGATCTTCGTTGAGGAGATGAAGCAACTATTTGGCCGCGCGGACCCCGAAATAACGGAAGAAGCTACGCTTCTTAATGCGCGGTGTGAATGAGTCACTGTTTGCTGGACTTGTCCGCAAGCCGTTCAAAACCGTCGCCGTATTCTTGACCGAAGACACCACAATTGAGAAGGCCCTCGAAATGCGTGCTAAGCAGTATGACCGCAATTTTATTGGCACGGCCAATGCGAACTACGTCGACAACATGCAGATTCGGGCTGATAACCTACGTGAGACCACCCGCGCAGTAGTGAAAGAGGAGCTGCGGAAACTTCTCCCCACGCCGCCGCAGCCCCACGTCGCTTCCCTTACCGAAGTGATTAGGGAAGAAGTGCAACAAGCGTTGGGAACTTCTACGCCA
The DNA here is from genome assembly GCF_048455015.1 of Haemaphysalis longicornis. NCBI lineage: Eukaryota > Metazoa > Arthropoda > Arachnida > Ixodida > Ixodidae > Haemaphysalis > Haemaphysalis longicornis. The sequence goes on along the minus strand of NW_027526385.1, from coordinate 61,020,301 downwards.
TCCGAAGTACCCCGTGAGCCACAAGCTATGACGTACTCCGCTGTTGTAAGTCGACCCCGCCCTTCTCCAACACGTCGTAAAGGGGCCCCGCCGTACCGCCGCCCACTGTCGCCCGCCCGACCACCTGTAGTCCGAAACCAGACACCGAGGAACCCGGACGTATGCCGAACTCCCGATAATCGTCCTCTGTGCTACCACTGTGGAGAGGCCGACCACATCTACCGTCGCTGCGCATACAAGAGACTCGGACTGCGAGAATTCTCTGTCGACGCACCTCGCCCTCTCCCTGGCCAACGACCACGTCAGATCGACGAGTATCTATCGCAAACCAGCGGTGGCCCAGCTCGTTTCAACCGTTCACCTTGGCCCTTCCCATACGAGTCGCCGAATCGTCATAGCAATGCTGATTTCGCTCGTGGAAGGTCCCCCAGCCCACGCAGGGGAAACTAAATGCAGCAACTTCTGGAGGTTAAGTTGGGCAACGGCGAAAAAATAACAACCCTCCAACGACGCATGCGCGAGCCGAAGACTGTGATTCAAGATATGTCCTCATCCCGGCGACACGACCGAACACTAACGAGACTCCCCAACACGACGACAACTACACAGAGCGACGCGCACCCAACATAACCGAGACTGCCGCTGAGAAGACAACGACAACGACGGTGCAGTGTGACCGACCACGAACTCGCACAAGCCCGACGCACCCGGAACTCGAGGACGGCAGCGCCCGACGTCCAGTTGTCCATCGACGGCTTTGACGTAGTCGCCCTAATCGACACGGGAGCCGACTACTCGGCATTAGGTAATGAACGGGTCATTCGCGTCTAAGCTGACGAAAGTTACGACAAGATTGGAAGGTCCGCATATACGCCCGGCAGGAGGCCATCTTATAACGCCAAGTGGAACGTGCACATCACGCGTGAACATAGACGGCACCACGTACCCTGCTGTGCTCGTTATTTTACCTAACTGCTCCCGCGACGTAATTCTCGGAATGGACTTTTTGACGGACAACGGTGCAATATTTGATTTGCAGCCCAAGGGGGTAACGTTTTCCTCTAATCACTCCACAACACCGCCACCGAAAGCAGATTACCATGCTGCTGTAAGGATAGCCGAGGATCACGTCACCCTGCCATGCAGCGCAAGCTTGATGATCGCAGTCTACAGTGAAGATGCTGCTCCTGACATCGACGCTATCGTAGAGAGTGACCAAAGGTTGCTTCTCAACCGCGGTGTCACCGCTGCAAGAGGCATTGCGCGCTTTAGGCAATGCAAATCCTACGTTTTGGTCACCACTTTCACCGACGATTACCAGCATCTAAACAAGGGCGCTGCAATTCCGTTCGTCGAAGAAACGCATGAAGCAAGTGAAGTGATCGCAGTCGCCAACGTTGAACGCGCACGCGCAGATGCTTCCACGCTGACACATGCTTTCGACGTGAACTCGGCGCTGCCGCCTCAAAATCGACACAGATTACTGAATTTTCTTCGTCGCTACAGCGAGTGTTTTTCGTCAAACTCAAAATTACGTCAGACACCCCTAGCAAACCATCGAAGTTTAACCGAAGATGTAGCTCGACCTATCTGACAGTCACCGTACCGCGCCTCTTCACACGAGCGCGAAGCCATCCGTACTCAAGTCGACCACATGCTCAGCGACTACATTATGCAGCCATCGAAAAGCCCTTGGGCTGCTCCGGTCGTACTCGTGAAGAAAAAATACGGCACATTAAAGTTCTGCGTTCACTACTGGCGACTGAACAAAATAACCAAAGAGGACGTTTACCCCCTACCACGAATCGACGACGCCCTGGACCACCTCTGCCATGCGAAGTACTTATCATCGATGGATCTGAAGACCGGCTACTGGCAAATTTAAGTGGACGAGAGAGACCGAGAGAAGACTGCATTTATAACCCTGGATGGACTATACGAGTTCAAGGTGATGCCGTTTGGTCTGTGCATGGCGCCAGCATCCTTTCAAAGAGTCATGGACAGTGTTCTAGCTCGTCTGAAGTGGCACACTTGCCTCGTATACGTCGACAACATTGTGGTATTCGCCCGGACATTTGGGGAACACCTCGCAAGGTTGGAGTCTGTGCTCGAGGCCATTCGCACGTCGGGGTTAACGCTAAAGCCTGAAATGTGCCGTTTCGCCTACGGCGAGGAACTCAAGTTTTTAGGCCACGTCGTCAACGCCGCGGGAGTCCTACCTGACCCGGCAAAAACTTCAGCCATTGCTATCTTCCCAAGGCCGAAAGATAAGAACGGCGTGCGAAGATTTCTCTGACTGTGCGCATACTACCGGCGCTTCGTCGCAAACTTCGCACGCATTGTAAAGCCACTCACGTGCTGGATGAACGATAGCACCTCTTTCAGCTGGGTAAACGACCAAGAAAAAGCATTATGCGAGCTGCAAAGACGCCTGCAAAGCCCGCCCGTGCTCGCTCATTTCGACGAAAACGCTGAAATGGAAATGCACTCGGACGCCAGTGACATAGGCTTGGGTGCCATCCTCGTCCAAAAGCAAAGCGGTTGCGAAAAGGTTATCGCCTATGCCAGCCGTGGTCTGTCGAAGGAGGAGAAAAACTACTCTGCCACTGAGAAAGAGTGCCTGGCTATTATATGGGCGATTTCTAAATTTCGCCTATACGTGTATGGTACACCATTCAAGGCTGTGAAAGACCACCATGCGCTGTGTTGGCTCGCCAATTTGAAGGACCCCTCCGGCAGTCTTTGGCGGTGGAGCTTGCGCCAGCAGGAGGTCGACGTTACAGTCGTCGATAAATCTGGCAGGAGACACTCCGACGCCGACTGCCTATCCCGCGCCCCCGCCGACCCACCACCACAAAACTTTGATGAAGACAGCGCGTTCTTCGGAGTCGTGACGGAGAGCGACCTAGCCGCCCAGCAGCGTGCCGACCCCGACTTACGCGTCCTAATCGACAACCTCGAGGGATGCAACGCCGCCGTTCCTAGAACCTTCAAACACAACTTACCAGCATTCAACCGGAGAAACTCTGTCCTAGTAAAGAAGAATTTCAGCACCGGAACAAGAATGAATTACGTTCTTGTCATCCCGGCGGCCCTTCATGACGAAATTTTGGAAGCGTGCCACGACGACCCGTCTTCCGGACATCTTGGGACAGCTCGAACTATTGGAAAAATTAGGGTGAGGCACTACTGGCACCGCCTTACCTCCGACGCCACCCACAACGTGCAGAGCTGCCGTGACAGCCAGCACCAAAAAACGCCCCCAATAAGACCCGCCTGACTTCTGCAGCCTATCGCCGTCCCATCCAGGCGCTTCCAACAGATTGGAATGGACATTCTGGGCCCGTTCCTTATGTCACCATCCGAGAACAAGGGGATTGTCAGCGACAGGCTACATGCCGCGCTACGTAGAGACGGCCAATCTTCCGACGGGGGCTCCACAAGAAGTCGCGAAGTTCTTTATTAACCTAGTTGTGCTGCGACATCGAGCCCCTGAAGTCCTAATCACGGACCGTGGAACGGCCTTCACCGCGGAGCTTATGCAAGGAATATTACGCTACAGCAACACGGATCACCGAAGAACGACGGCGTATCACCCCCCAAAACGAACGGACTCACGGCACGTTTGAACAAGACGATTGCGGATATGCTGTCCATGTACGTCGATGTTGAACATAAGACTTGGGACGAAGTCCTCCCGTATGTCACGTTTGCGTACAACTCAGCAATCCAGGATACTCCGCAGATGACACCGTTCGAGCTTGTCTACGGAAGATGGCCGACTACGATGCTCGACGCCATGCTTCGGTGCGTAGAAGACGACGACCTCAACGCCGACGTCCAAGGATACCTTGAACGTGTGGAGGAGGCCCGCCAGCTCGCTAGAGTTCGTATTACGGACCAACAGCTGGTGGATGCCGGACGCTACAATCTCCGACGCCTAGACGCTGAGTACCATCCTGGGGATCGTGTGTGGGTTTGGACTCTCATCCGACGACGCGGACTGAGTGAGAAGCTTTTACTACGGTATTTCGGACCCTACCGGATTCTACAACGAGTTTGCCACCTTACCATACCAGGTGATTGTCGATGATGATTCAGGAACATCACAACGACGCACGCAACCCGAAGTCGTCCATGCGGTTGGCTTAAAACCTTTCAACGCACGATGACGGACTTTTATTTTTTTTTGTTCGGACTGTGAAGTTAGCATCAGGTCGATGCACTCTTAGAGGGGGTAATGCCGCGAACCATGCATTGGGTTTGTTTATTTGTAGTTTGCTTTTTGCGCCCGGCTGCGCCGGTCTGAGTTATCGGTGTTGCTTGTGTGCCAAGGGAGGCGCGTGTTCCGTTCTTTCTGTGCCGCATATTTCTTCTGATAGGGACAGCGTTCCCAACTAACGTGAACAGCCTAGAATGATCTTCTTTGACCTAGTGTTCCGGAGACAATTCGACTATTCGAGAAACCCTCGCGCCGAGTGATAAATTCCTGGAGAGCAGATTCCGCGGCATTCGAATCGACGACGCTCGCTTTCGCAGGTCACTTAGTTTAATGCTACTTCGCCGCCTGTGTATTCTTTGATTTGTTAGGGGAGCACAAGTTCGCTCCAATAAACTTCTGTTCCTTGAAGATAACTGCGTCGTCTTTGGCTTCGTCTCGATATTTATTGCAAGCAAAAAAGCTTATTTACACTGTAACTAGCTACTTTCCCAAAAAGCGGTGATTCTTGTTTTCACTTTCGTTTTGGAGGCGGCAACTAGCACCGCATTCCCTGCATGCAACTACATTTGCATCAGTTTGCAGTCCGTGTCCTTCACTATCAAAGCAACATTGGTGGAGCACTCTGCCTGCCGAAAGCGCTTCATTAAAAATCGGACGGCTTTCACTCGCGACATCCTCCACCTCTTTGGTGCCTCCAGCATGCAGCACCAGCAGCAATGACATCGGTGACGTCGTCGGCGTCCGAGGGACTCGCAGTGAAGGCAACGTTGTCGTCGACACTTACGCAATCCTTGAAGGGCACTCCTTTCAGCAGAACATAGGGAACGTTGGCGAGCTCTTCGCACGATTCATCGATGCTTCCATCTTGGTCCGGTCTCGCTGACTGGGAGGATTTGATGGTGAGTCAGGTGCGTCGGAAAGAGTTACGGAAAGTTCCGGGAGTTACGTCGCTCCATGGGAGGCTCAACCTCTCCATCGCCGCTCCTAGACCATACATTTTGGCCGCAATTCTAGGCGCGCCGAGTTCGATATACAAGATGTGAACTTCGTTATAAGTAATGTGTTTCGCGTGTATTTTCGTAACTGAAATTTCTTCGTTCGATGCATAGCATAATTGGCTCTATCCCGGTTGGTTATAATCGGTTTTGACTGTAATTATATTAACGCTGCCAAGTATGCGTTTCTCTCGGTAATGAATAGTGTGCATAGCTTTTTCTCTTTTCGCAATTGTTTCTGCTGTTTTACCCTTGTTTTCGGATCGTTTCTGTCTTCTTTTTGTGAGAAGGATGTAGACTATGCACATATAAATTTCGTCAGATCGCCCACCGTGGTGGCTCAGGGGGTAAGGCGCTGTGGTGCTGAGCTCCGAAGGACACAGGGCCGATTCCGGTGGTCGTGGCCGCTTTTTCTGATGGGTATGGAAGTGGGAAACGGCATGTGTCGAGATTCAAGAGGGTGTTATTATCGTCAGGCGGTCGAAATCGATCTAGAGCCGTGCACTACGGCGCGCATTATAGCCCTGGTGTACCATCAGCACGTTAAACTTCACAATAATAATGTTTCGTTATTTCATTATTATTTTTGTTGTTTTTTTAAGTTCTTTTTCTTGTTCTTGTGGGTCAGCATTATTATTTTTTGATTATTTTTATTTACCTTCGATAAAGGTAAAATGTGTGCCTTGCGCCGATTATGCAATTTGAGGAAATGCAGGGTGCTAAATTTCTCCTAGATTTTGCCGATCTTCATCGCACCTTTCGGCGGTTTTATATTTCTTTCTTGCTTTGTTGTATATCTGATGTATATTTTTGATTTTATAGTTTTATCTGGTAATTGGTTATTCTCTATTGTTTGTATCGCTTGAACGTTAAACACAAACCAACTTGCTGTTTTTATTTACACAATTATGCAGACAAACTGGTTTACCTTGATGAATTATGAATTTTTGTGCAAAGGCAGAAAAATGAAAATGGGCTACGGAAGTCCTAGACAAAGAAAGCTTGCTTGCTTGCGTGTCGTGCTTTCTGCACGTTATGACCCTGACCCCTTTAGTAATTCACCCGCATGTCTATATTGCCATATAACATCTTCATCAAGAATCCAGGAGTGTTATTTCTGTGATTTTTCGTGTATATTCTTGCTGTTAGAAGAGCCTTACCTTTTGCCTTTGTTTTTTCCCTCTCTCTTAGATTTGTGCCGCGGCAGAGCACATGGGCCTTCCATTTACAATAGCCGTGTACGACTTGCAATACGGCAATGATGTTTTTAGTTGTCCGGCGTTTAACCTGACAGATGCAATACCATTCCATCGAGTGCAACTATTTTTGAAGATGAGGGAAGCCAGTCTGTACTACTACACCTACACAGGAAACTATCAGCAAAATATATGCTTGTCGGTTTTCGGTACGTACTAAAAAGCTTGACGTTTTCATTTGCAGCGTCCAATGGAGTGTTAGCGTTCTGTACGAGAACGCTGGGAACGGATCACTATAGAGCCTGATTACGCGCTGTAGTATAGTCGGAGTTACGAGAGCTTGATTCGGGAAGGACTGAGGAACTCCAACGCGCTGACGATTCTGCCCCGTCAGTGATGGTACAGGCACAATTATGGATGGCACAATGATGGCAGAGAGAACGTGAAGAGCAAATGCAATTTTCTTTATGCGTTCACTGCTTTGTCCTGAGAACAGTGACCCGAATTTCATCACTAGCTCGAAACAAGCACTGGAGACATTAAGGAAACATCTGTCATGAGCAACCCTGCGAACGCGTATGTGCCGAGACTCCCGAAGGAGTATCCGGCCAAACCCTCCCAAGGAGTATTGCCAGTCAAGCAGGTACGAAGGGTGCCAACATTAAAATGTACAGGGAGATAAGAGAAGAGGAATGGGAAGGAGGCAAGCATTCCAGAATGAGGAAGACGAGGGAGGCTGTGCTGCTCTTGTGCACTTCACAGAAAATTCCAAAAGAGTCGCAGCCTAATTCGAATCTTATCCTGGCACCTCACCACAGGCCCCCAAAAGCATTAATTTCTTAATATTTTTCTAAAATTCTTCTGTCTTCTTCTTCTTATTCGTTATTTATTTATTTATTTCGTCCTCTTGATTATTTTATTTTAATATTGACGAATTTCCGAACTTGATTCCTCAAACACAAGAGGTTAAAAGCTTCCAAATTTTTCTAATTTTCTCCTAATCATAAACCTAGGCAGTTATCTCATTCGGTTTCACGACTGATGTTTGGCCGATCACCTGATTGGGAATGCGCCAATAAGTTTAAGGAACACTACCACCACAACCACCATGCTACGCTTCTGGAACTGACCCCGGCGCCATTGGGGCCTGACTATGCCTCAGGCCAACCAACACATCTCCCAGGCGGTGGTCCTGGAAGGAGGCCCCACGGCAACGCACCGTCGGCAACGCCAGAAACGGGAACCAGCAGGATGGCCAGGCTGACACGCTAGAGCTACGCACCGACGCAGCAACTAGGGCTACGCTCCCTTGGCTGTTGGAGGCGACGGCTGTGGCCACTTCGTGCAAGCCTCTACGAGACACTAGTTTCCGTGGTTTCTAACCCCAAACAAGAAGACATCTGCCATCACGTGAGGCGGCGACACCATCCTCCACGAATTTTAGGTGAACTCGAACCGAGAGAACATTTCTTTGACGTTTTACGTACTTGTCGGGTGCTCCGAAATATTGTCTTCGTCAATTAAACATTTTCTCTGTCTATCCGGTTCACTTGGTGAATTGGCGCGACAATTTTGGCGAACCTGCCTGGATTTGGAAGTGGGTTTGGTAAATTTGAGTGAAATGAAAGCCAAGCCAGACAAGAAGCCGCAACTCAATGCAAACTTTTGCTGTATTGGGGTGGTCACTCTGATACTCCGACTCGGAGTACGCCCATGCACCGCTTCCCCCAATCCGAGCAAGAGTCACCTCTCTCCAACCGAACGTGTACCCGATTTCGGAGCAGCACATGATCGTGGCGCTATGGCACGGCCAACACGGCCATTTCAAACAGCCAAGCCGGACAAGGTGTTTCAATAAACGGCGGTCTCCATATCGAACTCGTTAGCTCAAGCCAAAGTTGCGAACGTATTTCTGCACTTTGAACACAGGGAGCGGTGCCGTGAACAGTTCGGCGAACTTTGTCGCGTAAACTTGCGAGTCATCGTCGTCTGAGCTTCCTCGGCGTCGAGTTCGAGCTGCAGAAGCAGTGGAGACGGTTCCCCTAGACTGAATAGGGGTCTCCGTTCAGTAATAGCAGGAGAAGCAAAAACGTCGAAATACTCCCACAACAAACCACCTGCTAGGCATCAGCGAATGCCACCGACTAGGTAGGCGAGTATGGGCGAGCGGAACGAGCTGCGGCGGCCGGGGTCAGGTGACCCGATCGCCTCCAGACATGCCTCTAGATGTCGGCGACGCTCGCACTTCGGAGTCAGAGCAGTCGGAGGGCCTCAGAGAGGACGACGCTCCTAGACGACCAATCGAACATACGTTGAGCGCTCGATTGCAACAACCCCAACACGGATTCACTTTCCGCAGTGCTCCAGAGCGCTCTAAAACGACCTCCCGAATACAGCACCTGAATGGTGTGGTGAACTGCGTTGGTGAACTGTGTATGTTAGATTAGGGTGTACTCGGACTTTGTGGGGCTACAAGACAGCATTTGGGAGAGTAGACAGTGCTCCCCCCCCCGGTGCTGAGAAGAGACTGTGGTTTTTCGGGACCACTTGAGGAAAAAATGCTTAAAAGGGGGAGGTAATAACGTCACGAGGAACCATCCTCTCCTGCCCCCCCCCCCCCCCCGAAGAGAGCAACTTCCCGAAGAAGAAGGCGACTAGAAGAAGAGAAAGAAAAGGGAGACACGGGGAATGTCATGGGCAACCCCCCGAAGGAGGGGTCGGGAAGAAGTGGCAGAAGAGGCAGGGGGTGGGACGGGGAGAGCAAGTGATGGAGACGCCTGCGCGGAAGCTCTAGGCACTGCCGACCCTGGAAAGACGCCCAGCCTGCCTTCAGAACGCAGCTCCATTCAACGATTCTGAGCGCGACAGCGCACCCTTGGCGGCTTCGGAAACGAGAACCAGCGGGGCTGCCTGGCGTGAACGCTCGGGGTGCGCACCCGAGACAAGTTCCGACAGCACCTGGGGCAATGCACCCTGGGCTCCGGCAGCGTGCCCTGCAAGCATCTCGAGTGGTGTTCGACTACCGGACCCTACGGATTCCTTCTACTACCAGCAACGGACACTGATGGGAAAGTGAGCGAAAGCTCACTGTATATTGTGCATGCGGCCAGAACCTTCTAGAGTTACCGCAGTGAGGAATGGTGTGATGCGAGGCGTTGCGCGTAATATTACCCTACCATATTTAAAGTCTTGCTTTAGATGCAGAGCATCTCTTAGTCGACCCTCCGTCGTCCGTCGGTGTCTGGCGTCCGCACCTCTCCTCATTTTCCCCCTCTTCACGCCAACTGTGATAACGCCGCTCTACTCCTCGCCGCTCGGCTCGTCTCGTGCCGGCTCAGCAAGACACCAGCAACTCTGTCGCTCCGGGAGCCTTTAAAGGGGTAGCGTGTTCATCTCGTGCCGGACCATGAAGACACCGGTGACACTGTCGCTCCAGGAGCCATCTCATGGTCGGGGCTATGTCCCTCCCTTGTTGCGTCGTCCACACCCCCACTGCGCATGCGTGTCTCTCCTCCATTCTCCTCTCCTCCAGCTTTATAAAAGTGGTGCGCGCGCTGCGCGGCGTTCAGTATGCTCCGAGACAGCGCCTGCGCCGGTGCTGCTCCGGTGTCGAACCTACACGGAAACCCATGCTTTGCATCACCACATAGTTCCCTTTGGGGAGATAGTGTAATTTTTATCTGCATCTGGTTTGCCCGGCTAATTGACGTGACAATATGCAGTTTTGGCGGCTACCCAGCCCCTTTTCGGTGATTTCTCTGTGACGTGGGTAGAATCTTCTTTGCGCGATTGCCAACCGCCGGTGTAAGCCACCACCGAGACAGGTTCCTAGGCGATTTTTGTGAGGCCTCTAGTTCTGTTCGATGTTATCGCTTAACTGCTGACGTGCAATATCAACACTTATCAACATGTTTTCAGCGATCACTTATATTACGTTTCTCCTGCCCAGATTAGTTAACTTTAGCGCTAAAAGTGAAAGCTTTTGAAAATTTCTTGCGTTTATTCTGGTAAAAAGACACCTTTCGTGGCTCAGGATGAGCTGAGTCAGTTGAGAGAGCCGGGTTCTTCCAAACCGAGCACAGCCCTACTTTGTCTTCAGGGCCCCTCTACCATCATCCTTTGCGACTTGGAATTCCTCCCTGCTTCGTAACATAATATGAATGTCCTAAACGGTAGGCTTCCCTGCTACTCAGCCTTAGGTGCCCGCCTCAACCACTTGCTAAAGGGAACTACACAACGAATTCGGTATTGGGGTTAGACAACCGATGGTATCATGAACAGTATGTTGAGTTATCTAAGACCACTGGATTCTCTAGGGACGGGAGGTGCGTGCTAGGATTCAACGTGACTATACGTAGGGACGTAGAAGCGAAAAAGCAAATAAATTCCTTCGACTCTGTGAAAGCGGGATGACCTGGGGAGTTGTGGTGCGCAATGTTAGCCTAGTCGTAGCGGCTAAACACTATATATTTTTTCCGAATTGTTCCGGGGAAACAACAGTTGCAGGCGTTTTTTGTAAACATACTCCCTCCTAGGACAGCCACGTATTGACCGCCGACTTCAATTGTTTCATATTTACAACTTCTCCTGAGAACAAACTAATTGTGTGCAACAAGGTCGAAAAATCGGCTAGTTGGCACACATTCACTATGATTGAACACCGCAAACTTACCGGGACGAGAGAAGGACACAATACGAGCGCTCGTGTTGTGTCCTTCTCGTCCTGTCGAATTTGTGCAGCTCGATCCTAACTATGACAAGTAAACGAAACTCGCGGCAATGGCAGAGTCGCCTTGCCGGCTAATTGTGATACAACATGCTTCCGCTAACACAAGAATTAAACGCCGTTGCTCTAAGCTTGCTCCCTGCGTGATTGGCCATGCTTCTCGTTGGGCCACGCAGTTCGGGAAACCCAGAATAGAAAGACAACTCTCACATTGATGTTTATAAAATCAGCTGCACCTCTAAACACAATTTCATTGCAGGGAACCCACTTTTGTTTCAGTTAGAGTAAGCCGTATTATGAAGTAATAAACTTTTTTAATTTTATGTCTTTTGTTTATACTGCCAACCCATTTTTTCTGGTCGGCAAAACCTTCTCTGGAAGAAGCGCCACGGGAGACCACTCACGATTTTCGCCGAGCACAACTCTAAAATAGCTCCGCTGTTGAAATATATATCCTTGAAGTCAGGAATGACTCACGACATATGATAAAAGCACTCCCTAGAATGAGCAGGTGGACACTACGATGTTCGTGTCTTTGTGACATATCAGTTGGAAACCCTTCTTGGCAATTAAAACTCCTCGGAGTGAAGACGTGGCCACAGTGCTTGAAGAAGCTTATGCAAGATAATCATGCTGTACCCATTGCGCATATGATGCTGCCATCGCCGATAGTTGTGCGTTGACAACCTTATCGTACTTTTTAACTTGACGTGGTGAGGCAACTGACGTTGAAGGCGACTAGATCAGGCTGTTTGTACAATGTTACGCCAGCGATCTCTCGACGTGAAGGAGCACCTTGAACACATTTGGTACAACACCTTTAAAATAGCAGGCATCACGTATGCGAAGACACCGCACCAAATGTAGAGGCCTATTACTCTCTGTGTTCGAGTATGTGTCCTCGGTAACTCAAGTAAACAAAACCCCGTTGTCCGCATTCGACATCGTATGCTAAGGCCTGACGGGAACATCGAAATTAATAAATGTGGGGAGTACCGAGCTGAACATGCAGTTGTCCACAGACTCTCTATAAAGTTAAGTTATAAAGTTAAGCTCAATATAATGACGAAGATAAGTATACCTTCAATCCCAAGTACTTTAATATGGCAAATTATACTTGGAAAGCTGTTCTGTTCGTTACTTTTTTTGTGTCTCTTTATCTGTGCGATGATTCTAAGTAATGAATAGCTACTCGCCCAACTAACCCTAAATGGAGCTTGATAAAGTTACTGTGCTGAGTGTTCAAATGCATGATTCGCGATTAGGTTTAATACACACATAAATGTTTGTACACTGCCAGTACTATGCCCACCAGTGTCACTAAAGCTACAAATAATTTAATTATATCCTCTTTAAACCTATTGCACAAATCATCGTGGTGGAATTTTACACTGAGTTTGATTTTAAGCAACTTTTATTATTTCTTCCAGAACGATACCTGGCTGAACCAATTATATTGGGAATCTTGGTATGGCATTTTCGTTTTTCGTTCATTTTATTAGCATAAAGCCACAATATTTCTTCACGAATTGGCCATTTCGGAGGGGTAGGCCAAATTTTTGCATTTATTTAAAGTTTCGGTTTCCTATTTGTTCCCGTCAACCCTGCTGGCAACAAAACTGAGATCTGCTGTCATCAGACAAATACTATTGTCCCATAATATATTAGTGGGTGCATTGCCTTGAAATATAGCCGTGGTGCTATAGCCGAAATGAACTGTTGGAGCCACTTTTTAACGCGAAGCTTTCTACGCCTTGTCGATGGCGTTCAATGTTGCGCCCTAACGCATTGCAGGAAACCGAACTTTACTCAATCAGTTTCACAAAAAAGAGATGATAAGCGAAGTCACATACAGTGCCCCGAGAAAAAAATTACCAGTGGCTTAGCTCGGCTAGCGAGGATATACGTTGCGTGAGCTAAGGTTCAGCTGGTTATTCTTAGGTTTCCTGGTTCTCTAGGATTAGCGCACTAACATGCTTAGTGCTGCTAAAACTATTTCTAAACCAATCCAATCCAATCCAGTCCAGTCCGGTCCAGTCACCGCTCCTCGCGCATGGCTCCTCCCGCAGCACGACATTCCAGGGGCCACGCGAAACGGCTACCAAGCGGCTCCGGCGCAGCGTCAGACTTGGCTACTGCGCAACGGAGGCTCTCAGCTAGGCACGCGCCGGCGCCAGTGCATCTGCCGCGGCTATAACGTCACTCCTATGGGATTCGCAGAGCGGCGAATGTGCAGACTCAATTTTCTACACACCCGTACTCCAATCGGATTGAATTTCAATTCAACACCATCCGATTTAATCCAATCCAATCCAATCCAAATCCAGTCTAATCCAACCAATACAATCCGATTTGATCCAAATCAATCCAATGCTCCTCGCGCTTGCTCAGAACGGCCCTTCCCACGCAAAACTGCTCAAGCTCGGCCAGTGTAGCTTACGCTAGAAAAAAATGCGCTTTCCGGACTAGGAATAAAACCGGCATCCCTCACGTTATGAAGCCTACGTCTGCCCGACTGCGTCTTTCAGACACAGAAGAAGCAGTTGGGAGTTAGGATTTACTTTGACTTTGGTCGCAGGGAAGAAAGTGTGAATTTTAACAACTAGCTAACAAAATTCAGCTATAAAGCATCCCTCTTTACGGACGAGTGATTATATGGCTTCGCCTTCGTTCAGCCTGCCATGACTCTACTGTGTTCCCGTTGCCCGCTGTTTTCATTTTCACAGGAATCGGAAAAGAACGGCTGAGATATATGTAGTTTTTTTACTTGTCGGGACTCTTACCAACGCCTTTGGTAAGAAATTAGTAGCAAGATGTGCGGAGGTATTACTATCTTTAAAAATCACGGGAATCGGTGTCTTCTGAGGTGTGGAAAAAATATCAGGAAAGTTTTAAGTATTCCCAGGTGCTATACCAGAAAACAAAATTCAATATACTGATGGTCAGATGGACGGAATGCGTGTAAACAAAAACAGACAACAGAGGATTTTACAGCCGGCATACAGCGTTAAGTCCACCTCAGACAAGATTTGCTACAGGTGCCAATATTACCAACCGGAAAGTTGAAAATCAGTAAAAAATGTGACGAAACTCACAAACGGGAATTTAAACATATTTGCCTAAGTGTTCTTTCTAGGGATGAATCCCCGAAAGTACAACGCTACCAGTGTTGCCTTGCAAACGCCTTGAACGCTTTGTAATAAAAGGTTTTTCATCAAATGAAGGGGATGGGTTTATGGAAATGTCCGAGGGCCCATGTATACGTGTGGAGCGTATGGTTGGAGAGGGATGGAATGGGTATTGACGGAGCTAGATTATAAAAGTTGCCAGGGCGAACAAAAGAGAGGAAGACATCTGTAACAGAAACAAAAAGACGCCATGACTGGCAGGTTAGCAACATCAGTATTTTCAGTGAATAAATAAAAAAATATGATCTTTAATTTAGAAAATAGCCATATAACTTCGTTATTTCAGGTGGTTTTTGTTATCACTTGGAGTTCAATGAAAAACAATAATTTATTGATTATGCCATAGCCTAATCACATGCTTCAAAGCAAATGGATACAACTGGTTCAGTGGTAAACAGTTAAGAACTGCGTAGTTAACCGGTTTGATTACCATTATGGGTGTGGGGTTTCAAACTGCTGTCTACATTGTGCGTGTGAATGCGGACATTTTAGGGAATATGCTATAACGTCGCCCCGACAGAGTAGTGCCTAAGCAAGAATACTCCGCCTTCACTGCTTCTTTGAAATCAAATTCAGCGCGAGAAACAATTTATATACCCCGTGCGTTTGCTCTGCTCATTATAATGAATGCTGCAGAGGCCTTGCAATGTTTTCGACGATATAGCGATGCCCGCTTTTAGTCGAGGCTCGCACGAGCGACGACGAGTTCATTTGTGGCGACGCAACCAATATACAAATCTCAACGAATCTCAACGAATGTTTTCTGTTTGGTATAACCGTGCAGAAGCCGAGTGTTCTCATTGGCTAGCGAGCAGCTGGCGACCAGGACGACGTCAAGCTGTGGTCGTCCCTGGTCACGCCGGTGGAGGACAAGACTGCCGTCTCTGCCAAAGCTTCGGAAACAAGCAGAACCGGCACAGCCATTTCACAAGACAATAACTCTAAGACGACTGCTATTGAGAACTCGTTTATTCATGCGCCCAAATTGCAGCAAACTTTGTAGCGACCGAATACGAAGCGAGGCTCAGCTGCACGAATTCCTGCACACATCAAATGTCTTCACAGCCATATTCGTAGTGTCACACATCAAGTTTTACTATGCTGTGAAATAATATATTGTGGCTGGTCTGCGCTCGTTACGTGACTCCACGAATTCAACTTCGTTTGCAGCCTTCCTGTACTGTCATAATTTGTCTTTCAGTTCTGTAATTGTCATTCAGACGCTGCCTATCCAGCATCAGAATGACAATTACAGAACAGACCGTGTTTAGGAACATGACCCGCCATGAGCTCCAAATGCCTGAACAATGCTTTAAATTTCTTATTGCGATAATCTCTTCAAGGAAGCTTTGTTACGAGACTTTTCTTACATGCGCATAAGTGTGGCGCACTGCTTCAATGCTGCCAGAAAGATTTCACCCTGGACGATAAAAAGTGAAATTCACCTAATTCACAACTATATGCCGGGCCAACTGATATGCTCGCTCTGCAATACACCGAGAGTCCTTCGCATTTTCAAAAGCGGTGGTTCTTTCATGACATTGAAGGGAGTGCCCTCCTATACCTAGAGCCCTACTATAAGGAGTAGGCCATCCTCGCATTAAAAAGAAAGAAACAAATGATCGAACAGTGACTAACGGCCTCTCACCGTACACTCTTACTGCACACATGTAGTCACGTGGTGAGACGCATGGCCCTTTTTGGGAAATCCACCCCTTGGTGTAAATTACCCGCTTTGGTTCACCCATTGGCCTACAGCGTCTGTGCTTGCCCGCCTTATCGTGATCAAGGTGGCCTACTTCCTGACCTAAGGCTTACATACACCGCATCCGGTGGTCAAAGGAAAAGTAAGAAAGAGGCGTTGGCGTTTGTGCCTTTACGATCACGAACCGGGGAAGACAGTGTCATTCGGCCCACGTATAACAACAAGCGTAATGAATTTTAAACGAATCTTTTTTAGGAAAGGTTCATGTAAAATGACAAAGCTCACATGTTTTTAATGATGAAGCGTTGCAAAGTAAATGTACTAGAAGTTTTACAGTGGCCCCAACTAGCGACCGGGGAGAAAAAGAATCAAAAGGCCGCTTAAACATCACACACTGCGTGAATGCGATGTCACACCTGTTGAAGGAGATCGGCGATAAAGCAGACGTGCGGGCCGTTTTTTCTGCGCCTTCTAAACTGGCGTCTTTGTGCGCCAAGGTAAATAGTAAGGAGGTCCTAAGAGCCGTATGTGCGAAAAAACGTGAGACGCAGTATGTGAAATGTGCGCAGTGTGCGGTGTTGGAGATCCCGCTTTCATGCGGACGAGTTTCCGCAAGCCACACTGGTAGATGCGTAAATGAGCGCCTTAGAAAACATCCTTACACTGTGTGCACAGGAACCAGCAGTAATCTTGCAATTATTTACAAAAAAGCGAAAAAAGTGATTACCACCCAAAAGTAAACGAAAAGCTCATTTTGAAACGCTACCAAAACGCTCGCTCCCGGGAAATATTGGCGCCCCCAGTGATTGGCATTCGCGGTGAACAATGCCTGAGCACGCCATCGATTGCACTTCTAGAACGACAGCTCGCATATCTCGCCAGTTGAACCTGCGTTGTAGTAGACAGCAGCCTTGACACTTTAGGTTTGGTTGTTGTTATCGATGATGTAAGCTCTATTGTATATCTGGGGTGATATCATATCCTTGGATGGACGCATGCTTCCGTACTATCTTTTTCCGTGCATTCAATGTCCTGTAACAAATTTTTCCCCAGTTCTTCGGAAGCGCTCCAGTTTGTCACTTCTTCCGTCCTCGCTTCCGCGCTGTTTTTGGTGGGTTAAACAAGAAGCAACACACGAAGAAGCATGGAGTATGTTATCGTGTGTATCCGTGTTATCTCCCTTGCGTCTCCGCTGTGCTTTGAGACCCTCGAAAATGCGGTTCGCCCAATCACTTAATGTCTCTCTCTCTCTCTCTCTCTCTCTCTCTCTCTCTCTCTCTCTCTCTCTCTCTCTCTCTCTCTCTCTCTCTCTCTCTATCTATCTATCTCTCAATCTATCTATCTATCTATCTATCTATCTATCTATCTATCTATCTATCTATCTATCTATCTATCTATCTATCTATCTATCTATCTATCTATCTATCTATCTATCTATCTATCTATCTATCTATCTATCTATCTATCTATATATATATATATCTATCTATCTATCTATCTATCTATCTATCTATCTATCTATCTATCTATCTATCTATCTATCTATCTATCTATCTATCTATCTCTCTCTCTCTCTCTAACACGGTACCTATTTTGAAAGGTGTCAAACATGGCAATACGCGCATCTATGCGAATACGGAAGCATATGCGTCTAAACTTCTCTTCAAGTTCTTTTTGTAGAGACGAACCAGCAATACTAGACCGTACTGTTTAGCCATATGCTCTAACGACAACTGTTATTTTTAGGAAATGTGTCATTTGCGCAAACGCACATGCTCTCGCAAGTCATTGTGAATTTTTTTTGTTCGTATTGAGGCATAGCTCCTATTGCAAGCACCAAAACGCATCCTTAAAATAACGTAAAGATGAGGAAGACGAAGCACGCGTGACCCTTGGGCGTCGTCTTCTCCCTGATTCCGCATAGCAGCTAGACCATTGTTCAATAAAAGTGCTTAAAAGCGCTTTTGCACCCAGTGTCCAGGGCTGGCCAGTACATTTTCGGGCACAGCGGAGGGAAGAATAGTGGTGCTTATCACGTATGCTAAAACAAAAGGCGGCAAAACAAATTCATACGGCAGCACGACCTTATTGTTTCCTTAAGATTTTATTCCTCTTTCATTGTAAAGATTCCCGCCTCTGCAGACCATCTAGTAGATGTGCTATTTCTACGACTAACCTGGTCATCGAGTAACCTAACCCTCATCTTGCGTTCGTTGAATATATACGGTAACATTTCCTCCGAAGTTCGAGAAGTAGGTTTCCTGTTTCACTTTGAGCTTCCGAAATATTTAACAATTGGTGCCTTCCCCTCTTTGAGAAGGGGGAGCAGTGAACGTGGGTGCAGTGCAACGAACGCACGAAACGAAACACGTTTGTGTTTTGCGATTGAGCATACCTCCTAAGTAATAGCTGAGTGAAACTTTGAAGGACCCCACAGTTTGACTATGGCGGACTTTACTTGGCTGTCCATTTCTCTTCCGCGTCATAGGCATCCTGCTATCTGCGTGACACACCCACCAAGACCATTCGACCCGGAATCGTATTTCCAAACGCTTCGTTGTGCAAGCACCCACGTGACATGTCTGTTCGCGCGACGGAGAATGATAAACTGGGTCATTGGCAGCGCCCCAAATCTAAAGCGACCTAAAACATCCCAAATCACCGTTATTTACACTAAAACAGACGCGCAGATTTGGGTTTAGAAAAAGTTAACCTTAGAAAAAAATTAAGCAATAAAGCGATAAACTAGGGGACCTGCTGGTGCTCGAACCAAAGCCGTTGGCGCCAGTGCTGAGTACTCTACATCGAGCCCGAACGGTTGGTTCCTTTTCGCAGGCGCTCAAAAGAATATCGCCCGCAGTGACATAAGACATGTCACGTGGGTGCTCTGTGCAGCGAAGCGTTTGAAAACACGCACCCCGTAGGCAAGCACTGTGATGATCACGTCACGATGAACGCATGAAGCCTGACTGTGCGTGCAGGGTAACCCCCGCTCCCTAAATGCTTGCCTAAAAGCAATATACACGCAAGCATTATACACGACTCGTAAAAGTAGCGGCGGCGGTTTTTAGATGTATAAAGTGGGACTGTAACTATACTCACTCCGTAGATAACCATGCTTCACTGCTCAACACAGAGTCGGCTTACAAAGTGTAAATGCCTTTTCTAATCAGTACAGCCAGCCGTCACCTGAGCTTGCTTATGGGGGTTATATCTCCGCATACACGTACCTAAAACAATCAAAACCATCCGAATTGAAATATATAACAGCCAAAACGCACCTGCAATGGTTGAAGACCACGGTGTAGATAAATATTCAACAGACATGGCCGAAACCGACCTAAAAGGGGGAAACCGGCAAATACGTACAAGAAGCAGCATCTGAAACTTACCAAAAGCAACGAAAATAGCCGAAATAGCATTTATAATAGCACAAAGACTTCGTAAATAGATTTATGCATATTAAGAAATGTTTATATTCAAATGTGGCAAACCCTTGAAAATAAAAAGAAAAGCGGTAACGGGATTTGGACCCAGGCTTTGATGTTTCCTTCGTGTGAGCGGTACTACTACACTACGAGACCAAGCGGTTCTGAGCGAATAAAGTGAAGGTCACATGCACGCGGACACAGCTTCAAACATGCTCCTAGATGGCACCATGCGCGCTTTTCTGTGCTGACTAGTAAACGCCTTTACGTTCTTATAAAGACCAAGCATCCCCGATTACAAGAAAGTCTTCACCTCTAAACACAAATTAATTTCTGGAAGGCATATTTTCTGCGGCAATAGAAGACATGTGTTTTGAAATTATGAAGGCCTTCAGATGGTGGTTTTATTCATTGGACATTTTTGTTATACATTCCACAATACATTTCTGAGTTTTCGTACCACGCGCAAAGTGTGCGTTTCAGCAGGGCGCGAGTACGGGGGGATTAAATACACGCTTTGCTGTAAAATGCATAAGTGGCAAAGCTCACGCGCCTAAATGTTCCAATAGTATGTATGTACGTCGCTTTCGGAACAAAACAGACATAAATTATAAAACAAAAAAATGTGGTTGACGCCTCTTTCATAGGAATCAGTAATACACGAAAGTTAAATGTGCCTTCACACGAGCATTTGAATGATATTGTGCATCAATATGAACTTGCACATCGGTATTCATATTACGTCAGCATGGCACAGTTAGACACATTATCGTAGACACAGCATTGCACGCGCCGGTACATTGCGTAAATCCCACTGAAACCACTGCCCCTTGAACCCCATGCGAACGAAATAGAACCGAAACCGAAAGCGAAAGTAGTAGGTGGCGGAGGGCGTCTCAATTCGCCCGCTTCCTGCCTACACGAAGACGCTGGCGTCAAGGCGACAACTGTCGCTGCTGATTATTATCATGATTAACTACTTCAGTCCACTACTCCTAGACGGCAGCATCTCCTAGACGGCATCTGAATTAAGAAAGTAGCGGGAAAGATATCAGGCGCGTTCGTAGACCTACTCGCGCTTGAGTTCGTAGCGCAGTGGGCAGAGCCCTGTGCACCTCCCGTTGCGGCGAGGAAGTTCTGGGCTCGAATCCGGGCGAAGCTGCGTCAATCGAACTTATTTGGACGAAGCACCTCAAGGCCGAGGCTTCTCCGTCAGGCGTCCGTGTTCACGGCACAGCACCGTGTAAATCGAACCATCTGTGAACAAAAGGTTCGCTTAAGGTTAACAAGAACTAAATAAAAGGTTCTCAAAAGGTTAGAAAGAGAGAGAGAGAGAGAGAGAGACGCACAGCACCGTGCATATCGAAACATCTGTGAAAAAAAGGTGCACAAAAGGGTAACGAGAACAAAATAAAAGGTTCTCGAAAGGTTAGAAAGAAAGAGAGAGAGAGAGAGAGACGCAGAGCACCGTGCAAATCGAAACATCTGTGAACAAAAGGTGCACAAAAGGTCGACGAGAACAAAATAACCAAAGCTTAGAAAGAGCGAGAGAGAGAGATTGAGTTTGTGCAGTTTCGCGTGGCTCCTGGAGAGCCGTGCTGCGAGTGCGCGCGGAGCATTGGATTGCATTGGATTGGATTGAAACGGATTGGATTGGAATAAATTAAATTGTATTGGATTAAAATGGAGTGGAATTTTATATACTGTACGCACGCATTGTCACTAATTTACAAGCGCGAGTGGGCAATGTCACGGGTGAGTTACGGTAAAAAACGATCCACAGTGTTCCGCCCACTCATCATGGTTCACTTCGTGAAGATCCGTGTGATTTGTCTGGCGACGTCATTTCCGTGACAGATGGGATATGACGCCGGTCAGATGATGGTGTACCGGGGCCTAAAATACTTTTGTGTTAAAATAACCCAACGTGTTTGACTACTCATACTCCATTCCCGCAGTTGTGCATTCTCCAAAATTCCCCACAGATATTTTTTTTTGCTTTCAACGCAAGACAAGGTATAATCAGGATATACGCCTAAAAAACGTGTTTCCCTTTCCTTTGCTAGCACCAGTTTACTGTAGTGGAGCTATTGCATCCGGTTTTACTTCGCTTCCGGATTGTCCGGCTTCATTTCGAAATATTAGTGGTAGGCAAAATTATAAAGTAACTTCACCGTCCTCTTATTTATTGCTGGTCGCATTTCGGAGGGCACGCGACGAGCAGCCACTCTGTTTCAGTGGCATCCAGTCTATGGACAGTGAGAAGGAAACGGGAACGCTGAGAAGGAAGTCGTGCTTCTGCTTTTTATAATAAAGTAAATGACGCCAATCCAGGTAGCTAATAGTACTAAACACCGCGGGAAAACCTAAATCATCCAATGAACGGGTGCGGGTGTCCCATACAGGGACGATATTTGCAGTTCATCCCCCATACTCCAAGTATCCAACATCCGACTCAATGAGAAACCTTATAAAAGAAGACGGAATTGCGACACTTGACATACGTCGTAACATTAGGGGGCTGAAACCATGTTTTTATTTTGAAAGACAACAAGCTGTCAATAAACAGTAAGCCAATTCTTAAGCGATTTACGACATCAAAAGTAATGCACCGGTGAATGCATTTTTTAAAACTCTCTCTTTCTAAAACAGTATTTTGAACGACTAAGGCTTTTGAATATTGATACTTTCCTTGTGCAATAAATGGGTGGAACTGCCTGTGAGATTTTTTAACCGGCACGGTATACAATTGATCGGACTGAACCGTGACCGGTGCCTTTCCCCACGTACTTGTTATTTGTTTCTATTCATGCGCTGCTATTTATAGTGTTCTGTTATATTTCGCTCCTGCTTTGGCCACTGAATGGGATTGTAATATTATATTAATAAACTAGAGTAGATAAAATCGTACGAAATATTAGTCGTCAATGTCGTGACCGAGGAAGATGAGATACCCATGCATTCTAAAAATCCACAAACAAACCTTGAAATATTTTTCTGCTCCATTCATGTGACGTACAAACATACCGAACAGAATTTCAGCGTTGAGCTGCCCCAAGCAAGAGTATGGTCTTCAAATAAGTTACAGCAAGAACGCACACTTGGTATGTGCCTTTGAAATCGAAGGCTGCCTTGGCTTGGCATAATTACTTGCTATTTCTCCCGGGGTGTCTGCCGTCTTCCTCGCAGGTCTGTTTTTGTTATCGAACAAAGACTTGAGGCGACAAAAGAGCGCCACGTTCGCAAGGCAGACAATTCATGCTTTTGGTGTACCCACCGCCATTCTGCCATGGGGTAAAAATTGCAGATTTCTACTGCGGTAAACGTTTTATAGTAAAAAAGCACCCACGGTTACCAGCTTTCCGATTTCTATAAATATCTACAAACCGTTCAAAATAATCCAACCCTCGGGAGAGGTACCCGTTTCTGTGTCGGGTGACTTATAAACCTCGTAATCAATGTAGAAAAGTTGTTTGGGAAAAAGTCACAAAAAAGCCGTCGTTTCTCCTACTGGGTGACGGTGCCAGCAAATGTGAAGGCCTACAACATCCACGTGTTGCCCAACCAACCGGCTTGCGAAGTAAAACCAACCCACGACCTTGTGTCACGACATGTGTGGCCTTCAGGTAATGTATGGCTGCCTCTACAAGATGCGTTTCACTCACGACGGTTTAGCACAATTCAATCAAATTTGATAATGCCGTAATGACGTCCCAGTGGCTTGTGCGAGAGTAACTGTCTGCAAACACAATCATGGCTCCAGCGGCCACTGTTGGGTTTCTACTACTACGCTTTAAAGAGGAGCCTAAAACGCGTACTAACAGTTCCAAGGTCGGGGAAACGAAAAGACGACACGACAAACAGCAGAAGCAGTGCCATCATTGGCAACTTATCATATTGCTTATCTTTGAGATTGCTACAGTGCGCCTGTAATAAAACGACTGCAGCCGAACGTACGGATACAGTGGTTTAGGATTCGAAACCAAACGCGTGGACGCATCACGTCGTAACTATAGGCTTGTCGTTCATGAGGCCTACAGAATTATTTCAATCGGCCGGCTGTAAGCGGCCCCCAAAAAACATGTTTTTCTATTGCACTCGAGAGAAATGTATATCAGCGTATTTAAGAGTTCTCCGCTTTGGATGGAGAAAGCCGTCGACACACAAGTACGCGAATGCGTTCCACCAAATCCTTTATGGGTCGCGATATTTGTGCGTAACGTTTTGCTAGACTAAACGGTCATGATGTTGGCAACCACAGTGAAATG
This sequence comes from Haemaphysalis longicornis, assembly GCF_048455015.1. Classification (NCBI taxonomy): domain Eukaryota; kingdom Metazoa; phylum Arthropoda; class Arachnida; order Ixodida; family Ixodidae; genus Haemaphysalis; species Haemaphysalis longicornis. The sequence continues at coordinate 60,996,573 of NW_027526385.1, read as the reverse complement.
TAAGCTATGGTTGGTTAAAAGGCAGCTATTAAAATACAGCTAATAAAAAGTAGCTGTAATTGAATGACGTGAACGTACTGGCTCCGACAACAGAGAGCAACAGTTACCTTTCCCTACAGAAACATAAGATACTACTTGAGTCAAAGCAGTGGTGGTTTCAATGTGTTTGTGTGGTTTGCTAGGCGCGGTAATTTGTGGATTGAGCAAAAAGAGATCGCAGATAGAATAACAAGAAGCCGGAACTAGTGCGCACAGGACAAGTGAGTTCTTGTCCTGTAACTTGTTATACCAACTCAGGTCACGTCATACTGAACGGTTTTTTAGTTTAATGAGTTTGTTGCGTAACATGGAACACATGGTGGATTGCTGCACTACCCCTTATTGCCTTGGTAGGAAAGCTGGCTGAAGTAACGACCATTTCATGCTGTTTTTTTTAACCTGGGTATGATTATTTGTATGCAGTACGCGGGATCGTGATCACATAGTTGTTCTTGGTAGTGATCATCAGCCTGCTTACGCCCGCTGCAGGGCAAAGGTGTCTCCCATAGATCTCCAATTATTCCGGTCGTGTGCTAACTTCGACCAATTTATCTCTGCAAACTTGTTGATCTCATCTGCGTACCAAACGTTCTGCCACCACCTACCACGTTTTCCTTCTCTAGGGATCGATTCTCTTACCCTTCGTGACCAACGGTTATCTTGCCTTATTTATATGCCCTTCCCCCACCCATTTCTTCTTTTTAATTCCTCCTAATATATCCTTAACACGGGTTTTTTCCCTCACCCACTCCGCTCTCATCTTGTCCCTTATTCTTACACCTATCAGCTCGCGTTCCATTGCTCGCTGAGTCGTGCTTAATTTCATTTGAACCCTTTCAGTGAGCCTCCATGTTTGTGCCCCGTAGGTGAGTACCGGTAAGATGCAGCTGCCATACACTTTATTCTTCACGGACAGTTGTAGGCTGTCATTCATTATCTGAGAGTGCCTGCCGAATGCGATCCACCCCAATCTTATCCTTCTAATTATCTCTGCCTTCTGGTTGGGATGCGGAGTCACTACTTGGCTTAAGTCGATATATTGGCTTATCCCTTCAACGGCCTCGCCAGGTGTCTCAAGCCGCTGTGCTCTCCCGAGGCTATTGAGCATTACTTTAGCTTTCGGCATAATATTTTCAGGCCCACAATTCTACTCTGCTCGTCCAGTGCGGTAATCATGCTTGGGAATTCGTCCCCCGATTTACTTACCAAGGCAACGTCATTACGTGAACATCGTCAGTAGCAAGGCAATGTCATCTTGGTAGTAAAAAAATATATGAAAAGCCTGCATGGAACTTCTCGTACCTTATATATGCTGTCGTGTTGACAACAAAGTTCAGTCATCCCCAGACTACAAGGGCGCAGTTACGTGCTCGTGAGGGTTTTTAGATTTTCCACCATCGTTCAGTTGTTAATTATACCTCTGGGGTCCAAAAAGCTAACAACGTAACAAATCACGCGGAAATTAAGCTGCAGTGTACGAAACGACTCTTTGTGCCCGTTTTACTTATAGTAACTGCTAGTTGCAGTTTCACAAAGCTATCTTGCTAACTTGTTGACCGGTGCCCTTCAGAAGTGCGATTGGACACACACCACCGACGTGGCCGTCGAATTAGTACTGTCCCCGCAACCACAAAATGAGAAAAAAAGAAATGCCATCCACAAACTCCTCTGCTATTCATTGACCCGATTCAGAGATGACTTGACAACACAAAAATTAAAAGAAGACGCTTCTTGACAACACAAAAATTGAAAGAAGACGCTTCTCTTTACGGTGCAATTAAAGACGCGAGTGAAAATTAGCGACACCGGGGGGCCTCTTCATAAACACCTCCAAAATAACCGCGGAGCGTTGTACACCCAGCCCGTCGGACTTCGGTTGGACTACTCTACACAAATCATTGTTGCGAAGAAATTCCTTTTAACGCATTGTAAAAGGTGGTTTATCAAATTATGACTTAACTAGGGTGCTTACTTGGCAGTTTCTTTTTTGGCGAAAATGCGGAGCAAGAAAGTTTACACATGGACAAATGGGTTTCGTGGTCGAGTCGATATAAAAGCTGAGTGCAGGTCAAATCTGTGAAGTAGAATGCAGAAGGCAAGAAGTGCACGAAACAAAGCGCGTATGTTTGTGATTGGCAGGTGGCCATATTTTGCAGCTTATTTGCTGAGAGAAACTTGAAAGTCAACAGTTTTCTTACCTCGAAAAAACACGGGGCTTCCATTTTCCTTCCCGCGTCCAAGGCAACTTACGGTCTCTGTAACGCACCAACCCAAACTGCTCAACCACGGAGGAGAGCAGTCAGGGCGCATCGGACTGTCAGACGTCAAAGTTGAAATTTTCCCCCACGATAACGGGCATATCAATAGTGAGCGCGCGTGTAATCCGTCTCTAGAATTCCCGCACAAAAAATGTCACGGGGGAGAGAAGAACCGCGCGTGCCCAGCAACGTACACGACTCGACAAGAGGTGGCGGCGGTGAAGAGGAGTATATGCGGGTCTGTAACCATGCTCCCTAAGTAGTTAGCAGTGCTTCGCTGTGCAACACACAGTTCGGTAAAGCGGTAATACAAATACCGAGCTTACAGTGATCCCCTTAAAAATCGGCTTCCCCTCTAAACGGAAATCTACTGCTGTGAAGACGTTTTATCAGGCCTTACGTAACACATGTGAAAAAAATGTGGCTGATCCCTCTTTCATAGGAATAGGTAAAACACGAAAGTGAAATGTGCCTTCGCAGGATCAGAGAGAGAGAGAGAGAGAGAGAGAGTGCTCTTTATTAGAGAAGAAATCCGAGTTGTTTGCCGGAATCGTACAACCGACATGCTACTCTGCGAGGGAATGGGTAGGGGAGGACAAAAAAGGCAGTATAGATAACAGGGCAGAAGAAAGAGAAGAAAACAGGGGAAAAAGTCGTTCATACTCAGCTTTCTCGCTCAAATTTCCGACCTCTCAGGAACCTAGGAAAACCACTTCAGAAAATTGATATTTGGCACAAATTTAGAAGTAACGAATTTTTCTGGATTCTGAATATAGTTTGTCTAATTCACTGTCCAGTCTTACTCCCCATGCATTTCTAGTGGACAGTTTCCATGGCCTAGGAACCTTGTCACGGAACATGCGCGATTTGAAACTGTGCATAAAGCACGTTTTCACCCCAAATATTAGCTGTGCAAAACAAGTTTACATTTAGCTAAACAATTACAGAGCAATCACTGTTGAAATGACTGCCATGGGCGGAAACGCTGCACATGGGTGTTTATTCTGCATGGATATGAAGTTTTTATACTTCGTCGGTATGGCACGGTCAGTCGCATCAGCATTAGACACTGAATTGTACGCACCGGAGCGCTGCGTAAACCCGAATGAAACCCCACGCGCTCGCAAAACTACATGAACGACACCTAACGGGTGGCAAGAGAATCTTTTGTTGAACTCACGGTCCGATGCAGCAAATAAGCATGATTTGCGGGGCTGGGTTCTGGTTCTGCTTGGCGAGTGACGACTGGCACGTCGCTTTGGCAGATGTGCGACCACTGCGTTGCTGCTGCGTGGAGTGTACGGCAGATGATTTCTTTGCGACGAGGTCAGCTGGCGCCAACTGTCGGCGCGCATTGGCATCGTGAAGCACTACTTCGCTTGACCTCTTTTAGACGGCAGCCCCATCGAAATGGAGGAGGTTATGCGAAGGATATATGGCGCGTTAATTCCGTTGTCTGCGCTTCCGCTCATAGCGCAATAAATTTTAAAAAAGCTTCCTCTTCCTCTTCAGCGACGCCGACAGCCTCTTGGAGTCGGTGTCGCCATAACCACTTCCGATATGTCGAGAGTGTGGAGGGCGGTCGACTGCAATGTGAGACTGACAAGTGCCTAGACGACAAGCCGCAGATCTTCGTTCCGGCCGACACGTAACTCTTGCAGGCGTACCACTTCGGTGAGTACGGTCAAGATGTCCGCTCGAATGATGTTGCAATCGGGTAACGTATTGACGTTTAGGATGCGAAGACTTGTTTTCTCGAAGAGCCCTCACGGCCAGTTCACGGATCTCGTTAAGGGTCCCCCCTTCGAAGACGGCGTCAGACAGGTCGACGCGGGTGACACAGTTGTGCGACGGAAGTATAGGGTGAAAAAGAACCCCCGCATCACTACTGCGTTGTTCCTGCTGCCAGCCGATGCCATCGTGGCTCACTCACATCAGCGACAGTTCACCGAGCGCGTCCACCTCTTGCAGCTGGATGCTGATGTGCCACAGGACGCGGTTCCAGGAGGTTGGTGGAACCGGTTCCAGGAGGTTTGTGGAACCGCTGACACACAGGAGCATTGGCATCCTCGCTGGGGGTACAGGGCAGGGTGTGGGCGACACCGGTGCGAAGTTCTCTTTCGTCGGGAGCGGTCTGTTGAGGTTGATGAACCTGCTGAAGTTGAGGGACTGGCTGTCTGCTCTCGGCGTCAGAAACGACGACAGCTGGAGGTGGACGCTTATTTATGGACGAAGATTACCTCGCGAAGGAAACTGCGCGTCGTAGAAAGGATGGCTTCATTTGTATTGAGAAATAAATAATGCAGTACGTTTCATGTTTAATAGCGAGTGTTAAAGGAGGCATGAAAAGAAAACACAAGTTTAGTTCATTCGAAATATTGCCTCGTTAGAACGATACTGACACACATTTAACGCAAACTTTGCTCAAATAAGCTACATAATTAGGAAAAAGGGGAATGACCATGCGACCCACCAGCTCATTTCCCTCAACATAACCTATGATGCCATATTAGAATGCTCTGCGATTGGTGGAGGCCAGCAAAAGCAAAGGCAAGTAAGGCAGGGCTTGCCAGTTTGCATAGTGAGTCATATGCTGGTAAACATACTGCACATTCCTTTCATGACACTAAGAACGCTGGAGTAAACGGTTGAAGTTCCGAAAGAACACGCAAACATGTACGCCAACGCGTACGAAACTACCACCGGCCGAACTGGACATCTCGCGGTCACGCCGACGAATTTTCGGGTTCGAAGCTGTTCGGGGCCAACGAACCGTTCCAGCACGCACAGCCGCGACCTTGCTTGGTATCTTAATCCCTTGACAGGAGGTTGCCGTTATATCGCCAAACAGGAAAGATCAAAATAGAAACGAGGGGAGTAAGGAACAGCAAGCAGCTACGAGATAGTTCCACTCGTCGCATAAGTTGCGGAATGGTGTTGGCGTGCTGCTGTCGTTACGAGCTCGCTTTCAGTTTACCACAAGTAAAAACTTCAGTTTGTTCGAGTACTTTACAATGAAATTTTGTTGCAGCAAACTGAAATACCCATGTAGTACGGCCAAATCGTCGAAGGAGTACGACATCCCCGCCGGTCAAGAGATCTCCTTTTAAGTGCTGCCCAACGATGAACCTCGGCGGAGCAAGTGGCTACATTTTGTGAACTTCGCAAACGGAGGAGAAAGGGAGCTAAATGAAGTATGAGTGTCTCGCTTCATTTCCGATGAAGTGATTACGGCAGGCGCCCTTACGTTAGCTCACTCCTGGGACATGCCGCCGCTCGTCGCCGACTTCGTCAAATCGCCGTCAAAGCACTCTGAGCTTGGAAAAACAAATACCGTACACAACGCGCACTGACGCTCGTATCTTTCTGGTCGGAGGAGAGGTCGCGCGAACGGCTTTCCATACACGACACCGGCCAACTGGCATAAACGATACTGCTACTGATATTAAACTAGTATTAACCGTAATAAAAGTACAGCACATATATGCCAGTCTGTATTCGTACGCCGCGACGGGGCTGATGAGGCAGCGGTGCCGACGGCTGGGCGTTCGTCTATTGCGGGTATCGCGAAATGGTCGCATTCCGGTCCGTATCCCACAACTCCTGCCGCTCGTGCACGTAGAAGCAATGAGCGTTCAAGTGGTGTAAGGATGATAAATGCAAGCCCGAGCTCCTCGGCGAGAGCTTTGTCGTCCGCATCAGGCGATTCCATGACTAGGGCTGCAGGTTTACTAGGTTTTAAAAGTATTTTTAAAATGGCCGCCGTCTCTGTTTCGGCACGACTTCCGGTTCCTGTTTTATTAGCGCGTGTGGTTGCTATATGGAGTGGACATACTAAGTATCTGTTTCATGAACCGGCTCATATTACGTCATTATTCACGTCACGAAATGTACAATTTAGCGGGAGATTGAAAAATGTGGCTTAAAAGGTCTTATTTCTCAGTGAATAAAGCATCGTTTGCTTCCGGGAAGCGCTTGGGGTACTATTAAACACCTAATATTTCCAATTAAACAAACTTTTGTTTTGTCTTCATGGCTCCTTTAACAACCTGTAAGTTTAGGCTCAATATTTTCACACGTGCATGCGATAAGGATGGTGCTAAGTGCTTTATTTAGTAAGCACCGTGCATTTACCGTTGTAGTGAACGATTTTTTTTATTATTACAGGCGCTACGACCTACAGGTGTTGCCCGTGGACAAGTGGCGGATGCAGCAGAGAGAACAAACCTTCTAAGTTGACTATTCTAGAAAAGTGCTGTTGAACTGCATACTGTAATCTTGGAAGGTCGGCAAATTACCTGGGAGGGTGGCCTTGTTTTCATTTACCTGAATGCTTTTGTTTTTTAGGCATGTCAAGCAGTAAAACGACGCTTATATTGGTCCGCGCTTCATGAGCAGGGCTTTTTTTTTTCTCGACGGGGTCAAATCCGGGGCCAGTGGAAAACCGCGAAGGTAGTAATGATTCCCAAATCAGGCAAAAAGCTCCAGATAGAAAACTTAAGACCTATATCTATTACGTTATGTGCCGGGAAACTTATAGAACACGTGATCCTCCACAGAATCAACAAATAAATGGAGGAAAACGGCCTATTTCCACAAACAATGATCGGTTTTCGGCCGAAACTCTTAACGCAAGACGTGATGCTTCGACATAAACATGACATCACAGACGGAGCGCATTGCTCACCACTAGACGCCAGGGCTATACTGGGAATTGATCTCACAAAATCATTTGACTGCGTAAGACACACGGCCATCCTCGAAAACCTAACCAAACTGGGTATAGGCCGCAGGACGCACGATTACGTTAGCAACTTTCTTTCGGACCACACGGGTACGCTCAGCGTAGGGGGTATTCAATCGGACACGCTGGAACTGGGGAGCAGGGGGACGCCGCAAGGCTCTGTCCTCTCTCCGTTCCTGTTCAACGTAGCCAGATTGGCCTCCCCGAACTCCTGGATAATATTCACGGCTTGTAATACAGCCTGTATGCAGATGACGTCACGCTGTAGCTTCCGGATGGCAGTGACGGACAGATACAAGACACACTACAACGGGCAATAGAGGTAATAGAAACTTACGTGATCCCTCGTGGCCTGAACTGCTGTCCAGAGAAATCAGCGCTTCTACTCTATCGCCCGACTAGCAGGGGACGGCGGACAGACTCACTACCTCTGGACATTCAGCTCTTTACATGCAAAGGCCAACGCATCCCGACAGTTTCAATTATCCGAGTCCTGGGCCTCCGCATCGAGGCCAACGAACACAATTCAGAGACCATACTCGCTCTCGAAAAGAGCGTACACCAAACCACTCGCCTGATCTCACGAATAGCCAATCGACACCACGGGATGAAAGAACACAGCCTCGTGCGATTGGTACAAGCCTTTGTCATTAGTAGAGTAACATATGTCGCCCCATTCAAGCACCAAAAACGCGATGAAGAAGCCAAGCTAAATGCCATGATAAGGCGGGCTTATAAACAGGCCATAAGGATCCCGTTAACAGCCGTAACCGAACGGTACGAGGCACTCGGGCTTCACAATACCCTCAGCGAGATTATCGAATCTCAAAGGCTGTCACAGCGGAAGCGACTTATCCAGAGTCTAACAGGCAGACAGATCCTCAAATCGCTTGGTATTTTTCCCGCAGGAATACCCCTAGCCAAAATAGACCTACCAGCGGAAATAGGGGATCGCATGTACATACCACCGCTACCAAAAAACATGCACCCCGTACATAACCAAGAGCGGCGACAGGCCAGGGCCAAAGCCCTACATGAAATATATGAAAAATCTGAGGACGTGGTATACATAGACGCCGCTGAATACATTGCTCGCGACGCCATGGCCCTCGCAGTGGTCAATTTCCGTGGGGATTCAATTGCCTCATGCTCGGCCCGCAGGACGGACACAGAGGTGGGTGAAGAGGCGGCCATCTCCCTGCCGATGACAGCTTCTCCAAAAATTAAATTCATTGTTAGCGACTCTAAGTCGGCTATTTTAAATTATTTGAGAGGGTGAATTTCACCCGAGGCGTCCCAAATCCTAAAATCTCGATCCCATGACGAGCGGAACGGGAAGATATACTTGATATGTGCACCGGCCCACTCGGGCCTGGCCGGAAACGCGTGTGGGCACGATGCGGCTCGAGGCTTTACTGGCGTCGACAATTCTGACCCAGACGCTCACTCGTTTCGCTGGACGGGCAGAGACAGGCTTGTGTCTTACAGGGAGCTGACTACTCATTACCGGCTTGAACGAGCCCGCTACCCCCCTCCTCATCCATCCATCAGTAAAAGGCAATCTGTGGTTTGGCGACTTCTTCAGACGAACTCGTATCCGAACCCCATCGCGTATAGTCATTGCTATATTAGACAGTTTTCGGATAAATTTTGACGATGCAAGGAACGGGCCGATCTTGCACATATATTATGGGCATGTCCTCAGGCGACTCCTCAGAGCTGCAAAATTAGCAGTAATGAGCAGTGGGAGACCGTACTGTTCAGCTCAGACCCGGCGGATCAAGTCTGGGCCATCCAGTTTGCAGAAGACGCTGCTAGGACCCAAGGGCGCCCGGCCGACGCCTAGGGTGGAGGTCTAGCTCTCCTCCACAAACTGGACAAATAAAAGTTATTTCTCTCTCTCTCGACTATTGCGCTTGTTTTTGCTTATCTGTTTGTGTTTTGAACAAACTTAGTTTGTATTCTTGCCACTGTTAAGCCAGGTTTCTCACTGTAAATTTGATGTGCATAATAAAAAAAGTAAGCAAAGAGACCTGTTGTGTTGTGTTGGTCAATGTTTTTTGTCAAGTCACATAATTGCTTTGCAATGTTGATGCAGTTTGTTTATTGTGTCTCGCGGTCGGATTTCTGTTTTATTTATGCCATTGTACAGACAATAATTTAACGAGTGCGCAATAAATATTTATTGCGCACTTGACAGATAATTTCCTGTATAGTGGCATGTATAAAGCAGAAATCGGCCAGCGAGGCAACTCATAAAATAGGCATTGGCCATAAGGACTGGCACAAAGACAAAAATGTGCATGGAAATAGCGTGGAGTCCACCCATAGGCAGTATTATGGCAACAGACTTTGCCAAGCGTTGTCTAATATTGGCCTTCTAGAGCTTGGCCAATTTCGGCTGCTCACCTTTCCCAAGCACCAGCCAATAATGGCGGCCGAGGTATTTCCAAGCTCGGACAAATTGGCCATTGGTGATTTGCCATGCTTGGTCTTGGCAATTTCTGCTGCTTGGGAAATTTCGTCCTACACCAGCTCAGGTGCCCGATGTCAAGCAACGGCCAGCGTAGCTCGTAGAGTTTCCGGTGTCATGTGAGGCTGAGCAATCGTCCAAGACCTGGCAGAACGGACCTCGTATGGCCTTGACAGCTGGAAGAGATAGCGAAAACACCTTTCCATGTCTACTTACTGAGGGCATTGTAAAAAGGCGACGGATGACCAAAATGTTTCGTCATTCGTCGGGCGAGAGTTCCAGTGCGCGCGTGCTCAGTGGCAACGCCGTGCGCTCACTTTGCGTCAGGTCTCAGCGAACCTCTGAACGCCCGAGAACGATAGCGCACGCCTTGCTCGAGCGAATAAAATTACGGCAGTTTTCTCTCCGCGCTAGAGATCCGTATGGAAAAATTACCGAGGTCCAGTCAACCTGTCGCAGCAGCCTTCAGAGAACGGCCGCACAAAAGTTGCGATTCAAAAGGAGAAAGCTTAGGGCAGCGCCGAGAGCTCGAGTCACATCTCTCAGCGCGAGAAGTGGCCTGTAGACGCCTGACTTTCCCAATTGTTTTTCCCGAAACACGTTGGGCCCTTTACGATTGCATTTCTTGTGGTATTTTGGAAATTTCCATTGACCAAAATGTCCCCAATTCAAGACCGTGTTATTGAGTAAAGTACCGGTGGGCTAATATATAACTGGTATAGATAGTTATTCACGTTTGTTTGTTGCACCTAAGAGCCTGGTAAACCTTCAGTGTGGATTTGTCGCCGCACTTGCCGGTGATGCGGTTGTTTTTGGGTGTTCTATTGTTGCGTTGTGACCAAGCCTGAGACGTTCCTGGGAACAACTGTTCGCCCAGTGACTCACCAGTTGAAGCTCCAGCACAGTGTCTTCAGCTTATTCGCCCAGGAGAATGGTCCGATATCGTACAGCCCAAGCCAGGAGTCAAGTCTCTGCCGAGCACTTCTGTTCGAATGTATCCCTCCGAACAACGGCTGAGTACCCTTATCCATGTTGTAGCTTGAAAGTTTGCACCTTGCTGGAGAACGCATTTGCGTTGGTGCCTCGCTGTCGGTGACTCGACCTCAGTGGCTGCAAAACCGGAAGCCCAATGTTGCTCGTGTTAAGCCTTGCCCCAGCGAAGCGGGCTCCTTAGCTTCATATCTTCTGTCCTCCTCTCTCAGACTCAAGGGCCGACGCTACTGCCAGCCCCGAATTATGGAAAGAGTGTTGTGCGTGACTGTACTATTTTCCGGCGGTGTGCAAAAAGGCACAGGGAAAGCCCCACAGCCGTTGCGGCTTCAGTGTATAAAACACGCCTTCTCGGTGGATGGTCAATTCATTTTGCAGCAGCGAATCCATGCTGTAGCTTTGTTCGAGAATTGCTGCAAGCACGCCCGGAGATTTATTGTTCCTGTATTGCTTCGGCTGATCTCTCGCCATGCAGTAACCCAGTTAAGTTTGTCTTCGGCTTCTTTTCGTCATTACCAAGGCAGACACTTTCGATGGCCGCTCACCACCAGGCTACCACACATGACGGTAGCGACGGAGCCCGGTTCGGGGATGCCTTCCCGATTGTAACACATACGAACAGGCCATCCTTCGTGTCCTTCAGTTCTTCGCTTCGAAGCAAAAAGGCATCGCTGACCTTCTAGATCTAGGAAAGACCACAACAACTATATGCCAATTTCAGTACAGTCGTCAATATTATGTATTATAGAGAAGATCTTACAAAAAAGTATGACCTCTTTTTGCGAACCGCATAGCCTAATCAGTAGAGCACAGTATGGATTCCGAAGTGGACTTAGCACGACCAGCTTATTAGAGGTTTTCAAACACTATATGTGCAGTCAGATCGACAAAAACACCTCGTTATAGGGCTCTTTTTAGACCTCCAGAAGGCATTTGACACGATTGAGCATACGCTGCTCCTTAAAAATTACCCAAAATTGGGTTTAGGTGTCCTTACGCCAGATTTTTCATAGACGATTTGTCGAATCGCCTACACTGTGTTCATATAGAAAATTCTTGTAGTGAATTGCTGTGTGTCCGTTCAGGTGTGCCACAGGGATCGGTGCTGGGGCCACTTTTATTTAACATTTATATTAATTACTTAGCTTCCTTGCCTCTGAATACCAAACCCTACAGGTATGCTGACGATACTGCTCTTCTTTTACCGTGTTCGAATTATGATGTTGGTGCCCGTCTTATGCAAGAGGATGTTTGTCTTCTTATGAACTGGCTGAGTAATAAATATATTTTTCTGAATAAATCGAAAATAAATCTGCCGTCCAGTCGATCTTGTTCATGACGTTAAGTATTTAGTTTTGCCATTCGATGTAAGTTTTTCTGGAGTTTACATATATAACAGCTTGCAAAACGCTTGCGAGCGGTATGTGTTCATTTGTATGCGCTTCGATTGGTTTGTTGCTTCACTGTAAAAAGAGCATTTAAAAAAATGCTTAGGAGAATCTATCATTAGATATGGTTTAACTATTTTCGGACATGCATCTTCCTATAAACTGAACACTCTTAGTAAATTCCTGCACAAAATAGCGCACAATATTATGTGTGGCACTAGACATCATGGAGACCGAACTGAAATTGTTATTAAAGAATCTGACACTCTACACGTGAAAAAGTAACTAATTTTTCATATCTTCTTAAAAAAAATTGTTTACAGTCCTTTCAAAGTTGATAATATAAAAACAAGTTGCCTCCGCCAAACTGAACGTTTTGTGCTGCCTCGAGTAATAAGCGGCTATGGAAAGAAAACACGGTCGTTCCACATTTCTTTTTACTTTAATAAAATAGATGTCCTCCCCCCTCAAGCATTACCTGTCCCTCCCAAGCCAAAAAATACTTGAAAGCGTGGGTCCGCGAAACTGCTATAGAATAAGATGATGGTTTTGGACGGTGCTTGAATGTGATCGTGCTCCTTTTTTGCAGTTTGGGAATCAAAACAAAGAAACATTTTATTCTTTATGCGTTTATATGATTTGACATCATGCATCGCAGTGTGTTTTCTTCTTGCTTGCTTGTTTTTTTCTTCTTTCTTGCTTTGCTGTTCTTTCTTGCTTGCCTTTTTTTAGAATTGTTTTTATTCACCGAGTTGTTTCTCTTTCGGTTCTTTGTATTAGCCGAGACTGCTCAACCCCGCACCCAAGCCACTCTGGCTTATGCGGACTGGATATTACAATGTAAAATAGGTTGAATATGCATTATTATATTATTATTATTATTATTAGTATTATTATATTATTATTATTATTAATACCATTATTATTGTTATTATTATTATTTACGCGCAGAGGTAGCTGCGCGAGGAGAACCGGCTTCTTCGACGGGACAATGTGGCTGGGCTGGCCCAGCAGGCTGCAATCGTTGCTTCCCTGCGCGAGGAGGTTCGCTGCCTTCGAGGGGAGCTCGCGCATCCCCCGCCTTCTCCGCCTGTTTCCCCGAAGCCTGCTAATCCTTTCATGCTGCCCGTGACGTCACTGCAGTCTGGTATCCCTACGAGGTCGTCGTTCGCCGAAGCCGCCGCCGGTGCAGCTGGTGAAGGTGCCCCCTTCCTGTCCTCTACCACCGCTTCGCCGTTCGTTGACCGCCCCAGCAGTCAACCTGCTACGGCCTTGAGCACTTTGGTTTCCTCTTCGGTCCACCCTCTGCCCCCGCATCCTAGGTCCGACACTGCGTTTATTGGCCCGCCGACGAACTTGCAGAAGAAAAGTAGCCCTCCCCGCATAGGTGCGTCGGAAGCTTCTCAATTGGTTGTGGTACACCGACCACCGAGCTCCAGGGTCATCTTTGTTTCAAAACTCTCGGCTAACACCACATCTGCTCAACTGTTGGCTCACCTGTCAACTGGGCAAGTTACGCCATTGTCGTGCAAACGCCTTAGGACCAAGTACGACTCCTATTCTTCTTTTTGCGTAACTGTTAACGAGGAGTGTTTCAGGCGCCTGAGCGACCCGTCTATGTGGCCAAAAGGCTGCCTTTTAAAGCCGTTTCAAGGCAAGGTCCACCGTGGTATGCTGCACAGATCTGAAATAACTGAAAATGACCAGTAAGTGCGAGAGTTTCGACATATACTATCAAAACACTCGAGGTCTACGAACTATGTCCTCTGAATTTATTAGAAATATTGTATGCTCTAAATTTTCTTCTGTTGCCATTACTGAAACCTGGATTTCCGATGATATCTCGTCTTCAGACTATTTCCCTTCTAACTATCAAATATTTAGAAGCGACAGAAAATTACCTGAACCTAAACAAAAAGGTGGCGGGGTTCTCGTTGCCGTTGATCATTCAGTGCAGTGCATGCGGCGTGCTGACCTCGAGACCCTAGACGAATCAGTCTGGCTTGAGGTAGGCCTCACGAAGGGCCAGAAGCTACTCATCGGTGGATTCTATATATCCCCGGATGTATTACCTTCTGAATTTAATCGAACACTCACATTCATAGAAAATGTCTCAAATTCACACACCAACCATAAGCTTATTATACTTGGAGACTTCAACATCCCAGGTATTCCCTGGAACAGTCTTCACTTTGAGCACAAAAACCATTATGCAGCGCAGAAATGCAGCATGCTATTAGATTTTCAATCCTTCACCTCCATGCAGCGGTTTTGCCTCATAAAAAACTTTTGTGGTAATGTTCTAGATGTGTGCTTCTGAAACTTAAAAACGTACAAGTGTGTGCCTCAGAAATATCCCTTGTGAACCCCGACAAGTTTCACCCCCCTTTTAATGTCTACTTCTCGGTCGCGACCCAGCATCGCTCTGGCGGTGTTGACAATTGTACAGTTTCGCGATATGCTTTGAATCGTGGAGATTATGCTGGGCTGTATCACTTTTATTCATCTGCTGAATGGTCTAGTGTTTTGGATGTCAATGATGTTGACGAACAGGTTCGACGTTTTACCGAAATCGTCAGAAGTGGCATGGAAACGTTTATCCCTTGTTATAATCCTGTTCCTTCCAAATTTCCCCACAGGTTTTCTAAAGAACTTAGAAGTTCGCTTAAACTTAAGGATAGCGCCCACAAAAAGGCCAAGCGTTCTGGGCTTGACAAGTGGAAAGCGGAGTTTAGTCGGTATCGCTCACTTTGTAAAATCCTCTACCGGCGTGACCACCAGCTCTATATAGAATCGTTAGAGGCTGCTGCGTCTCAGAAACCGGCTGAATTCTGGAGGTATGTACGCGGCCGTTCTAAGGCGTCTAAAGAACACGTTAGCCTGCTTAATTCTGATGGTGAAGAGGTTGAGGATGTTGCCACCAGTTTTGCTCAGAACTTTCATTCTGTCTTTCAACTGCCAGATGGCAACGACGAACGCCTATCATTTAATAACTCTAATTTTAACACACTTAGGTTCGATGAAAAAATTGTCAATGATAGCCTTCAACGGATGAAACCATCATTTTCCTGTGATGCAGATGGAATTCCCACAGCCCTCATGAAGGCTTACGGCAACATTTTTGTGCCTGTCTTAACTTCCATTTATAATAACTGCTTACTTTTAGATAAATTCCCTCGTGCATGGAAGATTGCTCGAATTTTTCCTATATTTAAGTCTGGTGATAAGTAAGCCGTTTCTAACTATCGCCCGATCTCACTGCTTTGTGTCGCCTCAAAACTCTTTGAGTCAGCTCTGCACAAAGTTCTTGCTGCCTGCGTCAAGAACGCTGTGATACCAAATCAGCACGGCTTTTTCTCGGGTCGATCGACGGTCACAAATCTTGCAAGCTTTATGACACAGGCTTCGGCTGCAGTTTGTGAAAACGGCCAGTTGGACGTTTTTTATTTTAACCTCAGTAAGGCGTTTGATGTGGTGAACCATCAGTTATTAATTAACAAGCTTGCTAAGTCCGGTGTAGACGCAAGCCTTGTTGCCTTGTTGTCCAACTATCTCCTTGACCGGTCCTTTTATGTAGATGTTAACTACAAAAAGTCTAGTGTTTACCCTGCAACAAGTGGTGTACCCCAGGGTTCCGTGCTAGGTCCATGATTGTTTTCTGTCTTTATCAATGATGTTTCAACAGTGTTAACAAACTCTTCTTTTCTTCTCTATGCTGATGATGTCAAACTATTTAGGCACATTAGTGGTGTTCAGGACTGCTGTGCCTTGCAGAGGGATGTGTCGGAATTATCGGTCTGGTGCAGGAAAAACTGCCTAATTTTAAACCCCACTAAAACAAAGGTTGTCACCTACAGCCGGAAAACCCACCGTCATCTGTTTTCCTTTCAGTATTGAGGGAGCTCCTCTGCAAAGGGTTGAGGAGATTAGGGACCTAGGGGTGCTTTTCGACAGTACCCTCTCTTTTTCTTCTCATATTAGTCTCATCACCCGGCGAGCACTCCGAAGCCTTGGAAATGTGTGTCGGATTACAAAGGGATTCTCTTCTCCAGATCCATTTCTAATGCTATACAATGCAATATGTATACCACAGTTAGAATATGCTTCTGTTGCCAGGAACGGCATCTCCAAATCTAGTAGTGAATTAATAGGACGTGTGCAGAAGAAGTTTTTATCCATATTTAGGCACCTTCATCACAATCACAGTTTTCATCCTGATTCTGACTTACCCATATTCCCATTCATCCCTTCCTTGAACTGCAGACGTATGCGTGCAGACCTTACATTTCTTCACAAAATTGTTCATGGTGACTTTTCTTGCGCAGACCTGCTTAACTGTTTAGAGTTTAGTGTACCACAAAGGCCCACTAGGTCGCATCGGCCGTTCTTTACCGCTGTGCGCAACTCCAATCATTCTCCTGTGCACAGAATACAGAATTGTTACAACCGCTTCTTTGAACGCCTTGACATCTTTCAGAAATCCTTTACAATTTACTGTACAGCGCTGTTGAATACAGTATGTTAAACATCTATGATGTGTCGGTCGTTCTTTTTTTTCTGGAATTTTGTTTCTCTGCGGTTGTGTCTATCCAACTCATAGTTCCCTATTTTTGAAACTGTTTACTGTCATTTGTTCGTCTTATCATTTGTCTCTACACTCTTGTCGTTGTTTTTGTTGTATTACTGTCAAACTTTGTTGCTCTGCCTGTCGTGTGGCCTTTACGACAGGCAGAGCAACATAGGCATCATCTTCTTTTTTTTTTACCTGTACCCAGGCTCCGCCTGTGCTTTATTACTGTCATTTTCACTACTTCAATTTGTGTGTGTCTTGTCGCTTGTTTGTTTCTTGCTATGTTTCTTGTATTTTGTTTTTATGAAACTATCCGTGCGCCAGCACTCGGGCCTCTGGCTGTTCCTGGGCACGTAAATAAACATGATTGATTGATTGATTGATTGATTATTATTCTACGCGTCCCAAAATTCACCAATCCCCATTGCCTTACAGGAAACGGTGACGAACAAAGTGTATCTTCGAGGCAACACAACTTACACCACAGATCAACAAAATAGATTAGCGATAATCGACCGGACTAGTAAAACGGCGCAAGTTATTTATTTCCCCGCGGCCATTAACTATACGTTCATGGAGCTTCCCTGGGCAAATGGATCCGAAAAACCTGTTCCTGCTATCTATAGCACTCCGACGGCTCACCTAGGTGAGATTAACCGCCATTCCAAAACGACAAAACGGAGCACAAAGGGACATGCTTTGAACATTGTAAGGGACTTCCATTCTCGAACTACGGCTTGTGGCTATTCGTATGGGCAACACAAATATACACGGACTTGTAAATGCAATACTACGCAAAATTCATGGCCCGTTTCTTAAGAGAAAGATCGATACAACACGAAACTTTCTCCATGCAAACGGATTGAAATCCATGTACAAAATCTACGCTCCCCAAGTTCAAAATCGAAACTGCTAATGTTCAAAGCCGAATCCCCTTCAACTCCGAGAAATTTTAAAGCTAATGCCCGCGCAACGAACTCAAAGGAAATGCTGAACAACCCGAACGTGCTGATAAAACGTTCATGATGATCATCAGAAATTTTAAAACAATGCAAATGTGTCTTCCACTGCAATACCAGAGCGTGTTTTGTGTTTAAGGACCTCTTATAGACTACGTGTGTGGTATGATTGATGTGACTTTGTGCCAAGCCATTGTGGAAAAGTGACTTTCCTTTAGTGCGTTTTGGCGTAACTACCTCGCCATCAGTGACATGAAAACAAAAAACTTCGCTTTCAGACCTTCATTTGTGGTATTAGGACATTATCAACAAGCGAAGTTCGTAGTAGAGAGACCGGCCGGTGTAGGACCGCTTCTCCCTGGGTGAAGAAAAAGCCGTCAAGCAGCCGAACGACGCAGACGCGTTTTTCATACGCTCGGTGTTTCTACGTTTTAGCTGAAGGAACTTCATTTGTCAAACAGTAATGATTGTTCTAGGTGAACGGGCAAAGTGCAAGGACTAACTGGAAATTACCAGGGAACCTTTTAGGCCAGTGGAATGCCATTTATTGCCCAAAGAAGACTGTGCCACACCGACGGGTGAGCTAATCCTCACGACTGATAGCCGCTACCACGCTTCGCCCACCGGCTTCGTCGACGCATCACCTCGAGGATATTCGCCTTCTCAAGAAATGGAGAGCATTGGAGGCATCGACCTGGCAGAGATGTCCGACCCGTGATAGCGGCTACTGATAGCCGCTACCACGCTTCGCCCGCCGGCTTCGTCGACGCATCACCTCGAGGATATTCGCCTTCTCAAGAAATGGAGAGCATTGGAGGCATCGACCTGCTGGCAGAGATGTCCGACCCGTGATAGCGGTGGTTCACCAAAATAACTGGCCTTGAAGGGCGTTGAGTAAGCGTCCACCGCGCAGGAGCTCAACCGGCACCATGTCAAAGCCTCCCCACCAAAGAAAGGCAGAGGCACTGCAAAAGCGCAACTTTGTGGCTATTCTTCTTACAATATTACTGCGAAAAGTTGCTGTGTTTTGTTGGTGATAAACATAAAAGAGGCTAAGCTCGTGCAGTGGTAGGCTGAACTTCGTGCCCTGCACTATGTTACTTCATGGGAATTTATGACGGCCTATTTAAAAACATGTGTTATTTTAAATTTACTAGAACAACATAGCCTTGTCAATGACGAAGCCTCGATTTTAATTTAGTGCGGTGTTTGAAGGTGAGCTTACGTACACTTGGGATATGACTCATTTGGTTAAACATAATCTCCAGCATCCTAGCAAACACGGATTTCGTCAGGTTTCTCTTGCTCAACGCAGCTTGTTGAGTTCACGCACGATTTGGCTCTAGCAATAGATAAGCTTAAAGCAGTTGACTGTATTTTCTTATACTGCAAAAAAGCATGGGACGGTGTTTCATATCACCATCGTGTTAGTACATTGTGGGCTATAAACTGAAAAAATCGGTTATTGCATGGGTAGCCCAGTATCTCTCTCTAAGACAGCAGTCGGTCGCTCTGAATGGTTGTTCGTCTCGTTATTTTCCCGTGACCTCAGGAATTCCCCAAGGCTCAGTGGCGGGCCATCATTTTTTCTTGGTATATATAAATGTTATTACTATTGGCCCCTGATCTTTGTTCGAAATTTTCGGGAATGACTGTGTAGTTTAAAGGACGACCGCGAATGAACGTGATTCTGAACACCTGCAGCATGATTCAGATTCAATTACAACCGGGTGTGGTGATTCAGAAAAGTCGTTGAATGTTAAAAAGTGTGTAACGTCACCTTTACAAAAAAACCTTCATTGAAATTGAATACGTATACCCTAAATTACGCTGGTTTAAGAATGGCCAGGGAGCATAAATAACTAGGAGTTTATTGAACGAGTGGGTAGAGGTGAAATAGGCACGTTCACAATTTAAAAGTTACGGCTGCAGGTGTTTTTGGCTTTGTGAGAGAAATGTCAGCGGACCTCCATCTAGCTTAAAAGTCCAACCGTATTTCGCTCATGTGCGCTCGATGTTGGAGTACGCTTGTGTTTTCTGGAATACCTACACCAAAGAGCTGTTTGATACGCTCGAAAACACAGAGAATATGGCAGTGCGATTCGTATTAGGTAATTGGCATTGTCAACTTAGCATGGCGGAAAATAAATGTAAACTTTAATGCTAAGACGTGAAAGAGCACAGACGAAACCTCAGGTAGAAATTTTTTCGTAATATCTATCTGTCGAAAACTGGAATAGAAGGTGAGAAGAATATCCAAGCGCCATTCTACATATCCCGAAGTGGGTCCGCTAGCTCAAAGCAAATTATTAACTTTCCTTTTAAGGTGACGCCTTGCGCGAATCATTTTATCTTAGGTCAATACGAGAGAGTAATTATCTTCTACGTATGGTGGTATCCACTGTTTATAATGACAATTTTTTCGCGCTTTGTAGAATTATTCTGTTACTTGACCTCAAATTTGATGGTTAGGGTTATGTATCTCCCTGCTGTAATTAATGCAAAGGCGAAGCAGCAATCAAATAAATAAATAAATAAATAAACTTGCGAAGCAGCATGTTCACCTCCCACGGGTTGAGAACCTTACACATTCAAACCATACTGCACTAATAAAATAATTATAGGATTCATTGCAGTATGCAAGGTTTGCTGTATCAATACTACCATTGCTATGTTATTGGTTTGAAACAAATTATGAAACTCTAGTCTTACGCCTTTCCTTGCGTGAACGCAGAGGGATAAAACCGCAGGCACCTAAAACAGGGCGTCATTCGCAACGCGTTTAGAATTTTTTTGAAGTAGTACGACATTAGACGAAAATCAAGTTCTTTTGGTCTATTAACGGGTGTGCACATAACTCATGAAAACAACATGAAAATGGATTGAAAATGAAAGTACTTGTTCGATCTCTCCCAGGATCATTCCTGTGAAAGATCATCAAAAAGTTGATCGAGTAGAACATTTTTTGGAAGAAAAATGAGCAAAAACTGAACATACTTTTCAGGTGATGGAAATTATATATAAAGCTCCTGAGTGTTTTGTGGAGTACCAAACGTAAAGGCATTCGCGCCGGTTTTATATACAACAAAAGTGGTCAAGCAACTGTTGTAAAAATCGTTGATTTATTGAGAGCATGAAAGCGTTCAGGAAGATTGTCTTAAGAGAAAATGTCTAAAAGCGGCACTTTCATCTTTGTGAAATTCAACCCATTAAAGTATGCGCCTTCAACCCGCTCACCCCCCCCCCCCCCCCCGCTCTCCTCCTTCCCCATTTATTACAGGTAAGCCGTCCCAGAGAAGATATCAGGACCTGGACAGTATATCTATACCAGCTCCACAAAGAAATGAATATTTTCTGTATGCTACAGTAAAAGAGGCACATTAATTAAAAGAACGAAATTTGTGAGCCTTGTATAATAAATTTTGAATTTTGAAAATAATAAATTTTGCTGCCAACTAACGCTGAAAATTAAGCATGGCTGCAATGAAGGCTGGACGGCTGGAGGTGGCACACGGGCTCACTTTGATGTCGCTGCAGTGGACTCAAAATGGTGGGTTTGTGCTACTGCCAAGGGCGACGGAGTCATCTGCTTGCGCTGCATGCAGTGGTCGTCCACCGGCCTTTGTACAATTAACGTACTGCAGCTGAACTCCAATGCCCGTAGCATGGCCGAACTTCCGGCAGCTTTACTCCTGCTGGAGTCGGACGACCGCATCTCGGCTGTCCTCCGGTTGCCGTACTTCGGCCACTCACGGGTGGCTTTGAAATGGCCGGTGCCCTACGGCTGGAATCTGGCCGTGCCCTACGGCTGGAATCTGGCCGATGGACACTGGCCGTTGGACAGCCATGGGAGTGCGGCCGTATACAGCCAAAAGGCCCACATCTGGACACGGGCCGAACACGGCTGCTGTAAAAAGGCCGTACAGAAAATCACCGGCCACAGTACACCGGCTGGAGTTAGGCCGAACAGTCCTGTGCTGCTGGGATATGAGTCCGATAGCTCCTGGCCCCTGGACGCGAGCTCTTGCTGCGTCGATAGTTCGGGGCTGGACATCAAGATCTCCCATCCTCGTGTAGGGGGGAAAAGGGGAAGGGGAAGGAAAGGTAGGGGATTCTTGAGCTGAGTACACTCAGCAAGTATGTGCGGCAGGGTGCCTTCAGTATTTTTGCATAACGGGAAGATGGGGTCGTGTTCTGCCGGGAACATCTTGTTCAATAAAGTGACCCCGCTTGTGCGCGGCGCACTATTGTTTGTTGCTTGCGGTCGAGTTGCTGGTGCGGCACGGGAAGCCTGCACCTGGCGCTCCTGTACAACCCGGTAATCTCGCGGTAGCTCGTAACTGGGTGCGGTAGCTTCGACTCGTCCTCGGCCCGGTCTGCTAGTTCGCGGGCGTAGTGGTCGGCGAGGGCGTTCCCTTTAACTGTCGAGTGTGCCGAAACCCACACGAGCTCTACGTCTCGTCCCCGTGGGCTGCGCTTTGCTAGAATTGCTAGGGACGCGTGGGAGACGATCCCCGTCCGGTTGTTGCCGTAAGCTGTCTTGGAATCTGTGACGATCGTATGCACGTCTCTGTGCGTGAGGGCGAGAGCGATGGCCACCTCTTCTGCTTGGCTGGCTTCTGTCGTCCGTAGCGACGCGCTGGTCACCAGCTTGTCGATGGTCGTGACGGCGGCCACTGCTTTGCTGCTGTGCTGGGGAAGTGAGGCGCCCACGTAGAGGACCCGAGGGTCTGCTTCCAGCTGTCGGGCGAGTGCCTGTGCCCGCGCGGCACGCCTCTCGTCGTTCCTGCCTGCCTGCATTATGCGCGGCAGGGGCTTGGTCTTGAGCGCTTCCCTCCACGGCGGAGGTAGAGGGTGCTTGGGTATCTGTGACTCGATGGGCCAACCAGTCTTCCAGAGGACTGCTCGGCCGTGCTCAGTCTGGCTCAGTCGCACTTTCTGGTTAGACCGATGAGCCTCTATGAGCTCGTCTACCGTATTATGCACCCCCATGTCCAGCAGCTTCTGCGTAGACGAGTACTGGGGCAGGCCCATTGCCGCCTTGGTGGCTTTCCTTACGATCGTGTCTACCGTGTTCCTGCTCGCCTTCGTTAGCTGGAGATACGGGGCCGAGTAGGTGATGCGAGACACGATGAACGCTCTGACCAGGCGGAAAGTGTCGTCTTCTTTAAGTCCTCTGTTCCGGTTTGCAACGCATCGGATCATTCCGGTGACCTGTTCGGATGCCATCTTGATCTTAACAATGGCCGCTGCCGCCTTGCCGTCTCGTTGTAACAAGAGACCGAGGATGCGCAGCTGCTGCGTGGGCTTGCTGTCTACGCCGTCGATGGTAATGACCACATTCGGCTCGGCATCGTTCTTGCGTCTTCTGGGCTGCACGATGAGGAGCTCCTACTTCTGGGTGCGCAGCAGAACCCACAGGTCTTGGCGTATTCGTGGACTGTAGTTGCCGCCCTCTGCAGGACCTCCTCCGTCAAGCTTCGGATCCGGCGCGACTCGTCCACACCGTGATGTCGTCGGCGTAGAACGCGTGGTCCATGCCGTCAATCTGTTTGAGTAGACTTGGCAGCGGGAGGAGGGCCAGGTTGAATAGCAGGGGCGACAGGACGGAACCCTGTGGGGTGCCGCAGTCTCCCAGTTCTATCGGATCCGACTTCTCTCCCCTAATCTGTATGACCCCCATGCGCTTGCGCAGGAAATCCTTAACGTAGCCGAAAGTGCGTTGGACACATCCCGTCTTCTTGAGGTTACCGAGAACGCTCGCGTGGAACACGTTGTCTAATGGCCCCTTTAGGTCGAGGGCCAGTATCCCGCGCGGCGAACTCCGCGTTGCTTTCTTCATCACGAGCACTTGCACTTGCACCAGGACGTCATGCCTGCCGTGGTGCTGCCGGAAGCCGTACATAGTTTTAGAGTCTACGGAGCACAATGCGCTCCATTACCTTCCCTACGCACGACGTGAGGGAGATGGGTCGCATGTTCTCGATTGTGAGGGCTTTGCCCGGCTTGGGGATGAACCGCACTTGCGCCTCTTTCCATTCCATGGGTAGCAGCGGGGTCTCCCAGGTCCTGTTGATATAGCCCAGGAGCCTCTTGGCCACCCCGTCGCTCATATTGCCGAGCAACGTGTAAGTGATCGTGTCTCCGCCAGGAGCACTGCGTCTGTTGCTGTCATCGATGGCATTCTAGAGTTCTGCCAGCGTGAACGGCTCGCCAAGTTTGTCGTTCGCCGGCCCGTCGTACGTCTGGGGGTCTTGAACTTACCACTATCGGTGTTGAGGTAACGCGCCAACAGGTCTGCGACGAGCTTGCGGCCGTCTCCCTCGTAGGTATTCAGCACCTTAGTGAGGTTGCGATGCGTTGCTGTCTTGCTGCCCAGCGGTTCGATCAGATGCCTCAGGAGGCCCCAGGTCTTGCGCGTAGACAGCTTGCCCTGCAGTCCGTCACACTTACTCAACCAGCTCTCTCTGCTAAGCTTGGAGGCGTACTCTGCAATCTCTCTGTTGAGGACTGCAATACGCCAAGCTAGCTTCTTGTTTCTCCGCTGGCGCTTCCACCGCCTCGTGAGCGAGTGCCCAGCCTCCCACAAGTGGGACAGCCTCGCGTCGACGAAGGGCGTCTGCACCGTCGTCGTGACCTCTTGTGTAAATTTTACGAGTGCCGTCTTCTGATCGCGCGCCCATTCCGCGTACGTCTGCTTGTCTTCTTTGGGCTCCCCTTCGTTTTCCTCGTCGAGGGGTTCCTCGTCTGTGTACTTGCGGAGCTTCTCCCAGTCCGTTATTCTGGCTCTGCCGAGCGTGGCCCGAAACCGCGGTCCTTTGATTTCTATGCCGATTATGGTGTGGTCGGATCCGAGGTCCGTGCCTTCGTCCCGCCGCGTCGCGTTCAAGTTACCCTTCAGCCACGTGAGATCGGGCGTCGTGTCACGGTTGACGCTGTTCCCTCTTCTCGTGGACAGCCGGGACTTCTTCAGTAACTCGAATTCTGCCATTTGCATGGTTCTGACCACAGCTTTCCCTCGTTGGGATTCGTATTTGTATCCCCATAGCGGGTGGGGAGCGTTGATGTCGCCGAGGATCAGGAGCGGCCTGTTCCCCGCCAACCTCTTCGCCTGCCCCACCGTTCTGTCAAAGTCGTACTTCCCGTTGCCAATTCAAAGATTCTTCCCGTTGCCAATGGTCCGTGTGTGAATTTCGATCTGCGTGTGCTCACAGCCGTGCTGTGGCGTTGCGTGCTGCGTGACGGCGATGTTGTTGCGTACCAGGATCGCCGTGCCCTTCTCCGTCGGGTGCGTGTATGTAACGTATCCCGGCAGTCGGGGTCGTCCATGCGTCTCCTGCAGCGCCACCACGTCCGGCTTCTGATCGAGCCCTTCGATGTGTGTAAACAGTTCGGCGTCTTTTTGCCTGATATCCCGGCAGTTCCATTGGTAAATGAGTGTGCTCTCCTGTACTCGAGGAACCCTGTTTCTAATCTTGTTCGGATTCTGAGCCGTCGTAGTTTGCCGATTGCACGTGTCCTCGCCCCTTCGTGATGGACACATGCAATCGGCAAACGACGATGGCTCAGAATCCACATTGGAGTGCCTGCTTGTCCTGCTATTGACCAGCAGTGTGTGATGGAGAAAGTTTTTCTTTCATATTAATCGTTTGGAAGTGCGATGCGTTCGCCTGAAAAAAAAAGTAAAGAAGACGCCGTGATTTTTAAGTTTCGATTGGATGAAAACGGGGTTGTTTAATGCCAATCGGCTATAATGACCAAACAATATGTGGTATTTTCAACTAACTACAAGGAACCAGAAGTTACATAGCTCGTGAAAAATCCAGGGTGGTCAAAATTATTTCGGAGTCCTCCACTACGGTGCGCCTCATCACCTATAAAGCGTCGATGCGTTAAACCTCATAATCAATCAATTGATCAATCAATTTTCAATCAATCAATGCTATTTTGTAAGGAATAAAGGTACTTCTAACATTTCGGGGGGTTCCGTTCCTTGTCGCAGCCTTGCGTGTGATAAATAGATTTTGCTCCGTCTTCTTGCCGTCCAAGTGCACCCAAGAAACCCAAGAGTTGGTCGTTGGTACAAAGTCGTTGCGATTTATCAATGGCGTCCACCGATATCTCAACTCGGTGTCCGATGGGAAGCGATGCAGCAAAAACCCGTCGCAGCAGCACTGCATTTTCTCCAGGCAGTGTCGTGCAGATGCGTGCTATCGGCGACTTTTTCTCGCTTTCTCTGGTTGTTCGATAACCCACCACAGCACAGTGCTGACCAAGCGTCGTTTGCGCCTTGAACGGCAGCCCAGCATTGGCTAAAGTAGTTGAAAGTTCCCCCAAAACTAAGCACACAGTGCTAAACACTGCTGAACTATACAGCGGAGCACACCGCGCCGACCGATGTTAGCAGCCCAGCGCGCACAGGCAACGCTGGTCCGCCGGTAGCGGAAGGTGCGCGGGCCGCCGAGAGAACTGGTTTGCGAGTATATTCCTCCTTTCCCGGTCGGAAAATGGTGTAGGCAAAGGCTGCTGCACCCCGGGGATCCTTTCCCCCGGGGTGCTCCAGCCTCGCCCGATCGTGATGGCTGGAGCGCCCCACGGAAGTGACGTCACCTGTTTTTTGTTATTATTTCTTGGATTTGGTCGTTCTTATTGATCGCCGAAACTAGTACCAAGTACCATGCCGGCCGCGCAAAGTGGCCGTGCCGGCACTAATGTTTAGGTCAGCTGTGCTTTTCATTGTTTACGCGCCTAAGCGCAGGCTGATAACTCTCCTCCTTGGTACATCGGCTGTCGTCCAGTGTTGTGTTATCTGCGGCGCACCTGCGGGCAAGGCAAAACCACTGGAGGATTCGGAGGATTGCGTTGCACGTTGAAGTTTGCGGGTTTTGTAACCGCACTTCTTTCTTTCTTTTTATTTTGAAAGGTGTGTGCGCGCGCCATTTCACGCCATTAAGTTTGATCTGCTGTGGCTCAATAGGGAAGAATGGCTCTGTGTCCTCAAACGTGGGCACTGGCTGAAGAGGTTGCCGTCAAAGGTCTAAATAGTGTTGCAAGAAGGCTGCTTGCGCTCCCATTTAGATCATAGAATCTGTGGCTTTTGTGGGGAGAAGAATAGGCGGAAGGAATACTTTTAAAGGCCCTCATTTGACAAGAGTTCTCTTCGGCCTAGATTACTGGTGCCCACTGGATCTTCCACTAAATAAGCTTATTTAGTGGCTCTTGTGCACTCTAGTACGCGCCGCTGAACACCAGCATTTTTGTCCGTATAGTTTTGGTGCAGCAGCCTGAAATGTTTTGCAACCTCACCATACTTTCTGTGCATAGAAAGACCAGCAGGTGCCTTATTTTGGGGGTGAAATCAGCACAGCTGGTACAAAAGAGTCCTGAAATAAAGTTTATTGGATGTGACAAAATTATGTTCGCAGTAAACACTGTTAATGCCTCTTTTCGTCGTGCCTACAACTCTGTATATTTGGTCATGCTGTACCAACTTTTACGAGCTTCCAAAGTTGCAAGGGATACACTGCAGTGCTACATGTACTGATCACAAGGTGTCCAAAAATTTGGCTTTTGGCTTCCCATTGCCACCCTTGTTAGTGATGGCCTGGGAAGAACCACGCCGAAGCAGGAAGCACCGACCAATCCAGGAGATACACTGTACTTCATTTCACCAACTTCACACACCGCTGTAAAAATTGTGCTCGTAATCAATAAACAGCGAGAGCCCAGCAGTATACCACACGCTGGTAAGGGCAGCAAATGTAGCGCCAACAATGGTCTTTCACATAAACTGTGCCCACAGCTCCTGTCAACACCAAATTGATAACAGCGTTGTTGCACATAATTACCTATACAAACGTCATGTAAGTAGTGTTGCTTCCGGTCATAGCAGCATCTGTCCAACAGCCTACCACTGCAAGTGCTGAAGAACCGGCCAACCATGTGACGTTTGTTGTCCAAAAACAAAGAAGCTCTCAGGCCTTCGTTTTCTGACAAGCAGACTGGCCGCTCATCACGCTGACGTTCCCCCGCAGTAAGAGCTATGTGTGCGCATCCGTTTACGCGTATACGTGCTGCAACGTGCACCTGGCAGCACGTGGCAGCAAGGTTCCATTCTGCCAAGGTGCCGGTTTAGCGCCGTGGTGAGAGGATTTGGCTGCTGCTCTGGCGAAATGAGTTCAAGTCGTACACCAGTCTATACAGCGGTGGCCCCGCCGATAGCCACGTATAGTCATTTTTCGCGTTTAATGTTACACCTTCGTCTTTAAAATTCGTGAAACTTGCACTAAGTGAAACAAGGCGAAGCTGGAGGATTTCTTATTATGTAAGCACTGAATGACACACCAGTTTATTTACGTGTTCCGTCGTCGCTTCTCACTGTGGCAGTAGTAGTCATCGTCATATCCATCTATCTTCCGCATGCATGACTGGCTGACCCGGATCGTTTTGTCCGCAGGCTTTCCCATTCCTCCAAGAGTGGAACGCGTCGGCACGCGCTAGAACCGGCTTCGCGAGCTGGGTGTCTGCGAGCTGTCTTGTGCTCTTCCTTGTGCCGCGGACGCACGTGACTTTTTCTTGGTATTTTTGCGAGCGGCACGCGCAAGCCAGGACGATGCCGGACACTCATCGCAAAACGCGTGCGCGGTAAACGGCGGGAGTAACTATAACACAATGTTTTCTGATGACGCCGCACACTTTACGGCCAGCAGCAACAGCTCTGCTGTTGTTGCTGGCCGTCCATTTATGCACATGGAAGGGCACTCGTAAAAAATTATGCGGAATTTAGAGTATTAAATGTATTTAATGTCAACACAAACACCAATCCAAAGTAGCAGCCCATGGGCTGAGGTGTTGCACTACTGAACACGAGGCAGCAGGTTTCCTTGGCATACCAGTTTTTTTGAAGGAGGCGGAAAATACAGCTGTCCGTGAGTAAGTGATCTTGCTGTTGATTGAACACTTCCAGGTGGTATAAGTTTATTCATTGCCCTCCACCATGGCATGCCTCATATTCATGGTGCTACTTCAGAACACTATACTACAAACTTATCTTTTGGGTCTTAACACTAGCAACATTTAAATGAAACATTTTTGCATTGTATAACTGTTCTTGAATAATTATTTATTTTATAATGAGCACAATAGCAGTATTGTCGTAAAAAAGAACTGCAGCTAAATTATAAATCCTAATTGTTGTATGCTAGTAACATGTTGCAAGAAAATCGAAAATGTAATAGTTATATCCGTTTGCTCACCACTTGTACAAGTTGTACCTGTCCCATGAACCTTCAAATGCTGATTAGTCTCATGGCCAGCACATGAGCCATAGATGCCCATCTGTTCCCAAAAGGACTAAGCAAACACACAACCTCCAAGAAAACACATCAGGCATTGGGAAGAAACATTTAAAATTGGCTCACTTTATTTAATCGACAACCAGTACATTTTGCTTTTATAGCCCACAAACGACCATTGCCAGCCCTGCATTCTGCAGTTGGCTTTGGCAACAAGCAGAATGCACCATTATGTACTGGAAACACATATGACAAGCCACAGCTTTGACCAGCCCATTGGTTGCACTGGTGTCAAGAGATAAAAAGAAAGAGCCACACCAAATGCTTTAATGTATGCACGTTGATCAAACATTATTCAGAGTGTAGAAAAACATCCATTCCAGCATATTCGACTGATCCACCCATTTGTGACAGCCTTATCGAAGTGAAGGCAAGAACGAGTGCGTGGCAAGATTTCAATGTGGGCTTGTGGGCTTTAAGAACTGTAGGTTGTCTGTAGGCTGTCTGCAGTCATAATTACTATTGTGCGCCAAATTCCCTAGTACACTGAGTGCGGTGAACTTCAGCAATGAAAGTAGACATAAGTAATTTTTATCGTATGTTGACCGTTGCGAATCCTAGTAAACCGTTACGAGCACCTGGCATGCTGGCAAGAGAGAGGTAGAGAGAGTAAAAGATTTTTGAAAGGAGAAGAGGCCAGCCTGAGAATCCCGCTGGGGCAAGGAAGGTACTGAATACTGAGAATATGAGAAATGACAGTAAAATCAACCAATGAACTTTGTGCACTTAAAGCATGTATAACATGCAATGGGGCGCAGAAACAGACTAATCACTATAATTCGCATAACATATTTATCGACCATAAAAAAAAAGGTTCGCAGTTTGTGAAATTTCACCACCTAGACCCAAAAGTCCAGACAAGACAAGCAGATATTTGACAGCTCGATCTTGCTTCTTCGTGTCAGCCCACGTGCCCAAAATCTTTCGTTCAGACAGAGGGTAAGCATTCAAGCATAGTAAGGCTGCTTCAAGGCCTTTTCACCCACTAGTATACCTTGGTCAAACACTATGCAAATGATCAATTGTATCTGTACAGCCTTACACAAAAGGCAGTCTGGGCTGGTCTCGCGTCCAATTGTGTGCAGATACTTTCAGGTCAATGCTACTTCAAGCCGCCGCCTGTGTAGCAAGGTTTCATTGACTTCTGTGAAGTTGAGGGGCATGAGCGAGCCAAAAGCTTTGCTCGGGATCAGTCCTGACCAGCTGTTCCTGTCATTTTTGTGGGTCAGACCAATGCAAGGCAGCAGCTTGTTCACAGGCTGTGTAGAGTATTGCGTTGCTATCTTGTCTTACGATGGGTGTAGCCAAAAGAGGGTATATCCTTTAGCAGGCACACGGCAGCATTTCCTTCCCAGAAAATTTGTTCTATAATTGTAATTACACTAGCTAGTATCAAATAATTCTTGCAAACAAAGAGCACGACTACCAAGTGTAACAAAGGTAAGAGACAGCAACGACTTCCAATTAGGGCCTTCTTTGAAATCTATGACCCATATAAATACTACATGCGCTTTATAACATCAACATAGCAAAAACAGCACAACACCATGCTGCAACTTTTCTGCTACGACCCCCATGAGCACTGCCAGCTTTCAGGTCCGCAACCTCGTTAAACTCAGTTTCCCCTTGAGAACATGATTTTAGCGCTTAACACGACAGACACACTTTACAGGTGCTTGCATCTGTCAAACAGCAGCAAACATCAGTTAATTTGAAATGACCTGTAAACATCAGTTAATTTGAAATGATACGGGGTAAACTTGGAAGCTGGCACAACTAAGTGGGATGGGAGTGGCAACAAAAAATCTGTGCACAGTACAGCCCCTGTTGCGGTATTTTTCAGCACGGCGACAGTTGTCACACCGCCCTTGTTAGCCTATATTCGAATCTCCTGATACTATGGAGAGACTTGTTGCATCGGTGGCACACTGGAATTACCACTGTGTCGAACCATGGAGCCTGCCAGTTGCCATTCGAAGTATGCGAATCTGCCGATGGAAATTTTTTCTGGCGACTGTTTCCCGCTGCTTCCTGCTGGCACAGCCATTCCATTCCGCGCAGACAAACAAAATGCGCGCAGGCCGCATGCAACAGGCATTTGTTTGCGTTGTTGTGTGGGAAGCAGGTTTGCCAACGGGTACCAGTCGGCTGCGCAGTAGCACCCAGTGTATGCTTAGATGCAGATACCTAGCGGGTCTGCCTTGGTTCATTGCACAGAGGCAAAAGCAACGCTTTCTCATGTTTCTCTGATGGTGCTTTCAATGGCGTCAACAATGCATTGCACTAAACAAATAGACAAAGAAATATTTTATGAATTTTTGAGCAGAAGGATGCTAGGGCTTCTACCCCGTGAGAGCCGTTCTTAGTCCAAGTGCACTGAAACCCACAAGCGCCGTCAAAGTCGCCCACCCCGGACTTCCACTACAGCTAGAGTTACATCTGGATTTTTTTAAATTATTAGTAGCGATTAATTATTAACAGTGACTCTTCACGGCTAGTCAGTTAGTGGAAGTGTTTTGATTTGTTTGTAAAAATCAGAACATACTGCTTTCACCATATGTTGTGCAGTGGGCGTGACAGTGACCCTGGCTTGTCAGTGAGCAGAAGTGGTTTTGCTGGTTGGGTAAAAATCAAGCATGACTGCGTTGAGGGGCAGATGAAGAGTGTGGAGCACGTCAGACATACTTTTAGCCTGTGCGATAAGTGTACGTGCTTTGCGCCATTGAGAAATTTAGCAGGTATATCCCATGTATTACGTTTTTTGCAAGTTTGGCCAACATATCTTTAGACGCAGCGTTAAATGATCAATTCCGTTAAAAAGCAACACGAAGCCAGAAGGCGAGAAAGAAAGAGGTATGTTAGTAATACTAAAGGAAATTCAGGCTATTAGCAATGGTTCAGAACGACATGTAAACAATCTTTGCTAGCATGCACAGTAGTTGACCAAATACTGCAGGGGGCAACCGTAGCACATGCACACGTGATTGCAAAGAGGGTTATGGCATGTACAGGTAAGTGTGTAAGGTTGATTTAGTGCTAATATGCTGCATGCACACGTAAATAAAAATACCCTACAAAAAAGATGAACAAGGCAAATGAGGCTAGAGCAAATAGAAACAGCAACTGCGCAGTCACCTAGATGCTATGCTTAGAATGTAGATATAACAGTTCAACACAGCACGTAGCACCTGTTATTGCTGAAGCCACTGACGCATCACCTAGCCTGTCATAAATGGGCACAATCACGCACGTTTGGCGACATCGTAAATTTTGGAGCACACGAACACAACACATACGGAAAATGCCACTAACTCACGACAGATATCTGGCGCATTTTTTGGCCACGCTTGTAACGACAGGGATCACGGCAAGTTGAAGCGCATGAACGAGAACTCGCTGTCACTGCGACGCACCATTGCTAACTGATGGGGCTCTAGATTATTCACGTATACACTCCTGCTGCGACACGAATCTGGACACTTGCAAGTCGAGTACGGAGCAGTATCAAAATATTTGCCTCGCGTTGTGATACCGACACAACAGCGTGTATAACGATGACTGTGATGATAGCTTCGATGACTGTGGCGCCAGCAGCTTCACACAAACCTCTGGAAAACTACGACGCACCACACGCATCGGTCACGTTTTGAAGGCAAAACGGTGTTTCGTACCTTACTGCACATTTTGGGGCAACATTTGGTTCTGATACGTACGTATTTGATATGAAAACATTGCGCTCTGCGCGAGCGCTGACCAGCACTTCGCGTTAATTGCTGCCACGAATAGTCATCGGACTTTGAAGACAGTGAATTGCTGCAGAAGATACAAGCGCAGCACCGCACCATTCTTGAGCGACTCCACACAACGGCGATGCTCGTACATTCTTGCTTGCCTCGGCACCGCGCGAAGCCGGAATATTTGAAACAGGCCAACGGAACAAACTCAGAACAGACGTACTACGGAAGAGACATCCCCGTACTACTCTACCCGTACCAGTACGGGGCGAAAATTCGCTCTTCGATCGAATTCGGCCTCTTCTCCATGCCGCTTGTCCGTAGGTCATCCGTAAAACCCGTTGTAAATCTATAAAAAGTGCTTTGTTTACACAACGTCTACGCGAGTGTCAAAAACAATAACTCGAGTTTTGCAGAGAAAAATATAATGCAAACATCTACAAAGCATGTCTCTGACGTCACGGTGACTAGGTGACGTCATTTTAAAACACAATAAACTCAGCCTAAAAATAAATCTTGATATTGTAAGATTAATGTGTCACTGCCAAAAAGATATGCAATACTATTGAATAATTGTAGTGTAATGCAATTACGCATGTTTTTTTTTGTTGACGTACGTCACTTCCGTGGGGCGCAGCAGCCAGTTCGGGGGGAATCGGCTCGGAAGCCCCGGGTAGCAGCAGACGCAGCCAATGGTGTATTCGCCCCGAGCGAGAACACAGTCGGCCCCTGGCGGGGGCGGGACGAACCTCTCCTATACTTGGTTACAACTCAAGAACAGCACCACCTCATGTAGTGTATCACTCAGCCAAAGCGCCGGACCCGTGACGTCAGTGCGCGTGCGTTTTGAAAGGGTTTTGCTATGAATGCGTGATATCGTCTGCTTTGTTTCACGCAGTTTGTTTCTAATTGTTTGTCGTCACTGGAGTCGTTTATAAGCATATTAGGTCCAAAAAATCACGGGTTCGGCTCACGCCATGTTCAAAATATTCCCACTAACGCCCTGCTTGCGCCGCCCGGAGAAATATCCGGCTGCGGTGGTAAGGCACAGCGGCAACTTCCGGTGCCGTTCTTAAGTTGTCACCGAGTATAGTGTGGATGGCGCTCTCGGGTTGTCTGCTTGTACACGTTGCGCGCGGCGCAAGACGCGTGCTGCACACGACAAAACAACCAATATGTGTACGCGTTTGACAGTAAGCAATGACATAGTTACCTCTGCATGCAAATTTCCTCTATAAACGCAATAATCAGCGGCCGTTGCGGGTAAATGCGCTGTTTTAATTCCACGAAACATATTTGCCGTGGTCACCGCTTGAGTGTGAAACGTGTTATAAACATTGCTTCCACATATTGCACTTTTCTTATTGTTCAGTGGAGCCGTCTGCCGTTTCGGGAATGTCGAAGGGTGCTTTTTGAAGGTGGCGTGGTGATTATTAAAAGGATAAAAGTTTAGTACGCGAAACGGGTAAGAAGCGACAAGACCTGTGCATACCCGTCCATTTGCCACACCCTTCTAAAATTACGGTGTTTCCTTATAGAAAGAAGAAACACACAAAAACAATTACACTGCCCACGATCCGTGCGCTATCTCCCATACATTACCAGGGATGTATTTTGCACCCGCAAGCGCCTGTGTGGTCGTGTTCTTCCCGTAGCGTTTCTAAAATAAATACCATTTTTGGACAGTCGTTGTTAATACTGAGTTACTAATTTTACTTATTATTTAAAATACGTTTTTATGAATGCACAAGAGTATTTAGGTAGATTTCTTGGTTAAAAATTAGGCACTTGTGAGTTGCGCCTGTCGAATGCCATTTCGTGTGTCATTTTCATATTTAACATTTTCAAATCCCGCAATGAATCACCCTGTCCAGGCATGTGTCTCACTCAGCATAACCAAATGCCTAATATGGTCCCATCTTAGCCTCTTAAGTTGGACCTAAGTTTAAAGAAAGAGGAAAAATCGCGCAATATAATGCACGTTGTTGCCCACGTATGTGAGGGGGTGTGCCATGGCTCGCTGTTTTTATTTTTTTTTCCCACAATGCTTGCTTTCAATACAATTGTGAAAAAGGCGAGCCACAATTCCTGGACAACCTCGGACCAAATGGGGGTTAATCAGTTACGTGTTGAAGTAATGCTTTTTCATCGCTACAGAACACGATGCATAGCGTACTTTCGATTGTAAGTAATGCTGATAACCAACGGTTGGCTTTTCGCGGTACCTGCGTTCCCTTCTCGCTGCTCTTGCATCGTTGGCAGCCCCTCTCCCCCCCCCCCCCCCCCGCCAAAAAAAAAAAAACGAAATGCACAGAAAACGCCTATCCTTGCATTTATTAAGTAATCTTCAAGAATTAAATGCCAAGACAAAGGCGATGTTGAGTTTACAAAACAAAGTAGTCACCGGGAACCCGTTGCGCTGATTCGCAACGAGAAATAAAAAGGAACCGTTTTACTACATTTCAAACAGCGCAACTTCATATTTCCCATCTTTAGGGTTCGTAAGCGACCTTATACGCAAGAATGCAAACACATCTCGCTGTTGCAGGTACCTGTTAGATTTTAAAAGGAACGCAAATGGTCAACACAGCAGCCGTAACAGAAAATTTGTGCTCAGTGTGAGGTCCCAGAAGCTTGGTTTGCACACTGTAAACCTGCTTTTCACTTTGCGAAAACCTAGCTAAACGTGAGATGTTGCTTGTACTGCGT
This sequence comes from Haemaphysalis longicornis, assembly GCF_048455015.1. Lineage (NCBI taxonomy): Eukaryota > Metazoa > Arthropoda > Arachnida > Ixodida > Ixodidae > Haemaphysalis > Haemaphysalis longicornis. The sequence goes on along the minus strand of NW_027526385.1, from coordinate 60,961,355 downwards.
GCGTTGACAATTCAATTCGCAAGTTCACTTGCGACGAAAGCCCTAAATAAGTGATCCGACACTGTTATTCATCAAACCTTCCTTCAGAGTCGCTGAAGTTTCGTTTAAAAGACCCATTAGAGCGGTTACATTTATATCTCTGCGCTGATCAAAATTTTGTAATTTTATGTTGCCTTTCGAACACAAAAAATTTCGTAAACTCTTAAAGAATGTCGGGGCAGGTAGGTGGTGTTACCATATCAGGGCGTCCCACATATGCAAGAATGCATCATGCTAGCAGAGAAAGCGATTGAAATTGCTATTGTAAACTGAATTTCAGAAATCGAGGCTACATGATTTGTTTCTGCTTATGCTTTTATTGAAGGGCAAAGCCATAGTCTCAAAAGATCGAGCTTGCTACGAGCCACGGCGTACATGTTCATTGTCACTATTACGGCCGCTCTGAGATTCCCGATGGGTCGTGGCTTTTTTGGCGTAGTAATTAAAACTTACTGCCGCTTCCATGCTATACATTGAACGTTGAGGAACCGAACTACAGCATACCCCTCTTGTTTGCGCCTTTCGTGCGCACATACGGCGGGAAAAAGGCACGAAGCGCGCCCACAGCGTGCATTTTTACGGGCCGCTCAGCGGAGCATCCACACTACAAGCGCGACGCTGTCGCCCCCTAAATGACGATATCGCGGCGAATAGCTCCCCTACGGGAGCAGAGTTTCTCGTCCATCCGCCATCTTGAGCTCCAGGTCGTGGGGGAAAGCCACCCGCCCCGCATGTACGAGCTGACGCATGGCCGCCGTGCCAGCGGCAGCGGCCAATAAAAAAATGCCTCTACCCCTAGACTTCAACCCGCACAGTCGATGCCAACGCATTGTGATTCATCACATTACGCGTCTGTAACATGCGACGAGGCTTACAAATAACAATTGCACATATGTTGAGGCCCACCTCCGTCATATCGGGCATTTACGACATGTTGTTAGCGGTAAAAATAGGCGAACACAAGAAATAGGACAGGAATTGTGCTTCCAACATTGCATCGCACATTGCTGTTTACTTGTCGGATTTCAGCACTTTGAGCTGCTAAGATGAGCATTGATTTAATAACGTTTGTACAGTAGGCTTTACCCTAGCCCCCGGAAATATCCGATGAGCAGCTACTGCGCTTTTTCTGGCAGGATTATCGAACGGAAATGTGTGGCCATGTTGAAGACCGGCTTGGTGTATCACCCTGCAAAATGGTTTCACGGTTTAGGATAAAAAATTTCAGTTGGTTTGATTTCTTTATTCCTTATAGGCGGTATTCAGTTAAAAGTTTAGCGGGCGATTTCTCCGCCAGGCAACACTGAATACCACCATATCGGTGGCCACCGTGCAAGCGCATGCGCTTTGCGCCCGCATCTCGAAGAAAAAAACACCAGCGCACATCGTCTGCTGCGTTTCAGCCCGATTATCGGTAGTGGCGTCAACAGATATAATATTATTCGGACTCACACCTACCCTCGAGCACTTCGAATCCGCGGACGATGAAACCGCGGCTGCGAACGGCGCGTATAAGCAGCATAAGTCCGACGCTGAATTCGGCTGCCGCCGCGGATGTCGAAGGAAGTGCACGCGCACCGCATACACGACTTTATGTCAGGTAGGGGCCCTCTAATACGTGGTTGAGTACAAAAACCGAATAATTTCTTTGGAGAAATGGTTCACGCGTACACCGTTTTAGCGCTTGCTTTCTCGTGCGCTAAATGTTTCAAACCCTGAAAAACAACTCACCTCTGACGTTCGAGCGCGGCCGCTGGCAATCAGCCGATCTGTACGGCTAATGCGCTAGGAAAGCGCGTTCGCATAAATGCACCAGACCGGGGTGGATTGAGACGCGTAAGTCGACTTTCGAAGTGCATGTAAACGCGAGCGCATCGCAATAGAAATTATGTCGACAAGAAAAGTAAGCCCTGGAAACGTAGCTTTGCATTTAAAAACGTCTATATCGAGTGTAAGACGCCAGAAAATGCGAGTCGTGAAAAAAGAACAAAACCAGCCGTTCCGGAAGCTTTGGAAGCGCCAGAAACGCTGCTTTACCTTCGATGTGCGACACCGTATGGCGCCACCATTGCACCAGGGGTAATGCGCTACATGTAAACGCTAGCGCATCGCATTACTTGTGATGCGCTAGGAAATCTGAAGCGCTGCTATCGCATTCTGTCGCATTCATGTTAACGCGGCTTGCGGCGGCTACTTCCTACGCGTCTGGCGATCGGTAGATCGTACAGGGCTGCACTCAACAGCACTTGGCGTCGAGGTATTACTTCGCGTTAAGAGGGCAACAGTTTGATAATGATGCAGTTCCTGCTGTCAAACGGATCACTGCGTTCACGTTGCAACCTTTGTGCCACGGCCGACACGAACTCGCTCGTAGGTGTGTGCGGAGGCTGGTGTTCAATTGCAGATAAGGTTGTCACACTCATAAGCGGAATCGTGACTTTTCGCGCTACCAATGCTATCGCGGCACAACTGATTACCGATTTACTCGCACACGCCTTGCACAGGAACCCAAGGTCACTCGCGGCCAGCGGCCTGCCTGGCCGCCATGAAGGCATGGAGGTGAAGAGGGGTGCCTGATCGGGGGGCCGGGCGCACAACGTCGCCTTGGCAACAGACGCTTGGCCACAGATATGGCGGTGCACTCGCACGGTTGCCTGCACGCATTCCACGCTATTGAATACCGGCTATATTAGTTCGCTTTTGATTTGCGTTAGATTTTCTACAGGTGTACCCATCACAGAGGCATATGCAGCTCACGGATAAGCGTTGTACGTCAATAAATGAAACCATACTTTCTCGCTAGAGACGGTCATCGTCATCACCATCATCAGAAACCTACTCATGCCCACTTCAGGACAACGGCCTCTGCTATTGACCTCCAACCGCTCGTGTCCTGCGTCGCTCGAGACCACACTTCACACCCGGATTTCTTTATTTCATCCGGTTTATCCGGTCTGTCTCTCAAGTCAAAAACATGCGACTAGGGGGTCATGGTGTCTCCTGAAGTGTGGCTAATGCACGATCACAGATAACGATCACAGATATGGTTGGAAAATATGGGCGCGTTTCACGGCGAAACCAAATCCGAAACTAATTCGAACTCCCCGAAAATAAACCACAATACTTTATTCTGACCCATACTTGTTGCGAATTGCACTAAAGTATTTCCTTAAAAAACATTCTTTGCAGAAACGCAGATGCGCATGCAGGAACACTAAAATTTTGGCCATCGTCCATTACATCGCAAGATGGGTTTCCTTCTTATCCCGTCACTGCTGCAGTTGTTATGGCTGCCGCCAACCTCGCAGTGTATTTTTTTCTTATTTCGGACTTTAAAAAGACTTTAAAAATTAAATACGGTATTAGTGACTTCATAAACGAAGAAAACCATGTTTATCTGCGCCCCGTCTATGCAATGCAAACGCAATCACAAGTTTAACAAATAAAAAAAGTGGTTGCTTGCTAATTGAGTTCATGATTAAGGGGGCAATCCCCCCTTGAAAACAAAGATGACGTGTCATAGTAGAGCCAGAGGCTGACGAAGAGGAAGACGAAGATAATGCAAATTTCCCGCGAAGAGGGAGGACTATTGACGAGGTGACGCGATGGAGGCACGTGGAGAATTAACCAATGTGGTGGTGACCCGTGCGGCGGACACGGCCACAGCGAATGCAAGAGTGCCGCGACGGCCGGGCAGAGGCTATTTATTCCCGGGGCCCAGGCCGAGAGGGAGAGAGAGATCAGAAGAACGCCAAAGCAGGAAGGTCAGGTGGCACGAGTCCGAGGAACAAGCAGGGGGTACGAGGCCACGCCATCGACCAGAGCCACGTCAGCCTGGGCCGGAGTGGACCGACGTGGCATCGGCTCTTACTTCCGCGTCGTACCACCAACCTGCGCTTTGGTGGCCCCAGCGGCGACGGTCGGTCGCCTGCGTACAGCGAGCACGCACGGTCAACTAACGCCTTGGCGGTCCCCAGGCGGCGACGTTTCCGGATATCCTTGGTGCTACATGCTACCACGGCGACGGCCCCGAGGCCAGGGCTGCTTCCTGCTACGAGGGCTACCACGAGGAGAAGCTGAACAGCGGTCCATCGGGTGACTACCACGCACAACTACGTTGGTACCACCACCACCGGCACCGCGGCAGCGGACAACGACGACAACCAGCGTGTCACGGCCACGCTACGGTCACGACACGTCAGCGCCGGAGACAGCGGTAGGCGCGTCCGCTAGGAACTTGGGTATTATATGACCCTTGTTGTTAAGATGGCTAACATGGCCCAGTCTAAAATCGCAACAGGAATACCGCAAAAACCTGACAAGAATTCTTGTCGTACGATAAAAAACTTTGTTGTGACAACAGAAGTCCTGTTGTTACGACAGACCCTCTGTTGATACGACACACATTCCTGTCGTAACGACACAGTCAATTTTTCCAACGACAAACATTCCTGTAGTCACAACACAACTGCCATTGACGCTACTCTTCTCAATGGAAATAACATTGACACCATGCGTAACTTTTGATGGAACATTAGGAGCACGACAAGACAGGAGTTTGATACGACTGAACATCAAAATCAGTACAGGAATACGACACACGACAGAACACCAAAATCACGACACGACAAGAATACGACAAGACGACAGTACGACACGCGAAAATACGACAAAACTACAGAAATGTTCCGTGTCGTCATTTTCGACTGGGGGACACTGTATATAGAGGAACTAGGACTGGTTGCGTTATTAGGGACTTCATTATAGTGACTTTCGGTTTGGTTTGGTGGCTTTTCTGGGTTTTTGTTAGGGATTAGTATATAGGGATTTCTTTGGTTGAGTTCTTTGTTTGCTTTGTTGTTTATTTTGCTTAGGGGTTGTAGTTGTGTATAATAAATGTGTGCTGTGGAAACGTGCCGACGATTGTCCAGTGTCCATTCTTCTGAGCTGGTCGAGACGTGCCACAAAACGTGACATTAGTAACCAAGTAACTCGGGTGTGTAATATTCTTAAAATTCCAACTCGATTTTTTTCCTTGTCGTGTGCAATGTTCACAGTACTCTTCCTGGGCTCAACTATCACCAAGAAGCTCAATGATTGGCGAAAAAGGGAGAAATTCACACATAGGTGTAACGATTCGGCGCGGAGCTCAGAATAGTGTAATGGTATTGCTGGCTTTGCAAACCGTGATAATATAAATGCATTTATATAACAATCTTGTTTTAAACCATTTTATATCTAGAATATGGCGGCTCAGTGCATGAATAAAAAACCGCACTAGTGAACACGAAGTTTCGGCTTGGTTCCTGGCAATGACAGTCGCTTTTCCCATCAAGTAAAAGCAAGGCTACAGAATGATGAAGTACCATAAGCACAAAGTTTATGTACCTCAAGTATGCATCACGTTCAAATCAATTAGGCGTCCTAAATTGGTCCGTAGCGGGTCCCCCCTCCCATGGCTGTCCGCAAAGCCTCACAGTATCTTTTATTCGGAAAGTTCGACTTTCAACTGAATGATAACAATTTGAACATGTTTATTATCCTCGGATCACTTTTCGCCTTCCGCCCATGTAATACACTACAACTGTAAAATAATGGACAGTTCTGTTTGAAGCTACGGAGCGAAGCAATCTCTCTCAATCCGGCTTACCACATGAAAACCAGTACTCGTAACCACTTAAGGGGATTGACCAATTAAATGAAGAAATGCCGTAGATCAAACTTTCGAATAAAAAAAATGGCCGTGAGCTTCTCACTCACTCACGGCCAACTCTTCGCTTCGAATTAGTTGGCGGCGTCAATTTACCAAACCAAAGTTTCAATACACCACCTCCGGAGATTGGGTAGTGACAATGTGATACCAGCCGCCACAGGAACATGACGGATTTTATTATTCCCAGCGGTTTTTGACGTCAACACTTTCACCAACACGTATTTTTTCTTCCCAGTGAAAGCGAAGTGATGGACGTTCACATAATTGCGCATCATACGAGCAAGCCTAAAGATGCTATCTCCACTAATTTGGCGGGTGGATTTAGCTAAAACCGTCCTCTTTAACCATTCGCTCTTTCCGCCAGCCAAGGCCTTCTAGGCAAGAGTTTAAATATTTTATCAGCAAGAAAATGTCGCGATGGCGCGCCAGGCTCTGTCCTGCAAACTCGTGATTTTCATGGAGGAAGAAGGCAAAACACTGTGGCACCCTCCACCTGACTTCATCGAACCTCGACGCCTTGCCTGACCGCCTTGCCCCAGTGACCAACCATGGAAGCTAGACGGATCTCTGGTAAGCTGAGTTACATCCTTTTTGCGCATATACTGCCATGATAGGCCGGGCGTTTATTAGCGCGAGGCGGAAGCGCAGCGTGGCCCGCACGCTAGGGCAGGAAAACGGTAGAAGGAAGTGGATATATTGGCGGCAGCCGGCGCTTCAGCTGGTAGGGATATCTGCCCGCACTATGGTCTGTTTCTTGGTTCAGGCTAGTGTTGTGTCACGGGAGGGGAGCGAAGACAAGGGCCGGACGACTGAAGCGAGGCGATGTGCGACGGGGCGCCGGCACACCAGACCGCGGCACGAGTAAGGAGTGTGGGTCAGGACCCCCCTAATCTGAGCCAACGATTGAGACAAGCGGCCGTTTATTGACGATGACCGATGACGACACACATGCACACGCGATTGGCTAACTCAATAACGTGTATTGTTCGAGAGAGAGAGAGAGACATTTATTCGGTGAAATCCGGCACCGGGGGGTGCGTCAAGCAGGACTCCGCCCCGTCCGTGGAGTCCCCGAAAGGACCGGGCTGGATGACTAATGTACCTGGGGAGACCGGGCGTGAGGGGCATTAAAGCAACCACCTTGGTGACTGCCCGATCCGCCTCGTTTCTGTCTAGCCAGGGCTAGACAGAAACGAGGCGGGTTCAACAACGACATCATTAACACACCTTCCAACACAGAGGCGCCCTTAGTGCGCATACGCCCCGGAGGAGGGCGCCACTGGCCTACACGACAATATCCCTCTCGTCAACACGAAAGTCAGCACAACCACAGTCTTATGGTCCACCCACAACAAAAATCAGCAGAACTTCAGAGAATTATCTACTATTGCATCGAATTATGCTGCTTGTCCTGACCGTATGTTTTTTCCGCCAGTTTTTGTTTTTCTTTAAAATCATGTGCGACCAGTTACGCTATTGTAACAATTAGAAGTGGGACTTTCGGGAAATATCCATTTTGTGGAAAGCAGAGGGTTACACGGTTCGCAATTCTTTTTAGTTTTTATATTTTGTTGTATTTTTAAGTGTTTCCGAAAAAATTTATACGGATCAACTTATTTACGCTAACATAACGATTATAGTTAGAACTTCCGCAAAATCTCCAATATTGTGGAAATGCAGGTCGCTATAGTATTTGCCATTTTGTGTATATTTATATTTTTGTTAGTTATTTTTTATTCCAAATTTCATTCCACCGATTTTCTTAATTCACGCTATTATAACGCCTACACGTGCAAATTTCCCGAAATTGGTGTTATTGTGGAAATGCAAGGTGTTACACGGTTGGCCATTTTCCTAATTATTTTATATTCTTCGCATTTTTTATTTTGTCAAAATTTCGTTCCACCAATTATCTCCATTTAAGCTATCAGTACGATTACAGGTGAAACTTTCGCAAAATCTGCATTATTTGGAAATGACATGCGTTATACATTCTGCCATTTTCCTTAATTTCTAAATATATATTTTTTTATTTTTTTGAAATTTCGTACTACCAGTTATATCCATTTACGTTATGATAAGGATTGCATTTAGAACTTGCACAAAAAGCGCATTTTTGTTGGAAAGCAGGGTGTTACATGGTTCGCCATTCCTGGAAATTGTTGCATATTTTTGTTATTTTTCTAGCTTTTTAACATTTTCTTTCGTCGAATAATATCCATTTACGCCATTCCGGAAATCGGCTATAATGTAGACATTCCATGCCTTATACGTGTTGCCATATATCGTAATTTTATATTTTGCTTATTTTTTTATTCGTTCTAAATTTCGCCCGACCAATTTTCGACAATTACGTTATTTTAAGAAATGCAATTTCAACTGTCGCAAAATGTAGATTATTCCTGAAAGCACGCCGCTACGAGGTTTGTCATTTTTCGTAATTGTACATTTTTTATATATTTTTTTATTTTTTATTCTGTCTACTTTACAGTGCGTTTTCTTGTGTCGGTTAGAAGGAAATTGCAAAACTTTTAGCGTGGCGCACGGGTTGGGCCTCTGGTTTATGATCGCAAAGTCGCTGATTCGATGCAAGCCTGTTCAATATTTTTTTTTATTTTACGACCTGCGTTCCTTGTGATATTTTTATCGCCTTATTCATGGTATTCTGTTCAAACATTCCGCCATAGGGATTACAGATCCGCTCGCTTGTGGAGCAGCATCCCTTCTTTTTGGTTATTCGAGACCTGCAGTTAGAGGTTGTGTTACGTTGGATAGGGTTGGTTTAGGTTAGCTTAGGTTAGATGTTGTCTCAAAATACATACGAATAAAGCATGCACGAAAAACAACCCACTGCTCGTGGGATAGTAAAATACGGGCTGCCGGAAAAAAAATGCCTGAACGGTCAAAAGATCCTGATGTAAGGTCCTGAGAACTAACCCTAAAGTAAAAATAAACTGAGCCTGCGGATTTGAGAGGTGATTTGTTTACACAGCGGAACAAAGCCATTTCAAATGTAGTCTCTTCTTTTTCCTGCATAAGAGGGCACCGGCCAAGCAGCTGAAGGCACAGATGACCATTGGTTGGTGCACTTCGGACTTGTGGGTTGTAGGCGGTCATGACGTTTGGGTGGGGCGCACTAAGGCCGAAGGTGATGCGCGCGTCATCTCTTGTAAAACCCCAATGGTGGGCGAGAAGTGACTACGCACCAGATGGTGTTAATTCAGTGACCATATTTGAATGGACCTGCTAGTGACCCAGCAATAACCGCATAAATTTGTTTTGTGGCTGATTGCGTTTTCCCGTGTGGGGTGTGCCACTAACATTACATTAGCAGGACGTTACATTTGCCGACCGCAAATGAAACGTCCTGCTCAAAAAACTGCTCTGATGGCATAAGCATCAACGAAAAATAATCCGCTATTTTTACCCCAGTTGCTGACCCATTCCAAAGACGGCGATCATCAGGTATGTTTTTGTTCTCACAGAGAAATATTTTTTATAGTTACCACTCTTTGGCTGGGCGGCCATGGGACGACGCTTTAAATTCTTAAAGGGGCAATGAATATAAAATGTACAAGTTTGGTTCCCCAAGAAGATTCCGTTCTTCTGGTAACAACGACACCAATTTGACCACGAACTTCAAACAAATAATGAAAATGACAATAATAACTGGCGAAGCAGTAGAGATCACCCAACAACTATGCGGTGATTTCTGTATGACCTCATATACTATTGTTTGTGCCCGTGGCAGCCGCCAATTCACGCCACCAACAAAAAACATGACTCGGCGATTGTAGCGAGCACTCTATATCCGTCTGATGGTACCCCTTGAGAGCTAAATTGAAGTAAATGTTCTGAAAATGTTCTAATTCGCAGCGCTTTTGCGGCCGCTCCTTTGATTTGACAGCGCCATTGCCCTCGTAATCGAGGCAACGAAGGGGACTCCAAGGTGAAGGAGGTAGAACGAGCAGAAAGAGAAAGAGGAAAGAATGGCGAAAGTGTGAGGGCTATGGCGGTACACCGAGAAGGCTCGAGGCATTTCTCTTTGGGCGATACGTTACGACATAGCCGATAGAATAGAGAAGCCACCGAAGATAGAGCGAGCAGATAACCGGAGAATGAATTCATGTTGAAAGGCGCGATAAATGTTACCCAGTGGCTACGCGTTACGAGACAATGCTTGAGTATGTCATGCGCCTTGATGTGTTTGCTCCGGCCGCGAGGACTTCGCGAGACGCAGCCGGTATATACTGACACCCAGAAGACTGCAGTTTGCTCTGAACAAGAACTTAGCATTAGAGGGTATCGTAATCGTCAGTCAACGTTTTTAGGGGCGGCATCAACTTCATTCTTTGGCCCTCTTCAGAAAAACTAGCGCAAAATGTCGAAGTTTTATTACTTCTTGTGTTTGCTGAGGTTAAGCGTCGTTTGTTTGTAGAAAGAATCGGAGTGAGACACCAAAATTCTGGCTCACTCAAAATGGAAAAAGATTATTCCGTCTTTCTGGCCCTTGAAAGTGTTTTAAGCATTTGGGCATTTTATGCATTGCAGCATCTAAGGTATTTTAACTATTAAGACAGCCCTTTAAGCATTTTGATCAACGAAAACCGACAACATAAAGGAGCCATGAAGAGAAAACGCAAGTTTGGTTCATTCAAAAGATTGTCTCGTTAGAATCATACTGACACCACTTTTAACGTAAACTTCGCTCAAATAAGCTACATAATTAGGAAAAACGGGAATGGTCATGCGACCCACCAGCTCATTTCCCGCAACAGAACCTGTGATGTCACATGGGCTAAGCTCTGCGATTGGCGGAGGCTGGCAGAAGCAGACGGAAATTAGGTAGAACTTACAAACTAGACGAACGAGCGATTTGCGCTTAAATTTAGGGCACATTCTTTACAAAGCAATAAGAATGATGGGACAAACAGTGGAAGTTACGAAAGCACATGTAAACATAGAAGTACTGATGCGTTCTGCTGTTCGTACTGCGCACAGCATGCTTTGGTTTCGCTGCACAGCACTACGGGGCTTGGGGTTGTCTCAGACGACACTGGCCGATTGACGCAAGCAACGGTGTCTTACGTGACCCCATTTGTCGAGCGAGCACTGTTTCAGGGAACGAATATTTTCTCCCAGAACAAAAACAAGCCAGGTTTAAATGCGGGCAAAAACAAACCAAACGCTTGACACGGTATGGTGGCGCCATCTAGGTTACGGAACGTAAAGAAACGCCGGAACAAACCAACACCGCTGTACAGGGTGCAGACAACCTTTGAACGGTCCCGTGCCGCCGCAATTGGGCCAACGGGCTCAACGCGTTATTCTTTTCATTTCCCACGAGACCTAGCAACGCGAAACAGACAATATGATTCAAACTTCTTCAGTAAACCGCGTTGCGGCGATAATTTTAGCGCGGTTTTGACACAATGACTTGCTTCGGCGGCGAGCGAGCAACCGAACATGGCGGCGCCAGCGTTACGTGTCTTTACTCTCTACCCTGTACGGCGGATGCGTGAATGAAGATACTCTAGGCTGCAGAGCGGTCGGTTCCCGTGATGTCACTTGGGACCACGAAAACGCACGATTTTGCGGGAAAATCAACCTTTTAACCTAAATTGTTTAATTTCTCAGTGAATAAAGCACCGTTTGTATCCGGACAAGCGCTGGGGGCACTATAAAACACGAAATCGTTCGAATAAAACCAACTTGCATTTTCTCTTCATGGCTCCTTTAAGACGCCTGCAGGCTGGAGCTTTTAATCTGTTCTCTGTACAGTGGGTTTTTTGTTGTCGCCAAGCATGAAATAATGAAAAAGGTTCGCATAGCGCACTGGTTGCGGTTATGAGTCGCGATTCCGAAGTCGCTGGTTAAATCCCAGCCTGTTCCATATGCTTTTGCATTTTTATCAACGGTGTTGCTTGTAATTTTTTATTCCTACTCAATTTATTTTATTCTGAAATTCGGCACCAGGTAATACGAACCCGCTCACTTGTACGGCGGCATCTCGAGATTTTGCTTATTCGCGACCGGCCGTTAGGAGTTGGGTTAGTTGGATAGGGTTGATTCAGGTTAGGTGAGTTTAGATATCTCAAAATAGATACGAATAAAGCTTACACGTCCCACAAAAACTGCTCGGGAGATAGTAAAATACCTACTACCGGGAAAAAATAGCGGCTAGATGGTCAGATGGTCATGACAAGACAATGCCACACAGTTTCGGCAACATTTTGGGCAGCCTATGGCTAGATGGTCAGATGGTCATGACAAGACAATGCCACACAGTTTCGGCAACATTTTGGGCAGCCTATTTTGCCGACCTCAGTGCTACGAAAAAAACGTTACTGACGGGACGGCAGATGGCACTATACCCTGTACGAATATTTTCTCAACACTACATCCTGATTGGTCGAAAAGCCTTCTTATATTGTGCCTGGTATTTTTTCACCGAGTATATAGTTTTTAGTGGTAACAGAGTGACAGAGTTCTTGGTTACCGATCGTAAAGGCACTGATTCTATTCCAGCTTCTAAATACGTTTTATTGACTTCGTTTACTGGGCGTGTTTGCGTAATTATTGATGCTTTGTTGTTCGGAAAGGCGATTGCTCCGAATACAGTTCCTTAGCTCGGTTCTGCTGCGGCATTGCGTATGTCCTATTGTTCATTCTAGACCTGTCTTCCTGTGTTCAGTACGGCTAGCTTAGTTGTTTTATATCTTGAACTAAACACACACGTTTGGATAAGCCTGCAATTGAACTTTAGAGCAGTACTGAAGATATTAGAATTCTGGTTGTCGGCAAGATATCATTACGGACAGAAGTGCCTGCTGCGGGATCTATACCATGCCGGCACAATATGCACATGATGCTACAACCCACTTTTGAAGCGCATGTGGTAATTAAATGGGTGAGCGACATAAAACAATGTGATAGGGCACCAAAAAACTTCCGCTGCGGGCTGCACAGCGCTCTTCTCAAAAATGCTGTCCGGATAGTCACAGGGTCGCGGTGAGCCAGTTGTGGCTCACTGCCGTCATCGTTGTGCGCAACCGACTTTCCAACATGCCGAAACTATATAGAGTTCCAGAAATGCCACTCCATGAACAAGGGAAGGTAACGGAGCTACGTTGCACGCACGGGAAGCCGTTGTTGTGTGGCACATTGCTGCCGGAGTACCCCGCGAACGTGTAGTTAAAAATAGCGGGGAGGAAGGAGCCTCGGTAACTAGCGCCACGAATTTCTTCAGGTTCTCGTTGGATGTGGGCAATTGTGGCAGCCGTAACGCGGCGCGATGCATTGAAATGGAGCAACCCATGACTTTGAAGACCCGCAAACGTTAATTGAATGCGCATCAGCGGTCGGTGTCCTTCAATTATGGTCAGCGACTTTTTAATTACACGTATTCTTTCAGCACTGGGTTCGTATGCGTTTGACCAACACCGCATTTGTCGGTACCATTTCAAGAGAAAGAGGTGTAAGAGAAAGGTTGCTGATAATGGGCTGCCTAATTCGCGGCTAATTTTTAAATTTGCCTCACTTCTTAATTATGTTGGCACTTGAATTTAGTGGAATATACTTTAATAAATATTCGTCGCTCCTTTTCTTAGCAGGCTGCGTTGGAGAATCATGAATTCTCTATTCATGTAGGTTACGGAAGAACCGACGTTATTTGAAATTACATGTATGTGGAATACAGGACTTCGTAACCGTGCCTTTTTTTCTTTGCTGCAGACTACAGACCGGAGGGTAAGCATCCATTGGGCGTGCCACTTGAAAGACATCCTGCCCATAGACATAACCACTGGGGCACTCAGAAGCCGAGAAAAAATATCTGATGGTTTTGTCGGGGTAACCTTAAATTTCTAGAAACTGAAGATCATCGTATATATAACATGCATTACGTCTTCTCCACATTAGAAACATTTAAACGTGCGTGAGTCATGTATGATTGAAATCAAGTGCACCCACAACTGCTTTTATTATGAGCAGACTTTGTAACCACGGCGTAACTGGTGACAGTGCTGTCTAGAACGATGAATGCTAAGCAACAGGGATTTAACGGGTACAGAACGCGTACAAAGAGACAAGTTGTGTTTGGAAAAGATGCACAGGAGTAGATACAGTTATGCTTCTAATAGTGCGAAGATGGCGTATAGTATGCCGAGTACCACAGACGCCGGTGGGGACGGGTTCATGTGGATGAATATTTCTCTTTGTTTAATCATTAAATTGAAATTTAAGTTTCATTATCGCGTTCGGGAAAAATGGACCCTGAGCTTTTTGGTGTTTGAAATGACTGAGAGAAGCACACACTGTGAAGTAAATGGTCGAAAACATCAAACCGCCATGAATATATTGTTGGTTAGTTGACATTGATAAAAAAGGTCAACGTTTCGACATGTTTTTTTGGAATGCCTTAGGGGCAATTCCCTCGCCTTGTGGTACGGAGGTAAATTGAACATGTAGATTTGAACAGTGCCATTTAGAAAGCGGAACAAAGGCTTTTTCATACATTCTTGCTTCATGTGAAGGTATAGTGAGCCATCACACTGTAAAATATCAGTCTCCTCCTTTAGATGTATAAGAAAGCCCTCGCCACAGAGCTGAAATCACGAGTGACCATTGGATCGCACACTTGGGGCTTGTGTTTCGCAGGTCGCCATAGTATTGGGTGGGGCACACTGATGACGAGGGTAATGTGTGGGTCATCTTTCGCGGGCACCCCCTGCTGGTCGCCAAGCACCAGGATCATTTATTTAGTGACCACCATGGAGCAGTAGCGAGTGACCAAGCAATAGCCACTTAAATTTGTTTTATGGCTGATTGAGGCTTTCCGTGGGCCGTTTGTCACTAACATTACATTACCAGGACGTCATATTTGCCTACTGCATATGTAACTTCCTGATCAAAACTGCTATCATGGCATAACCATCAGAAAAAAATAACCCGCTGTTTTTTCCCTTGTTGCTGACTCGTTCCAACGACGGCTATCATCAGTATGTTTTTGTTCTCATAGAGAAATATTTATGTGATTTTTATAATACGGGCAATGAATACAAAATGTACAGGTCTGGTTCGCCAAAAAGATTCCAGTCTTCTGGTAGCAACGGTACCAATTTGATCACAAAACTCAAATACTGAAAATCGCAAGGATAAGGTGAAGCAGTGGCCACGCTGCCGCCACTCCCCCGAGATTTCTATATGACGCCACATAATCTGTCTTGTTCCCTTGGCAGCCGCTGATTAAGGTCACCAACAAGAAACATGACTCGGCGATTTTAGCGTGCTCACTATTTCCGTCCGATTACAACACTTGAATGCTAAATTGTAGTTAACGCTCTAAAAATGTTTTATTGCGCCGAACTTAGGCGGCCGCTCCTGCGGTTTCACAGCGCCATCGTCCCTAGTTGTATTAGAGCGAACGAAGGGGAAACCGAAGACGGAGGTAGAACATACAGAACCCGTAAAAAGAAAGCATACCGATTTTATGAGGGGGAGGGTGGTATGCCAAGACAGCTCGAGACATTTCTTTGGAGGCGACACGTTACGACATAGCTTTTCAAAATTTCATCCGTCGAATTATCTCTATTTACGTCGTTTCTGGAAATCGGCATTAATGTGGAAATTCCATTCGTTATACGTCTTGCTATATTCCGTAATTTTATATTTTGCTTATTTTTTTAGTCTTTCTAAATTTCGACCGACAAATTTCCGACAATTACGTTATTATAAGGAATGCATTTTCAACTTTCGCAAAATATAGATTTTTCCTGAACGCACGCCGCTACAAGCTTTGCCCGTTTTTGTAATTGTATATTTTTCACATTTTTTTGTTATTCTGTCTACTTTACATTGGGGTTTCTTTTGTCGGCTAGGGGAAAATTGCAAAAAGGTTAGCGTGGCGCACGGGTTGCGCCTCTGGTGTATGATAGCAAAGTCGCTGATTCGTTGCAAGCCTGTTCAATATTTTTTTTCTTTTACGACCTGTGTTCCTTGTCATATGTTTATCGCCTTATTCATGGTGTTTTGTTCAAACATTCCGCACTAGGGATTACAGATCCGCTCGCTCGTGCAGCAGCATCCCTTCTTTTTGGTTATTCGAGACCTGCAGTTAGAGGTTGTGTTACGTTGGATAGGGTTGGTTCAGGTTAGCTTAGGTTAGATGTTGCCTCAAAATACATACTAATAAAGCATGCACGAAAAACAACCCACTGCTCGTGGGATAGTAAAATACGGGCTGCCGGAAAAAAAATGCCTGAACGGTCAAAAGGTCCTGATATAAGGTCCTGACAACTAACCCGAAAGCAAAGGTAAACTGAACCTGCGGATTTGAGCGGCGATTTGTTTACACAGCGGAACAAAGCCCTTTAAAATGCAGTCTCCTCTTTTTGCTGTATAAGAGAGCACCGGCCAGGCAGCTGAAAGCACAGATGACCATTGGTGTACACACTTGGGACTTGTGGGTTGTAGGCGGTCATGACCATTGGTTGGGGCACACTAAGGCCGAAGGTGATGCGTGCGTCATTTCTTGTAGAACCCCAATGTTGGGCGAGAAGTGACTACGCACCAGATGGTGTTAATTCAGTGATCATATTTGAATGGACCGTCTAGTGACCCACCATTACCCGCTTAAATTTGTTTTGCGGCTGATTGCGTCTTTCTGTGTGGGGTGTGTCACTAACATTGCATTAGCAGGACGTTACATTTGCCGACCGCAAATGAAACGTCCTGCTAAAAAAACTGTTCTGATGGCATAAGCATCAGAAAAAAATAATCCGCTATTTTTTCCACAGTTGCTGACCCGTACCAAAGACGACGATCATCAGGTGTGTTTTTTGTTCTCACAGAGAAATCATTTTTATAGTTACCACTCTTTGGCTGGGTGGCCACGGGAGGACGTTTTATATTCTTCAAGGGGCAATGAAGATAAAACGTACAAGTTTGGTTCACCAAGAAGATTCCGTTCTTCTTGTAACAACGACACCAATTTGACCACGAACTTCAAACAAATACTGAAAATGACAATAATAACAGGCGAAGCAGTAGAGATCACCCAGCCACTATCGGGCGATTTCTATATGACGTCATATACTCTTGTTTGTGCCCTTGGCAGCCGCCAATTCAGGCCACCAACAAAAAAGATGACTCGGCGATTGTAGCGAGCACTGTATTTCCGTCTGATCGTACCCCTTGAGAGCTAAATTGAAGTAAATGCTCTGAAAATGTTCTAATTCGCAGCACTTTGGCGGCCGCTCCTTTGGTTTGACAGTGCCGTCGCCCTCGTTGTAATCGAGGCAACGAAGGGGACTCCAAGGCGAAGGAGGTAGAACGAGCAGAAAAAGAGAAAGAGGAAAGAATGGCGAAAGTGTGAGGGCTATGGCGGTACACCGAGAAGGCTCGAGACATTTCTCTTTGGGCGATACGTTACGACATAGCCGATAGAAGAGAGAAGCCACTGAAAATAGAGCGAACAGATAACCGGAGAATGAATTCATGTTGAAAGGCGTGATAAATGGTACCCAGTGGCTACGCGTTACGAGACAATGCTTGAGTATGTCGTGCGCTTTGATGTGTTTGCTCCTGCCGCGAGGACTTCGTGTGACGCAGCCAGTATATACTGACACCCAGAAGACTGCAGTTTGCTCTGAACACAAATTTATCATTAGAGGTTATCGTAATCGTCAGTCAACTTTTTTTAGGGGTGGCATCAACTGCATTCTTTGGCCCTTTTCTGAAAAACTAGCGCAAAATGTCTAAGTTTTATTACTTCTTGTGTTTGTTGAGGTTAAGCGTCGTTTGTTTCTAGAAAGAATCGGAGTGAGACACCAAAATTCTGGCTCACTCAAAATGGAAAAAGATTATTCCGTCTTTATGGTCCTTTAAAGTGTTAGCAGTCATTCAGGCATTACGGAACCAGGGGGTAGATGAGCAATACGTAAGAATACTAGAGGATATCTACAATGGGTCTACAGCTACCATCATCCTCCATAGGGAGAGCAGTAAAATACCTATAAGGAAGGGTGTCAGACAAGGAGACGCAATCTCTCCAATGTTATTCACAGCATGCTTACAAGAAATATTCAGAATGCTGAATTGGGAACAGGTGGGAGTAAGGGTTAATGGAGAATACCTCAGTAACCTCAGATTTGCTGACGACGTTGCGTTGCTAAGTAACTCGGGGGACGAATTGCAAAGCATGCTTTCTGCACTGGGCGAACAGAGTAGAACCGTGGGCCTGAAAATTAATATGCAGAAAACTAAAGTAATGATCAATAACCTCGGGACAGCACAGCAGTTTGAGATAGGTGGCGAGGCAGTGGAAGTGGTAAGCGAATATATCTACTTAGGCCAAGTTGTGACCCCAGATCCCAACCATGAGGCAGAGATAATTAGAAGAATCAGAATGGGGTGGGGTGCATATGGCAGACATTCCCAGATAATGAATAGCAGCCTACCATTGTCGCTGAAGAAGAAAGTGTATGACAGCTGCATATTACCGGTACTCACCTACGGGGCAGAAACTTGGAGGCTGACTAAGAGGGTTCAACTTAAATTGAGAATGACTCAGCGGGCAATGGAGCGGAAAATGCAGGTGTAACATTAAGGGGCAGGAAGAGAGCGGAGTGGGTCAGGGAGCAAACTGGTGTTAAAGACATATTGGTAGAAATTAAGAAGAGGAAATGGACGTGGGCAGGGCATGTAATGCGAAGGCAAGATAACCGCTGGTCGTTAAGGGTAACAGAGTGGATCCCTAGAGAAGGCAAGCGCTGCAGGGGGCGGCAGAAAATTAGATGGGCAGATGAGATCAAGAAGTTTGCGGGGATAAATTGGTCACGGTTGGCACAGGACCGAGGTAATTGGAGAAGACTGGGAGAGGCCTTTGCCCTGCAGTGGCCGTAGACAGGCTGGTGATGATGATGATGATGAAAGTGTTTTAAGCATTTGGGCATTTTATGCATTGCAGCATCTAAGGCATTTTAACTATTAAGAGAGCCCTTTAAGCATTTTGATCAACGAAAACCGACAACTTAAGACGCCTGCAGGCTGGAGCATTTAATCTGTTCTCTCTAAAGTGTGTTTTTGTTGTCGCCAAGCATGAAATAATGAAAAAGGTTCGCATAGCGCACTGGTTGCGGTTATGAGTCGCGATTCCGAAGTCGCTGGCTAAATCCCAGCCTGTTCCATATGCTTTTGCATTTTTATGAACGGTGTTGATTGTAATTTTTTATTCTTATTCATTTTGTTTTCTTCAGAAATTCGGCACCAGGTACTATGAACCCCCTCACTTGTACGGCGGCATCTCGTGATTTTGGTTATTCGAGACCGGCCGTTAGGAGTTGGGTTAGTTGGATAGGGTTGGTTCAGGTTAGGTGAGTTTAGATATCTCAAAATAGATACGAATAAAGCTTACACGTCGCACAAAAACTACACGGGAGATAGTAAAATACCTTCTGCCGGGAAAAAATAGCGGCTAGATGGTCAGATGGTCACGACCAGACAATGCCACACAGTTCCAGCAACATTTCGGGCAGCCTATTTTGCCGACCTGAGTGCTACGAAAAAAACGTTACTGACGGGACGGCAGATGGCACTATGCCCTGTACGAATATTTTCTCAACACTGCATCCTGATTGGTCGAAAAGCCTTCTTATATTGTGCCTGGTATTTTTTCACCGAGTCTATAGTTTTTAGATGTAACAGAGTGACAGAGTTCTTGGTTACCGATCGTGAAGGCACTGATTCTATTCCACCTTCTAAATACGTTTTATTGACTTCGTTTACTGGGCGTGTTTGCGTAATTATTGATGCTTTGTTGTTCGGAAAGGCGATTCTTGCTCCGAATACAGTTCTTTAGCTCGGTTCTGCTGCGGCATTGCGTATGTCCTATTGTTCATTCTAGACCTGCCTTCCTCTGTTCAGTAGGGCTAGCTTAGTTATTTTATATCTTGACCTGAACACACACATTTGGATAAGCCTGCAATAAAACTTTAGAGCAGTACTGAAGATATTACAATTCTGGTTGCCGGCGAGATGTCATTACGGACGGAAGTGCCTGCTGCGGGATCTATACCATGCCGGCACAATATGCCCATAATGCTACAACCCACTTTTGAAGCGCACGTGGTGATTATATGGGTGAGCAACATAAAACAATGTGATAGGGCACCAAAAAACTTCCGATGCGGGCTGCACAGCGCTCTTCTCAAAAATGCTGTCCGGATAGTCACAGGGTCGCGGTGAGCCAGTTGTGGCTCACTGCCGGCATCGTTGTGCGCAGCCGACTTTCCAACATGCCGACACTATATAGAGTTCCAGAAATGCCACTCCATGAACAAGGGAAGGTAACGGAGCTACGTTGCACGCACGGGAAGCCGTTGTTGTGTGGCACATTACTGCCGGAGTACCCCGCCAACGTGTAGTTAAAAATAGCTGGGAGGAAGGAGCCTGGGTAACTAGCGCCACGAATTTCTTGAGGTTCTCGTTGTATGTGGGCAATTGTGGCAGCCGTAACGCGGCGCGATGCATTGAAATGGGGTAACCCATGACTTTGAAGACCCGCAAACGTTAATTGAATGCGCATCAGCGGTCGGTGTCCTTCAATTATGGTCAGCGACTTTTTAATTACACGTATTCTTTCAGCACTGGATTCGTATGCCTTTGACCAACACCGCATTTGTCGATACCATTTCCAGAGAAAGAGGTGTAAGAGAAAGGTTGCTGATAATGGGCTGCCTAATTCGCGACTAATTTTTAAATGTGCTTAACTTCCTAATTAAGTTGGCACCTGAATTTAGTGGAATATACTTTAATAAATATTCGTCGCTCCTTTTCTTAGCAGGCTGCGTTGCAGAATCATGAATTCTCTATTCATGTAGGTTACGGACGAACCGACCTTATTTGAAATTACATGTATGTGGAATACATGACTTCGTAACCGTGCCTTCTTTTCTTTGCTGCAGACTACAGACCGGAGGGTAAGCATCCATTGGGCGTGCCACTTGAAAGACATCCTGCCCATAGACATAACCACTGGGGCACTCAGAAGCCGAGAAAAAATATCTGATGGTTTTGTCGGGGTAACCTTAAATTTCTAGAAACTGAAGATCATCGTATATATAACATGCATTACGTCTTCTCTACATTAGAAACATTTAAACGCGCGTGAGTCATGTATGATTGAAATCAAGTGCACCCACAACTGCTTTTATTATGAGCAGACTTTGTAACCACGGCGTAACTGGTGACAGTGCTGTCTAGAACGATGAATGCTAAGCAACAGGGTTTTAACGGGTACAGAACGCGTACAAAGAGACAAGTTGTGTTTGGAAAAGATGCACAGGAGTAGATACAGTTATGCTTCTAATAGTGCGAAGATGGCGTATAGTATGCCGAGTACCACCGACGCCGGTCGGGACGGGTTCATGTGGATGAATATTTCTCTTTGTTTAATCATTAAATTGAAATTTAAGTTTCAGTATGGCGTTCGGGACAAATGGACCCTGAGCTTTTTGGGGTTTGAAATGACTGAGAGAAGCCCACACTGTGAAGTAAATGGTCGAAAACACCAAACCGCCATGAATATATTGTTGGTTAGTTGACATTGATAAAAAAGGTCAACGTTTCGACATGTTTTTTTGGAATGCCTTAGGGGCAATTCCCTCGCCTTGTGGTACGGAGGTAAATTGAACATGTAGATTTGAACAGTGCCATTTAGAAAGCGGAACAAAGGCTTTTTCATACATTCTTGCTTCATGTGAAGGTATAGTGAGCCATCACACTGTAAAATATCAGTCTCCTCCTTTAGATGTATAAGAAAGCCCTCGCCACAGAGCTGAAATCACGAGTGACCATCGGATCGCACACTTGGGGCTTGTGTTTCGCAGGTCGTCATAGTATTGGGTGGGGCACACTGATGACGAGGGTAATGTGTGGGTCATCTTTCGCGGGCACCCCCTGCTGGTCGCCAAGCACCAGGATCGTTTATTTAGTGACCACAATGGAGCAGTAGCGAGTGACCAAGCAATAGCCACTTAAATTTGTTTTATGGCTGATTGAGGCTTTCCGTGGGCCGTTTGTCACTAACATTACATTAGCAGGACGTCATATTTGCCTACTGCATATGTAACTTCCTGATCAAAAACTGCTATCATGGCATAACCATCAGAAAAAAATAACCCGCTGTTTTTTCCTTTGTTGCCGACTCGTCCCAACGACGGCTATGATCAGTATGTTTTTGTTCTCATAGAGAAATATTTATGTGATTTTTATAATACGGGCAATGAATACAAAATGTACAGGTCTGGTTCGCCAAAAAGATTCCAGTCTTCTGGTAGCAACGGTACCAATTTGATCACAAAACTCAAATACTGAAAATCGCAAGGATAAGGTGAAGCAGTGGCCACGCTGCCGCCACTCCCCGGAGATTTCTATGACGCCACATAATCTGTCTTGTTCCCTTGGCAGCCGCTGATTAAGGTCACCAACAAGAAACATGACTCGGCGATTTTAGCGTGCTCTCTATTTCCGTCCGATTACAACACTTGAATGCTAAATTGTAGTTAACGCTCTAAAAATGTTTTATTGCGCCGAACTTAGGCGGCCGCTCCTGCGGTTTCACAGCGCTATCGTCCCTAGTTGTATTAGAGCGAACGAAGGGGACACCGAAGACGAAGGAGGTAGAACATGCAGAACCCGTAAAAAGAAAGCATACCGATTGTATGAGGGGGAGGGTGGTATGCCAAGACAGCTCGAGACATTTCTTTGGAGGCGACGCGTTACGACATAACCCACATAAGAGAGGTCACCGAAGATAGAGCGAGCAGAACAGCGGAGAATGAACGTATGGCGAAAGTCGCGACAAATGTTCCCCAATGTTGACGCGTTACGAGGCAGCGCTAGAGTATACCGCCCGGCTTGATGCGTTCGCTGATACGGCCATTAGTTCGCGAGACACAGCAGGTATGCACCGTCATCCAGAACACCGCAGTTCTCTCTGTGCACAAATTTCGCACTGCAGAGTATCGAATCATCAGCCATATTTCTTAGGGTTGGCATCAACTGCATCGCTCCGGCCTGTTTTAACAAAGAGCAGCGCAAAATTTCAAAATTATTTGTTGCTTGTTTTTTTAGATTATGCGTCGTTTGTTGGTAGAAATAATCTGACTGAGGTACAGAGGCTGTCCTCTCAAAATAAACAAAATTTTATTTCGTCTATGGCCCTTCCAATCATTTTGATCGTATACAAACAAACAATTTACGCGACTGGAGGCTGGAGCTTTTAATCTGTATACTGTACAGTGCGTTTTGTGTTGTCCCCATGCGGGAAATAATGAATACCTTTAGCGTAGCGCAGTTGTTACGGTTCTGGTTTGTGATTGTGAAGTTGCTGGTTCCAGCGCCGCCCTTTCACTCGTTTTTTTTTTGTTCTTACAAACTGTGTTCCTTGTGATTTTGATCGCCATATTCATGGTGTTTTATTCCGAAATTCATCTATAGGTAATGCAGTACCGCTCGGTTGTCCGACGGCATCCCATCATTTTGCTTATTCGAGATCTTCCGTTAAGCGTTAGGTTTCGTTCTATAGGGTTGGTTCACGTTATGTTAGGTTAGATATTGCCTCAAAATAGGTTCGTATAAAGCATGCACTCAAAACAACCCACTGCTCGGGAGAAACTAAAATTACGCCACCCTCCCCTCGCGGGAACCCTGGTGTGATGCGACGCTGAGGGGGGTTCAAACGCCAGGGGAGGACAACCGTCGGTCGAAAGGCCACCGGAGAGCGGCACACCGGTTATATGCGCAGGGCGCCCGAAGAAGAGGCGACCGCGGAGAGAGAGTACTGCACATGCGCAGCTCCGCCCACCGGCGGAGTGAGGGCGCGCTGGGCCGCACACCCACAGATGTTGAGAGAGAGTGCTAGCTCTCACTTGGGCAGGCGCCGGCGCAAGTGCGTCTGCCGCGGCTATGACGCAACACAATTCAACACAATCCACTTTAATCCAATCCAATCAAAATCCAATCTAATCTAATTCAATCCAAGCCAAGCCAAGCCAAGCCAAGCCAAGCCAAGCCAAGTCAAGTCAAGCCAAGCCAAGCTAATCATATCCAATCCAATGCCCCTCGCGAGAGAGTGTTCGCTATCGGGGAGGAGAGGGGGTGAGCGGAGGAGAGTGCGGACGCCGATGACGACGACGGACGCACGCAGGTAGGACAGGCCGCCGACAAAAGATGCTCTCAGCGTCGCATCTAATATACCGATTTCTGGGAAAAACGTCCGGATGGATGGTCAGATGGTCGCAATCAGACAATGCCTGCGCAGTGCCCGCAACATTTCGGGCAACCTATTTTGCCGACTTGTCTGCTACAAAAAAAAAAACGAAATTGGCGGTCCGCTAGCCGGCAGTATACTTCGTACATATATTCTCCCTGTGCTATCTCCTGATTGGTTGAAAGGGCATACTATATTGTGCGTTGTTATTTTGCCCCTCTGGCATAGCGTTTGTAGATGTATCAGCGTGGCTGAGTCTGATTTTTGGTCGTAAATGTTGTCTTCCTATTCAACCTTGTATATACATTTTATTCACTTTGTTTATTGCATGTTTTTTCGTCCTTATTGATGCTTGTTGTTCCGGAAATATTCATCGAGTTACGAATACAGGTCTCAAGCTGGGCTCGGCTGCGGCATTGCGTCGGTCCTCGTGTTCATTCTAGACCTGTCTTTCTGTGTTCGGTTGGGCTCGGTTAGTTAGTTTATATCTTGACCGAAACACACACATTTGAATGAATGTGAACATCTTCGTCAGAACTCTGTCTGGTAGGGTTAAACTTAAGAGGCAAATACACCAACCAAGGGCGTTTATTCAAAGCCGTTGGGGAGACCATGAACTTCCCGGAACGCCTCCGCCAACACAAAAACGACGTTCGCAAGTCCGACACTCAGCGCAGTGCATTGGCCGAGCACTGCGAAAAAGCTGACCACCGGATTAACTTTGACGGCGCGCAGGTGATTGGCACCGAAACGAATTACTCACAAAGATTACTCCTTGAGTCCTGGCACATACAAGGGAACCGGCAAGGCCTGAACAGATCCCTTGGAGCCCTTCCCACCATCTACGCCCACGGCCTCCGACGCGCAATGGAAAGAATCCAGTAAGAAAAAAGAAAAAGAAGAAGACAACTATATAACCGCTGCTTCTTTCGTACATAATCACCCCTGATGAAGGATCCGAGTTGGCTCCGAAACGTTGGGACCGCTTTGAATAAACTCCCTTGGTTGGTGTATTTGCCTCTTACATTTGAATGAAGCCTGCCAAAAAACGTTAGAGCAGTGCTGAAGATAGTAGAATTCTAGCTTCCGGCAAGATTTTGTTACGGACGGAAGTTTCTGCTGCGGGAACTAAGGTAAACTGGCAAAATAATCCCGTAATGATACAACCCACTTTGGAAGTGCATGTGGCGATGATATTAGTGAGTGACGTAAAATAACGTGATTGGACAGGACAAAACTGTCGCTGCCGGCTGCACAGCGGTCTTCTCAAAAATTCTGTCAAGATGGTGACATGGGCGCAGGGAGCTAATTGTAGCTCACTGCCGGCATTGTTTTGCGCTCCCTACTGTGCCGGAAGCCAAAACTATAAACAGTTCCCAAAATGCAACTCCATGAACAAGGGAAGGTTCCGCCGCTAATTTTCACTCACGGGCAGCTGTTGTGTCGCACATTGTTGGCAGACTACACCGCGAATTTGTGGTTAAGAATAGCGGGACGGAAAGAGGTTCCTTAACTAGCCCCACAACTTTCTTGAGGTTCTCGTTAGACGTGGGCGAGTGTTGCTGGGGTACTGTACCGCAATGCTTTGAAATGGGTAATCCATGAAAAAGAAGACCCGCAAAGTTATTTGAATGAGCATCAGCGGTCTGTGCCCTTCAGTTATGGTGACAGACGTTTTCATTACGCGCATTCTTTCAGTACAGGATTCGTCTACCCTTCATAAGCACGGTATTTGTCGGTACCGTTCCAACACGAAAGAGCTGCAGGAGTAAGATTGTGACAATGGGCTTCCTAATCCACAGCTGATTTTCAAATGCGCGTAGCTTCGTATTTATGTTGGCACTTGAGAGCAGCCGTCCATGCAGAATCACTCTCGTCCCCCCAATGGGAAGCTTTTATTGTACGCGCCCGGCAACATTTAAATAGTGTTTTTTCGCAGAGTAGGAGAACTGATTTCGGGGGAATATATTTTAATACAAAGTCATAGTATATTTCATAGTATGCTCCATTTCATAGTATGCTGCATTTTAGAACCATTTATTCTAATTCCATATTCATATAGTTTACGAGCGAAGGCACCTTTTAAATTAATTTTGCGTGCTATATATTCCCTAGTAAGCGTGCCTTTTTTCGTTGTTACAGACTACATACCAGAGGGTAAGCGTCCACTTGGCATGCCACTTGAGAGACATCCTTTCCATAGACATAACCAGGAGCGCACCCAGAAGCCCAGAAAAAATATCCGATGATTTTCTCGCGGTAACTTTAAATGCTAAAATCTGTACATAATCGTAGATGTAACCGTTGTTACGTGACGCCTAAGTTATCAGCATTTAAACACGCGTGAGTCGTGTATCGCTCAAATAAAATGTACCCACAAACTGCCTTTTTTATGAGGAGACTTTGTAATTATGGCGTAACTGGTGGAGAGTGCTGTCTCTAGCGATCAATGCCACGTAACAGTCATTCTAACTGCACAGAACGCATAAAGAGAAACAAATTGTGTTTGTAACAGCATTTATGCTTCCTATATTGCGAAGATGGCTTATAGTACGCCGTGTACCACACACGCCGTTGTAACATGATCGCGTAATACTTTGATTGTACTTTTTTAAAGCCTAAATTGAAGTGTCGGTTGCAGTTTCACCTTTTCGATGAACTCGTCAATGTGCGATCCCTTCTTTTTCTATGGTTTGAAATGTGCAAGAGAAACACACTCTGTGAAGTTAATGGTCGAAAACATTCAACCGACATGATTATAACCGTGCTTAGTTGCTATTTCTCAACAAATGTCAACGTTTCGACGTGTTTTGTGCAATACCTTAGCAGCAATCCGCATGCAAATGTCTTAAGGACGTAAACTGAACTTGCAGATTTGAGCTGTGTGTCGTTTAGACAGCGAACAAAGCCTCTTTAAAACAGCCTTGCTCCATGTGAAGCTATAGTGAGCCATCACACGGTGTTAATGTGTAGTCGCCTACTTTAGATACATAAGAGAGCACTGACCAGAGAGCTGTAGGCACAAGTGACCATTGGTTAGCAAACTAGGGACTTGTGGGTCCTTAGTCGCTATGACCATTGGGTGGGGCACAATGATGCCAAGGGTGATGTGTGTGTCATCTCTAGTGGACCCCCACTGGTGGCCCAGAAGTGATGATTGATTGTAGGGTTCAACGCGCCGACGCAAAGAAGGCGATAAGCTCGCCGTAATGGAGGGCTTCGGGTTAATTTTGACCACTTGGGGATCTTTAACGTCCGCCGAAATCTCCAGCACACGGGTGTTTTTGCTTTTCGCCTGCATCAGAAAAGCGGCCGCGGCGGCCGGGAATCGAACATGCGTCCTTGTGGTCAGCAGCACAGCACCTTAGCCACTGAGCCAGCGCGGCCGCCGGCTGCAGGCAAGGAGTGACCAAGCAGCAGTTTGTGTTGAATCAGTCTCCACCATGGAAAGTGCCTGCGAATGGCCCCGCAATAACCGCTTAAATGTGTTTTGTGGCTGACTGAGTTAGGTAGATTAGGTAGAGCTTACAAATTAGGTAGAGCTTACAAACTAGACGAACGAGCGATTTGCGCCTAAATTTAGGGCACATTCTTTACAAAGCAATAGGAATGATGGGACAAACAGTGGAAGTTACGAAAGCACATGTAAACATAGAAGTACTGATGCGTTCTGCTGTTCGTACTGCGCACAGCATGCTTTGGTTTAGCTGCACAGCACTATGGGGCTTGGGGTTTTCTCAGAATCTCTATGGTCTCAGACTCCGTGGTCTCAGACGACACTGGCCGATTGACGCAAGCAACGGTGTCTTACGTGACCCCATTTGTCGAGCGAGCACTGTTTCAGGGAACGAATATTTTCTCCCAGAACAAAAACAAGCCAGGTTTAAATGCGGGCAAAAACAAACCAAACGCTTGCCACGGTATGGTGGCGCCATCTAGGTTACGGAACGTAAAGAAACGCGGGAACAAACCAACACCGCTACAGGGTGGAGACAACCTTTGAACGGTCCCGTGCCGCCGCAATTGGGCCAACGGGCTCAACGCGTTATTCTTTTCGTTTCCCACGAGACCTAGCAACGCGAAACAGACAATATGATTCAAACTTCTTCAGTAAACCGCGTTGCGGCGATAATTTTAGCGCGGTTTTGACACAATGACTTGCTTCGGCGGCGAGCGAGCAACCGAACATGGCGGCGCCAGCGTTACGTGTATCTACCCTGTACGGCGGATGCGTGAATGAAGGTACTCTAGGCTGCAGAGCGGTCGGCAAGGCGGTCGGTTCCCGTGATGTCACTTGGGACCACGAAAGCACACGATTGAGCGGAAAATCAAAATTTTAACCTAAATTGATTAATTTCTCAGAGAATAAAGCACCGTTTGTATCCGGACAAGCGCTGGGGGCACTATAAAACACGAAATCTTTCGAATAAAATCAACTTGCATTTTCTCTTCATGGCTCCTTTAAGGGCAATGAAGAAAAAGTGAACAAGTTTGGTTCGCCAAAAAAATACCGTTCCTGTGGTAGCAATGATACCAATTTGATCACGAACTTCAAACAAATACTGAAAATGACACTAATAACGGGAAGCAGTGGCGATCACCCTGCCACTCCCAAGGGATTTCTATGTGACATCTGAGAATCTTGTTTGTGGGACTGGCAGCCGCTAATTAGGATCACCAACAAAAACCATGACTCGCCGAATCAAGCGAGCTCTCATATTTCCGTCTGATTGTATAACTTGAATGCTAAATTGTAGTTAATGCTCTGAAAAATGTTGTAATTCGCAGCCCTTTTGCGGCCGCTCCTCTGGTTTCACAGCGCCGTCGCCTTCGTTGTAATCGAGGCAACAAATGGGACGCCAAAGACGATAAGGGTAGAACGTGCAGAAAGGGAAACAGGAAAGCATGGCGAAAGTGTGAGGTGTATAGCGGTATGCCGAGACGTCTGGAGGCATTTCTCCTCGGGAGACGCCTTTCGAGATAACCTAGAGAAGAGAGAGGCCACCAAAGATATAAGCGAACAGAAAACTGGAGGATGAAGGTACGGTGAAAGGCGTGAAAAATGGTCCCCAGTGGCTACGCGTTACCAGACAATGCTAGAGTATGTCGTCCGGCTTGGTGTGTTCGCTCCTACCGCGATGACTTCGTGAGACGCAGCGGGTATACGTATACCGACACCAAGAACACTGCAGTTTCCTCTGAACACAAATTTAGCATTAGAGAGTATCGTAATTGTCAGCCAACTTTTTTTAGGGGTGGCATCAACTGTATTCCTCTGGCCCGTTTCCAGAAATAGTAGCGCAAAATTTAAAGTTTAAACTACTTGTATTTTTTTAGGTTAATAGTCGTTTGTTGGTGGAAAGAATTTAAGTGAGCTACCAAAGGCTGCCCTCTCACAATGAACAAAGTTTTATTTAGTGTTTATGCTCTTTTATGAATTTGGATCGCCTCACGTATTTTATGCATTTAAGCATTTTAGGCATTTAACCATCCAAGGTATTTTAACTATTAAGATCGCCGTTTAAGCATTTCAAAAGCCAAAAAACAACCACTTTAGGAGACTCGAGGCTAGACCTTTAAATCGGTCTTCTGTACCGTGCGTTTTGTTCTGCCGCCAAGCAGGAAATAGTGAAAAGTTTCAGGGCACCCCAGTTGTGTTGGTGATAGGTCGGGATCGCGAAGTCGCTGGTTCAATCCCAGCCTGCTCAAATACACTTTTTCTATATTTATAAACTGTGTTCCTTTTGATTTTTATGGCCGTATTTATGCTGTTTTATTCAGAAATTCGGTACTAGGTAATACAGACTCGCACGGTTGCCATTCATTTTCGTTATTCCAGACCTGGGGTTACGGGTGGGGTTACATTGGATAGGGTTGTTTCAGGTTAGGATAGTTTAGATACCTCAGAATAGATACGAATAAAACTTGCAGTGAACATAACCCACTGCTCGGGAGATAGTAAAATACTGACTGCCGAAAAAAAAAATTGCGGCTAGATGGTCACATGGTCGCGAACAGCGAATGCCGGTGCAGTGCCGGCAACATACCGGGATGCCTAGTTTGCAGGCATCACTGCTACAAAAAAAGCGAAACTGACGATTGTAGCTGGCAGTATAGCCCGTACGAATATTTTCCATGCGATATATCCCGATTGGTTGAAAGGGCTCAATATAGTATGCCTGGTAATTTTGCCACCGAGCATATCGTATTGAGATGTAACAGCTTGCTTGGCAGAGTTCTTGGTTACCCATCTTAAAGGCACTCTATCTATTCCTCCTTCTACATACGTTTTATTCACTTCGTTTATTTCGCATTTTTTTGTTCTGATTGAAGCTTGTTTTTATTGGAAAAGGCGACTCCAGTTACTAATGCAGTATTTAGCTCGGCTCTGCTGTGGCATTGTGTCTGTTGTATCGCTCGAGACTTGTCTTTCTGTCTTCGGTTGGCCTAGATTAGTTAGTTTATATCTTAACCTACACACAGATTTCGATGAAGACTGCAATAAAACATTAGAGCAGTGCTGAAGGTAGTAGACTTGTGGCTGCCGGCCAGATATTGTTACTGAGGGAAGTGCCTGCTGCGGGACATCTGGTATTCCGGTAAAATATCCACACAATTATACAATCCACTTTGGAAGTACGTATGGCGATGATATTAGTAAGTACCTTAGAACCACGTGATTGGGCAGCACAAAACTGCCGCTGTCGGCCTCACAGTCCTCCTCTCAAAAATGCTGTCCGAATGGTCACATGGTCGCGGCGAGCCAGCCAATTGTGGCGAACTGCCGGAATCGTTTCGCGTAGCCTACTTTGCCGGCTGCCGAAACTATAAATAGTTCCGAAAATGCAACTCCATGTACAAGGGAATAGGCGCCGCTAAGTTGCATGCACTGGCAGCAGTTGTTGTGTCGCACATCGTTGCCAGACTACACCGCGTACTTGTGTTTAAGAATTGTGGGGAGCACATTGCCTCGGTAACTAGCGCCACGAATTTCTTGGCGTTCTCGTTGGACGTGGGCGAGTACGGTTGCGGTACTTCGCCGCAATGCTTTGAGATGGGGTAATTCGTGACGTAAAACACCCGCAAAATTTTTTGAATGCGCATCAGCGGTCGCTGTCCTTCCGTTATGCTCACCGACTTTGTAACTACACGCATTCCTTCAGCGCAGGGTTTGTATTCGCCGCGAGCTCGACATGTAGGTGGCGACAGCGTCGCGCTGCTAGTGTGGATGCTCCGCTGAGCGGCCCGTAAGAATGCACACTGTGGGCGCGCTTCGTGACTTTTTCTCGCCGTATGTGCGCACGACAGGTGCAAACAAGAGTGGTATGCTGTAGTTCGGTTCCTCAACGTTCAATGTATAGCATGGAAGCGGCAGTCAGTTTTCATTACTACGCCAAAAAAGCGACGACTCATCGGGAATCTCAGAATGGCCGTAATTGTGACAATGAACTTGTACGCTGTGGCTCGTAGCAAGCTCGATCGTTCCAGACTATGGCTTTGAGCCTTCAATAAAAGCATAAATAGAAACAAATCAGGAAGCCTCGATCTTTGAAATTCAGTTTACAACGGCAATCTCAATCGATTTGACTGGTAGCATGACGCATTATTGCATTTGTGGTATGCCCTGAAATGGTAACACTATACTTAACTGCCCCGAAATTCTTTCTAAGAGGTTAAGGTATTTTTTGTGTGTTCAAAAGGCAACATAAGATGACTGAATTTTGATCAGTGCAGAAATATGAATGTAACCGCTCTAACGGGTCTTTTAAATGAAGTTTTAGCGACTCTGAAGGAAGGTTTGATGAATAACGGTTTCGGATCACATATTTACGGCTTTCGTCGCAAGTGAACTTGCGAATTGAATTGTCAAAGCACGCAGTACAATCAACATCTCATGTTTAGCTAGGTTTTCGCAAAGTGACAAGCAGGTTTACAGTGTGCAAACCAAGGTTTTGGGACGTCACAGTGAGCACAAATTTTCTGTTGCGGCTGCTCTGTTGACCATTTGCGTTCCTTTTAAAATCTAACGGGTGTCTGCAACAGCGAGATGTGTTTGCATTCTTGCGTATAAGGTCGCTTACGAACCCTAAAGATGGCAATAAATGAAGTTTCGCTATTGCAGATGTAGTAAAACATTTCCTTTCTATTTCTCTTTGCGAATCGCGCAACGGGTTCCCGGTAACTACTTTGTTTTGTAAACTGAATGTCGCCTTTGTCTTGGCATTTACTTCTTGAGGATTAGTTAAAAAATAAAATCCTGTGCATTTCGTTTTTTTTTCCGGGAAGGGGGAGGGGGGGGGAGTCCTGCCAACGTTGCAAGAGCAGCGAGAAGAGAACGCATGTAACGCGAAAAGCCAAACTATGGTTATCACTATTACTTACAATCGAAACTACACTAGGCGTTGTGTTCTGTAGCGGTGAAAAAGCAGTACTTTAACACGTATTTTCAAAACTGGTTAACCCCCCTTTAGTCCGAGATTGTCCAGGAAATGTGGCTCGCCTTTTTCAAAATTGTATTGAAAGCAAGCATTGTGCGAAAAAAAAAAACAGCGAGTCATGGCACACACCCCTCACACATGCGGGCAACAACGTGCATTATATTACGTGTTTTTTCCTCTTTCTTTAAACTTAGGTCCACCTTAAGAGGTTAAGACGTGACCATATTATGCATTTGGTTATGCTGAGTGAGACACGTTTCTGGACAAGGTGATTCATGTCGGATTTGAAAATGATATATATGAAAATGACACACGGAATGCCACATGACAGACGCAAACTCACAACTGCTTAATTTTACCGAAAAATCCAACCTAAATACTCTTGCGCATCCATAGAAACGTATTTTAAATAATAAGTAAAATTAGCAACTTGATACAGTTGAATAAATGTTTATTCCTCCTCCTTAGTATAAACAACGACTGTCCAAAAATGGTATTTATTTTAGAAAAGGTACGGGAAGGACACGATCACACAGCCGCTTGCGGGTGTAAAATACGTGTCCGGTAATGTATGGGCGATAGCGCATGGGTCGTGTGCAGTGTAAATATTTTTGTTTGTTTCTTCTTTCTTTAAGGATACAGCGAAATTTTACAAGGGTGTGGAATTTGCATGCGTATGCACAGGTCTTGTCGCTTATTACCCGTTTCGCGTACTAAACTTTTATCCTTTAAATAATCACCACGCCACCTTCAAAAAACACCCTCCGACGTTACCGAAACGGCAGACGACTGCACTCAACAATACAAAAAGTGCAATGTGTGGAAGCAATGTTTATAACACGTTTCACACTCAAGCGGTGACCACGGCGAAGATGTTTCGTGGAATTAAACCAGCGCATTAACCCGCAACGGCCGCTGATTATTGCGTTTCTAGAGGAAATGCGCACAATGTCCTTGCTTACCGCCAAACGAGCACACGTATTGGTTGTTTTGTCGTGTGCAGCACGCGTCTTGAGCCGCACGCAACGTGAAAAAGCAGACGACGTGAGAGCACCATCCACACTAGGAGCGGTTCGTCCCGCCGCCGCCAGGGGCCGACTGTGTTCGCGCTCGGGGCGAATACCCTTGATCAACACCGTATATATAGCTACCATTACAACACGAAAAAATGTAATTACACGCATTCCTTCAGCGCAGGGTTCGTATACCCTTGATAAACACCGTATATATAGCTACCATTACAACACGAAAAAGCTGTAGTAGTGAGGTTATGATAATGTGCTTCTTAATCCACTGTTGATTTTACAATGAGGTTGGCTTCGTTATCACGTTGGCATTTGAGAGAAGCCGTCCCCCCCATGTCATGCTTTCAAGGTACGCACCCGGCATCATTTCAATAGTCTTTTTTTGCAGACTAAATCAAATGATTAAACGGAATATATTTCAATACGAAGTCATCATTCCGTTTCTTATCATGCTGCGTTCCAGAACAATGTAATCTACATTCATTTAGGTTACCCGCGAAGCAACCTTATTCAAAATTACATGTACATGGTACACACTACGTAGTAAGCGTGCCTTTTTCTTTGCAGATGACTACAGACCGGAGGGTAAGCGTCCACTGGGCACGACACTTGAAAGACACCCTGCGTACAGGCATAGCGAGAGACACCCAGAAGCCGGGAAAAATATCCAGGGGTTTTGTCGCGGTAACCCTAAACTGGCAAAATCTGCAGATAATGGTAGATATTGGCGGCGTTACGTGCACCCTAAATTTGGAACATTTAAATACCCGTGAGTCCTATATCGTTGAAATCAAGGACAACTACACACTGCTTTTATTATGAGGAGATTTTGTAACCATAGCGTAACTGGTGGAGAGTGCTGTCCAGAACAATCAATGCTTAGTAACAGGCATTCGAAGAGCACAGAACGCGTAGAGAGAGAGAGAGAGAAATTGTGTTCAAAGCAGATGCAAAGGAGTAGGTACATTTATGCTACTAGTAACGCGAAGATCGCCTATAGTACGCCGAGTATCACACATGCCAGTGTAAAAATGTTCTCGTTGAACAATGTTGCAGCGTGTATAAACGATGAAAGGTTAATTTCCGTGGCATTTTCGCCTTTTCCACGAATTGGTCAAGGTACTTCCAATTCGCGTCTCACGGTTTGAAATGAGTATTAGAAATACATACTTAGAAGTAAGGGGTAGAAAACATACATCCAGCATGAATATAAGGTGTTTAATTGTCATTTGATCAGAAACCTCAAAATTTCGACATGTTTTTTTTTTCGAATGCTTTACGCGCAATCCGCATGCCTTGCGGAAGGTAAATTGAACCTGCCGAATTGAGCACTGTGTCGATTAGACCGCTGAACAAAGCCTTTTGAAAACATCCTGGCTCCGCGTGAAGATAACGTGCCATCAAACTGTGTTAAAATGCAGTCTCCTGTTTTAGATACATAAGAACAGATCACTAGCCAGGCATCTGAACGCCCCAGTGACCATTAATGGGCACACTTGTGAATTGTGGGTCGTAGGTCGCCATGACTAGTGGGTGGGGTACACTGATGCTGCGGGTGTTGTGTGGTGGTGGGTACAAAGTGACCAAGCACCAGTTGGGGTTGAGTGAGTGACTACCTGTGAGCGGGCTTGTTTTGTGGCTGATTGAGACCTTTCGTGTGTGGTGTGTCGCCAACATTACATTAGTCCGACCTGACATTTGCTTGCAGCAACTGTACTGTAACGTCCTCCTTAACAGTGTGCTCATGGCATAAGCATCATGGAAAAATAATCCTCTATTTGTTCCCCAGTTGCTGACCCGTACCAACGGCGGCGATCATCAGGTATTTTTTTTTTCTCATAGAGAAATATTTGATATAGTTACCACCCTTTGGGAGCCCCGCCACGGGGCGCAATTTTAAGTTCTTAAAGGGGCAATGAAGACAAAATGGTCAAGTTTGGTTCGCCAAGAGGATGCCGTTGGTCTGGTATTAACGATACTAATGTGGCCACGAACTTCAAAGAAATTATGCAAATGACAAGCATAAGAGGCGAAGATGTGTCGATCACCCAGCCTTTATCCGGCGATTTATATACGACGTCACAGAATCTTGTTTGTGTGCTTGGCAGGCGCCAATTAGGGCCACCAACAAGAAACACGGCTCGGCAATTGTAGCCAGCTCACTATGTTCTTCCGATTGTATCACTTGAACGCTAAATTGTAGTTAACGCTCAAAGAAATGTTTTAGTGCGCAGTTTTGTGACTTCTTCTTTGTCATCCTTTGTAGCAGACGACTCTAATCATCATTTCATTACGCTCGTCACGAGCAGCCGCATGCTCATGTGGCTGCATTGGCTCGCGAAACTTTTTCTAAGATTCCATTGAAGCGTCGTCCCATCAAGACGTGTCGCTCCGCTTTCTGAGTATCACGCCGCTGCTGGAAGGCCCTGAGATCCAACACGCAGAAATTAGTTTCACAGCGCCGTCGTCCCTCATTGTAATCGAGGGAACGAAGGAGGTAGAATGGGCAGAGAGCGAAGGAGCAAATAATGGCGGAAGTGTGATGGGGAGGGCGGTATGCCGAGACTGCGGGAGACGTTTTTGCGGGGGCGACGCGTTACGAGATAAGCGAGATAAAAGAAAGGCCACCGAAGATAGCGCGAGCAGGAAAGCGGAGAATGAAAGTATGGCGAAAGGCCAGAGAAATGGTCCCCACTGGCGACGCGTTACGAGACAACGTCATAGAATATCGCGCGCATTGGCCCATGCCGCGATCACTTCGTGAGACGCAGCGGGTATTCACCGGCACCGAGAACACTGCAGTTCGCTCTGCGCGTAAATTTCGCATTAGATAGTATCGTAATCGCCAGCCATCTTTTTTCGGGGTGTCATGAACTGCGTCGCCCCGGCCCGTTTCAAGAAACAGTAGCGCAAAATCTCAATGTTAAATATTACTTGTGTTTCTTGGGGTTAAGACTTGTTTGTTTCTAGAACGAATCTGAGTGATCTACCAAAAGGTGTGACTTGTTATGTAGAAAGTCTTATTTGGTATTCATGCCCTTTTAAGAATTTTGATCGCCTCAAGTATTTTAAGCATTTGAGCATTTTATGTATTTAGGCATCTAAAGAATTTTAAGTATTAGGATTGCTGTTTAAGCATTTTGATCACCGAAAACCAACAACTTTAGCGACTGGAGGCTGGAGCTTTTAATCTCCCTTCTGTACAGTGCGTTTACTGTTGTCGCAAAGCATGAAATAATAAAAAAGGTTCGCGTAGCGCAGTGGCTGCGGTGATGAGTCCTGATCGCGAAGTCGCTGGTTCGATCCCAGCAGGTTCCATGTGCTTTTTTTGATGAACGATGTTGCTTGTAATTTTTTATTCTTATTCATGCTCTTTTATTCATCAATTAGGCACAAGGTAAAGCTGACTTGCTGGGTTGTACGGCGGCATCTCAGCATGTTGGTTATTCCAGACATGCCGTTATGGGTTGCGTTACGTTGGATAGGTTTGGTTAAGGTTAGGTGAGTTCAGATGTCTCAAAATAGATACGAATGTAGCTTACAGGCAAAACAAAAAACTGCTCTGGAGATAGTAAAATACCCACTGCCGGGAAAAAAACGGCGGGTGGATGGTCAGATGGTCACGACCAGCCAATGCCCGTACAGTTCCGGCAACATTTCGTGCAGCCTATTTTATCGACCTCACTGCTACAAAAAAAAAGCGAAACTGACTGGCTAGCAGCCGGTCTTATAGACTGTAGCCTGTACGAATCATTTCTCAGCGCTGTATCCTGATTGGCTGAAAAGGCTACACTAATGGGCGGTGTAATTTAGCCACCCAGCATATAGTTTTTAGATGTAACAAAGGGACAGAGTTCTTGGTTACCGATCGTGAAGGGACTGATTCTACTCCCCCGCCGCGGTGGCTCAGTGGCTAAGGCGTTGCGCTGCTGAGCACGAGGTCGCGGGTTCGATTCCCGGCCGCGGCGGCCGCTTTTCTGATGGAGGCGAAAAGCAAAAACGCCCGTGTGTTCGGGATATCGGCGCACCATAAAGATCCCCAGGTGGTCAAAATTAATCCGGAGCCCTCCACTACGGCGCGCCTCATCGCCTGCGTTGCGTCGGCGCGTTAAACCACAGAATCAATCAATCAACTGATTCTACTCCACCTTCTACGTATGTTTTATTGTCTTCGTTTATTGAGCCTTTTTTCGTAATTATTGATGCTTTTTTGTTCGGAAAGGCGAATCTTGCTTCGAATGCAGTTCTTTAGCTCGGTCCTGCTGCGGCATTGCGAAGTCCTATGGTTCATTCTAGACCTGTTTTTTTGTGTTCAGTTGGGATAACTTAGCTTATATTTTGATCGAAACAAACACACTTGGATAAGCCTGCAATCAAACTTTACAGCGGTACTGAAGATAGCAGAATTCCATTTGCGGGCAGGATATCGTCACAGACCGAAGTGCCTGCTGTGGGATCTATGGTATGCCAGAAAAATATACACATAATGCTACAACGCACTTTGGAAGTGCATGTGGTGATGATTTTAGTGAGCAACATAAAAAAATGTGATAGGGCAGCACAAAACTTCCGCTGCCGACTGCGCAGCGCTCTTCCCAAAAAAGCTGTCCGGCTTTATCGAAACATGAATTGGATTTCTCATCGTAGGCGGCACGTCCCTGTTCTTCTTTTTTTTTTGCCTCCGTTTTTGATGTTTCCCTTTCCTTTTCCCCCCTCTTCGTGCTCCCAGACTTGTTTATAAGCGCTGGAGCGGCAATAAACATTTTGTTGAAAGTCAGCGCTTGTCCCGTCTACTCCTCGTCCCGTGTTTTTGTTTAGCGCTTGTTTTCCGTGTGTCCGGATAGTCACATGGTCGCGGCGAGCCAATTCTGGCGCACTGCCTCATTGTTTTGCGCAGCCGACTTTGCCACTTGCCGAAACTATAAAGAGTTCCGAAAATGCCATTCCATGAACAAGAGAAGGTTGCGGACCTAAGTTGCACGCACGGGCAGCGGTTGTTGTGTCACACAGTGCTGCCATACTACCCCGCGAACGTGTAGTTAAATATAGCGGGGAGAAAGGGGCCTAGGTAAGTAGCCCCACGAATTCCTTGAGGTTCTCGTTGGACGTGGGTAAATGTGGCAGGCGTAACGCGGCGCGATGCTTTGAAATGGGGTAATCCATGACGTAAAAGGCACGAAAACCTTAATTGAATGCGCATCAGTGGTCGGTGTCATTCAATTATGGTCAGCGACTTTTTAATTACAAGTATTCTTTCCGCACAATGTTGTTATATCCTTGATGAACACCGTATTTGTCGGCACCATTCCAACACGATACTGATGTATGAGGAAGACTGTGGTAATGTGGTAAATGGTTGTGGTAAATGCACGGCTGATTTTCAATTGCGCATCGCTTCGTAAATATGTTGGCGCTTGAGAGCAGCCATTTATGCGGAATCACGGTCGTCCTCCGAATGTGATGGTTTTATTGTATGTGCCCGGTAATATTTATATGGCGTTTTTTTCTTGCAGAGCAGGACAAATGAATTTGGCTGAATATACTTTAATATTAACTTGTCAATCGTTTTGTTTGGATGCTTCGTTGTAGAACCATGAATTCTATATTCATGTAGCTTACGAGCGAACCCACCGTATTTAAAATTACATGTACGTGGTATACATACCCTAGTAAGTGTGCCTTTTTTCATTGTTGCAGACTACAGACCCGAGCGTAAGCATCCACTGGGCAAGCCACTTGAAAGACGTCCTACCTATCGACATAGCCAGAGGCGCACCCAGAAGCATGAAAAAAATATTGCATGGTTTCGTCGCAGCAACCGTTAACTTTTAAAATCTGCACATAATGGTATATATATTCGGCATTACGTGTGAACTAAATTAGGAACATTTAAATACGCGTGAGCTCTGTATCGTTGAAATCAATTGCACCCATAAACTGCTTTTATTTTGAGGAGACTGGCTAATCAAGGCGTAACTGGTTGGAAGTGTTGTCTAGAACTATCAATTCTAAGTAACAGGCATTCTAAGAGCACAGAACGTATATAGGGAGGCAAATTGTGCAAGTAGCAGATGCGCAGGAGTAGCTACATTTATGCTACTAATATTGCGAAGATGGCTTATTCGCTTATGGTACGCCAAGTACCACACACTACGGTGTGAACGGGTCCACGTCAAACAATATTTCTGCTTGTTTAACTAATAAATTTTCGCGGCATTTTCGCCTTTTGCACGAATTGGTCAACGTACTTCCCCTTCGTTTTTATGGCCTAAAATGAGTAAGAGAAACACGCACTGTGATGTAAATGGTCTAAAACATCCATCCACCATAATATATTTCTGTTTACTTTTTCTGTGTTCAGAAACGTCCAAGTTTCGACATCTTTTTCGCGATAACTTAGGCGCAGTGTGGGTGCCTTGTGTTAGAAAATTTAACTCAACCTGCGGATATGAACGGTGTGTCGTTCACACTGCGGAACAAAGTCTTTTTAAAACATTTTTGCTCCATGTGAATTTGTAGTAAGCCATCACACTGTGTTAAATGGCAATCTCCTCATTTAGATGTATAAGAAGAGAACACTGGCTAAGTAACTGAAGGCACGAGTGACAACCTGTTGGCACACTTGGAACTTGTTGGTCGTAGGTCGCCATGACCAGTGGGTGGGGCTGCCGAGGGTGATGTGGGGGTCTTCTTTTGTGGGCACCCACTGCTGGGCAAGAAGTGACCAAGCACCAGGTGCTGTTGACAAATTCACAACCATGGAGTGGGACGGCGACCGATAACCACTTAAATTTGTTTTGTGGCTGATTGAGTCCTCCAGTGTGTGGTGTGTCACTAACATTATATTAGCAGGACGCGCCATTTGCCTTCTGCAAATGTAACGTCCTGCTCAAAACTGTTCTCATGGCATAAGCATCAGAGAAAAACAATCGCTTTTTTTTCCCAGTTGCTGACCCTTCCCGACGACGGCGATCATCAGGTATGTTCTGTTCTCATTGAGAAATATTTGTTTCAGTTACCACTCTTCTGCTAGCCGGCCAGCA
The DNA here is from genome assembly GCF_048455015.1 of Haemaphysalis longicornis. Taxonomy (NCBI): domain Eukaryota; kingdom Metazoa; phylum Arthropoda; class Arachnida; order Ixodida; family Ixodidae; genus Haemaphysalis; species Haemaphysalis longicornis. Next base: position 60,920,826 of record NW_027526385.1, on the reverse strand, counting down.
GGCGCGGTTTTAAAACTCCAAATGGGCCGTGAAGATAAATGAAAAGTTTAGTTTTCCAAAAAGATTCCTTTCTTCTGGTAGTAAAGACACTAATTTAATCACTAACTTCAATAAAAACCGAAAAGGACAAGCGCAACAGGCGAAGCAGCGTCTATTACCCGTGTCACTATACGGAAATTTCTATATGACGTCATTGAAACGTGTTTGTGCCCTTGGAAGCTGCCAATTAAGGCCACCAGCAAGAAATATGACTTGGCGATTGAAGCGAGGACTCTCTTTCCAATTAATTGTATCACTTGAATGCCTAATTGTAGTTAACATACTGACAAATATGTTTCATGCGCAGCACTTAAGCGGCAACTTCTTTGTTGTTTCACAGCGCCCTTGTCCCTAGTTGTAATCGAGCGGTCGAAGGGGACGCAGAAGACAAAGGAGGTAGAACGAGCAGAAAGCGTAGAAGGAATGCATGGCGAAAGTGTGATTGGTAGACCGGTGTGCCGAGAGAGCTCGAGACATTTCTTCGGGGGCCACGCGTTACGAGATAACCTAGAGAAGAGACGCCACTGAAGATAGAGCGAGCAGGAAAGCGGAGAAGGAAAGTATTGCGAAAGGCGGGACAAACGGTCCCCGCTGGCGATGCGCGTTACGAGACAACGTCAGAGTACATCACGCACCTTCATGCGTACGCTGATGCTGCCGTAACTTCGTGAGGCGTAGCAGGTATGCACCGTCGCCCAGAATACTGCACTTCGCTCTGCACATTACTTCGCCCTGGAGAGCATTGAATCGTCAGCCATTTTTTTAGGGCTGGCCCGAACTGCGTCCCTCCGGGCCCTGTTAAGAAAGAGGAGCGCAAATTTTCAATGTTGTTTATTACTTGTGTCTTTTGAGCTTAAGCGTCGTTTGTTGTAAGAAAGAATCGGACAGAGCTACCAAAGTTTGTCCTCTCAAAATTAACAGTGTATTATTTGGTCTTCATGGCCCTCTTAATTAAGCAGTTCGATGCGAACTCAACGAGGGAACCGGTTTGCGGTTTGTAATGCCGGATGTCTCACATTTGCCGCGTAGACAAATTCTAATAGTCAAGGGCTTTCATACACCTTTTTCATACACGAAAGTTTATATTGCTTCCAGGAAGGTTTTCCCCGCAAAGAATTCCTACAAATAGTGAGGGAGGCATTACAGGTGTTTAGTGCCCAGAGCTTCGTGAGAATACGTGGTGATTGATAGCCCTACAAAATAAAAGCCCTAACCCGTTCACATTTTCGTACCAGATAGCTTATAATGCCCATTGATTGGCTTCTCAGCAATGTATTGAGGTTTAATAGTGAATCTGACTTTAGGGGTCCCCGTACAACCTTTCACATGCTGTAAATAGGCATTACGTTGTATAACAGTAGATTAGTCTGTATCCAGTCCCTACGGCGCCCCTCTGACACCTGCGCATAACATTGGGGGAAGTCCATATAAGAACGTTTTAAAATATATCAGCGCATTTAATTTCTGCTCGTCTCTCTGCAGCCAAACTGTCTCTGAATGCTTCGGTTAGCGCGTATGTCAGGTGCTCTTTAACGCTGGTTTAATGTGCTAAACGTGGGGAATAAGAATCCGCTTGAGCCTTTTTTCTAGCTTCTTCCACGCGCGTACTAAACGATCCACGTACCTTTTTGTCCTTATAGCTGAACAGTTACGGTATGATAGCTGTTTCTGAATTTCGGCTGTATGACGTAGCTTTACTATACTGCCTAGTGGACTCCACAGGAAAACCTCTCTGTCCATCAGTCAGTTCCGTAGCGTGACATAAGTTCACCGCTTTTAATAAAATGGTGATCAAATTACTTTTCGGCTGGTTATATGCTTACGAACGCGTATATTACACAAAAAATAATATAATGCTCTTCCACTCTGTGAAGAATGAAGACCTGCGAATCTCGGCGCAGTTGACGAATTGCCCGAAAAAAGCACGTTTCGATGTAATTTGCGATTGACCATACTTCCTAGCCAGCTAGCTGAAGTAAAGTTGGAAAGGACTCCAGCTTTACTCTACCGCACAAACATAGGTCTTTCTCCATGACGCTTCGTAGGCATTTTACTGTCTCTGTAACATACAAAACCACCGCGCTCGACCAAGAAGGACGCCAGAGAGGCCGCATTGCGTCGTTTGACGTCCAACTTTAAACCTCCCTCTAGCAGAACAGTCATGTCATCAATGAAGACGTAAAGCCTATAGCGGCGCGTGTAGCCTCCTCGCCCCCCCCCCCCCCCCTCGTTTGACTCCGCACCAGTGCATGCATCAATCGGCAACCAGTGATATGGGCATGCCTACATTGAAAGACTCGGGCGAAAATGTCGCTGTACAAGCTCTTCAAGCTAAACAAGAAATATTGGCTCACGCCGCCGACCCGCGCGGACAAGTTCCTGCTCATTCTCTGTAGGAATTCGCAGCTACTCCGCCAGCTGGATCTTTCAGTGGCAACGTCGGCGGCAGTGGCTTTTCGCTGTCGCGGGTATTCGCGCTTCCGTGCGGTGCAACGCTCCTTTAATTTCAGCTCTTCTTTCTCCTAGCAAATAACATGCGTCCGTCTCATAGCGAGTTAAATCCTGGTAGGACTCGAGCTTTATTCTATCCGTCAAACACATCCGGTTCCTTCTCTCGTCAGAGCCATCATACTGAACTGCAAAGTCACCGATCCAACTCTAAACCGCTCGACCGCGGAGGACAGGTGATAGGTCGCATTGAGCCGTGGGGCTTCCACGTTTAAATTTCCCGCGAGCACGAAGGGCGTGTCAAAGGTACGGGCATGGAGCCTAGCTGCGTGTGCACCCGCCCCCCTCTTTCCACCCTCAAACCGTAAATGCATAAACCGGCAACCGGTGATTAAGTGCTTAGCCGCTAAATGCACCGGTGAAAATGTCTCTCAGAAAGCCTTTCAATATGAAGGGCAATTATGGGCTCACGTCGGCGTTCCAAGGGGGGAAGTTGCGCTACATCCGGGCAGTATTAGCAATGTCTGCCCCAGGTAGAATTTCAGGTAGCAACGGCGGCAGTGAAACTTTCGGTGGCAGCGGCTACATCGTTTTGACGCCAATTCGTTCTTCTTTTCATTGTCCACTATCATCTGGCAATAAGACTGCCGGCGTTATCAGCCGTACGCGCAACTTATGAAAGAGACATCGGTGCTGTCGAAAGGTGCAACCGTTATGAAAAGGGGTCGGCGGTGGCGCGGAGGGTTATAGAAGCACCGCCGAGTAAACCGGCTGCACCGTAATGAAAACTGGGGGCGATGGAGGTGAGACATATACGGAAAGTCGTGTCCAGCAGTGCACTTACACAAGGTAATGAAGCCTGCTTTACTATGTATCAGTGTATAGCGCTAATCAGGAGTACAAGGAATACTTTGGAGGCAGATAATAATATGCCTGCGGGCGTACATACTTGCAAATCAGACTGCGTGAATTACAACTACAAATGCCTTTCCAACAATATACTTGCGCGAAGCAGTATATATGACTGTAATGGCGTACGAACACATTTTTCCACTTTATTTGAAGTCTGAAATACTCGCAGGACGTATTCAACAACACACGCAGCACTTAAATTCATCCTCATCAGCATCATCATCAGCAGCAGCAGCAGCCCATCTACGCCCACTGCAGGGCAAAGGCCTCTCGCATAGATCTGCAATTATCCCGGTCCTGCGGTAACTGTGGCCAACTTATTTCCGCAAACTTCTTGATCTCATGGGCTGTGTAACTTTCTGCTGTCCCCCGCCACGTTTGCCTCTTGCAGGACTAGATTAGGGGTTTCAATGTACCTTAGCCAAAATTGCTGCTTTGAACCCTCCAGAAAATATAGAAACTCGCTCAAAAGATTTTTCTCAGTTTCCTGATCTTGTATTTCTTGCACTACTTGAATTACGTTATTATAGCGCTGTAGCGCCTATTGGCCCGCTTTCCTTCAGTTGAAGTAATAACACATTCGATAGCCACCTTCAAAAGAAAGCAAAAAGAAGCAAAGTAAAGGAAGGCGTATCTGCAGCGACGAGCCAATGACGCAGTGCGGCTCCGTGTTGGCGATAACTAACTTTCGCAGTGCTTTCAGACGCGAAGGAAAGAGTTGAGATTTTGTAGAAAGTGTTTCTGAGTCCCTCTAAACTTGATACAGCCTTCGACGTTATTGCCTAACATCGGATTGTACTCTTTGCATGTGGTGCTTCCTGTCCCTTGCGTATGTTCCTAGATCGAAAAAGCCTAGCTTGGTCTGTTTTAACTTTTATCTGCGGTTTTAATGTCTGGTCGTCCGTGTGCGGAGAAATGTTTTGCAAAAGCCTTCTCATATCGGGTGTATCATGTCTTCCGGAAAACTGGTTCCTGTACAATGCTGCGGAGAATGACGATATATGGGTTTCTTTGTTTTAGCTGCAAAGGAACCTGCAACAGATGTAGTAGGTGAGTATTTGCCCAGTTTGCAAACTTTGTATGCTAAAGTCACTCCTTCTGAATGCGGGGACAAAGTGTGGCAGTGTACGTGCTTAAGAATTTCTCTTTAGACTCAGTCAAGAAACCCGTCTGGACGCTGTAAAGCGCGATGCGTCACGCATTCCCCGCAGAAAAAGAATGTTAATATTAAGAGGCCTTAGCGGTTGACTCATTTTACATACAAGCGTATGTGCTATCATTCTTGAAGTTAAGAAGTAGAAATAGAGTTGGGCTGGCATTGTAATGGGACAACTGACAACAAAAGGTCAACGAAGAAACATCATGAATACCGAGAGACGGGTCTTGAGGAAGTGGAAGGCCATACTCTCCACAGTGAGAAGAAATAAGAAAAGTCGGAAACAAAGAATGGACTCGGCCAACGCAAGACAGGACGGGACGGAGATTAAGGGGGGAGGCCTTAACAGGCTGTGGTTATTGTTGATGATGATGATGACTGTAGTCACAACAAATAGGCGCTTCTAGCAATTCGCCTACCAATAGAAGTGAGAATGACCTTACAAGGGGTCAATCTAATTGTTTCGTGAATACATCAATTCGGGCGGGGGTATATAATAGCAGCCCCGAGGAATTTCGCACTTTCCCACGAGATGCATTTTATTTCCGGTGCAAACATTATTTTTCAACTTTCAATTTCTGTGTAGTAGTGAAGGCGACTTTTACAGAGATCGGTGATTTGGAAAGCAGCTTGCAGATATACGCCACAAGTCCTGCTTTGGAGTTCTTTTCTCCGGAATATTGTTGTGTGCGTGCGTTCCAACGAATGCGCTGTAACTTGGATGGGACTAACTTTTCGTGCAGAAAATTTGAGAAACACAGTGGTATACGCACCTGAATTCGTAGCCACGGCATGAGCCGTTCTATGCAGCGCAATGCACATCGCTCCTTAAGACAACTGCCTTGTTCTAAACCCTTTGAGTGTTGCCTCTGGGCCACTGACACAGTAACTCATCATCATCACCACCACCACCCAATCTACGCCTACTGCAGGACACAGGCCTCTCCCGTTAATCTCCAATTATTTCGGTACTGTGATAGCTACGACCAATTTATCCCCGCACTCATCTACCCATCTAACTTCCTGCCACAACCTTCCACGCTTGCTTCTCTAGGGATCTACTTTGTTTCCCTTAATGGCCCACGGTTACCTTGCCTTCGCATTACATGCCCTGCTCACGTTCATTTCTTCTTCTTAATTTCTATTAATATGTCATAACACACGTTTGTTCCCTTACCCACTCCGCTATCTTCTTCTCTCCTAATATTACACTTATCATATCCCGTTCCATTCCGCGCTGAGTCATTCTCAATTTAGGTGAAACCCTTTAAGTGAGTACCGGTAAGATGCAGCTGTCATAGAATTTATTCTCCAGGGACAATGGTAGGTGGACCCAGTAAATAGAGACGTAAATATCCCTTCCCCCTTTCCCCTTTCGTAGATATCCCCCTACAAAATTTACGCCCATCCACAGCATCGCATAAGCTGAAATGTAATACAATAACAGCGTTTTTGCTCACTCGTATAGCACAGCGGGATATGTGGCGGCGAAATTGTGTTTTTGGATACATAAGTAGGGAAACCCTCAGGCTTTGCTCGAGGACAATTTATTACGGTCCGTGAGTAGTTATACCGCTAAATTAATCGGTCTCGTTTAAAACAAAAAGCTGTTCAGGAACGCTGGAACCTTCAAACGAAACCCAAACAGGTATTTTTACACGCAACTCCTCTCTCAGCGCTTTTTCACTGCCTTGCTTATGTTGACCCGAAGTAACCATATCCAACGTCCCTTTACAGTTGAGAATCCTGCGCAGTAAGTTACTTAATATTTACGCGACCTTATAAAAACACATAAAGCATATTTCTACCAATGTTTTATCAAAGTAATGCTCACGTCTAGGTAAAGTGTATTAGAAGAGAGACGTGTGTTGTCGGAGGATGATTGGGGAGGTTCCTTTTGCGATGAAAATTTACGCTGAGGAACTCCTGTTGTAAGCAGCGCCCGTTGCAACCGCTGCTGGCCAGTTAGCTCCAGAAGTTTAGTATGTTGAATTAATCCTTATTTATTGCTCTAAATACCTGTATTTGTTCATTTTGTGGCAAGAAGGTTTATGAAACCCTTCAAATAAACGTTGAGTTTGATTGAAAAACTTTAGGTGGCGCTGATTGCAACAGGAGTTCGTTGGGGAACTCCTTTGTCCTATATATTTTTTTTAATCGTAAAAGGAACCAACGCTCCCCATTGATTTGTCCGCCGAAGGACACGCCTCGACCTCCTAGTACACTGTAGTCTGAAGGAGCCAGGGTTTTAGTGTGGAGCGAAATAGTCGAACCTACTGATTCTGCCTGTCAAAAACTAAGGACTACTGAAAATTGCTCAGGCGTAAGCCTGACATGCGATCATTGTTCACTCTTCCATCAACCTCCTTGACGCCCACACCTATAGTAGAGTAAAAATTGTAACGCCGTTCCACTCAATGGGAAAGCTGTCGTCACTGAAGAGCAGTGATTCGCCATTATGGGCTGTGGCGCCGTTGTCCACTCACTGTTACCATCTGTTGCAATTAAAATTTTCCGCTTTCGCATTGCTCGCACACCCCCTGCCTGAAACTGCGCCAGCGGGAGTTCTGCCCTTTTTATGCTTTCTGTTCCTCCCGCACGTGCCATCGTTGCACTGCAACTTTTTCGCTTGCTATCAGAAAAAACAACAAACGAGCATTCCTAACTAAACGAACGTGGATGCCACCGGTTAATTACGGATATTTTGTGTCAAATGTACCGACAGCTTTCTTTGCGCTAAACAACAGGGAAATGTATGACAAGCCCCCATGCTTCATGAGTTTCGAACGCTTATTACTATATAAACCAATTGGCTTTCGAAGCTTCGGGCTAACGCCGCTACGACAGGCGCTACGGCGGAACGCCGTGTGGCTCTACTTTGGTCCAGCGAGCGAGGTATGATGGCAAGACGATCCCATAAAGTGATCTGTAGGGTTGCGCGAATATCAAATTTTCGAATATGAATGAAATACGAATATCTAGCTTCAAATATCGCATCAAATATCGTATAATTAAGAGGAGACGCGGCTTTCGAAATCAACTTTTTTATTCCTTCGTAGATTTTGATGAAAATTAGCCCAGCAATTGCAAATGCTTCTGTCATAACACCATAAAAATTTCAAAGTAACATTTAAAAACTTATTTATAAAATTTTCTTTCTGTTCACCTTGTGCCGAGCTTGAGCGAACTTTAAAACATGTTAGTAAACTTCTTCAAACTGCTTTGCATTCCAAATTGAATGGACGAGATCGTGACAGTCAGATTTTTTTATTAAACCACATTTTTTTAGTTTTCAATTTTTAGAGGGGAAGGTACAACAGGCATATAAACCATATCAACGATATTTGAATAAAAGTATCACAAAACTAACATGAAAAACCAAGAGTGTCACAACCTGAACTGTTCAAGGAATGTAACGCAAAGAACGAAATCAAAAATAGACCTCGCGGTCACAAAGAAATCACTGGAAAAAGAGACGTAGGTGGCAAGAAAAAAAAACTGTTTTGAGAAATCGGCTTCCGAAGTTGCAACAAAGATTTCCTTCATCTAATGTCGCTAAGCGTGCAGACTTTCGTCTACTTTTGAACACGGGGCTTCTGGAATGCCTTGCCTTGAAATTGGAGTACCTTTTGTAGCATTTTTTTTCCATAAAACGTCATTTTCAGCGCCTCTGTGGAGGGTACATAGCCCTGCTTGCGGAGCAAACGGGGGGGGGAGATGGCTTTCAATGCAAAGTTGGTCAGCTGGTTGCTTGTACTGCACCGGACAACTTTCCTCTGCAGTGTTCTGACCATCGCAACAAGTCAAGCAATCAATTTCTTCCTTTCAATTTTAAAACTTCATTCTGACTTCTTTTATTCTTTATAACCTTGTCTGGACCAGCATCTTATGTGCAGGGGTTCATTGCCAAAAGTTTACATACCACTTAACGCAACTTCTGACGTGTCGGCCGTTTCATTCCCAAGGCTAGAAAGCCTAATGTCAAGCTTAGCAATAGCTTAGCGTGCAAGTTTCGCAAATCAGACGAAAAGTTCACTTTGTGACCCGCTATCACAAGCGCGCCCATCGCGTTTCACCAGCCGGAGTTGGGACATGCGCGCCACGAAGCGTTCGATGACTTCCTCCTCTCGAGCCTCGCAGTGTTCACTAATCTTGATTGTGATTTCAGGCATTCCGCGATAATATCCGTGTTCAGATAATAGCAGATAAAACAAACTGACCAGAAATTTGGGCAAGCGAAGTAGCACAAATTAACTCAGAAACGCGCACTGCGCAGTTCAGGTGGCCGCCATCTTGCATTGCCGAAGCCACGCCAATCACGCCTGTCACGGGACCCTATCAACTCACGCCGACCGGAAGGCCAACCGCGCTTCAGCATCCATTTCTTCCTTGGTTTGTGCATGTTGCTTTTCCTGCCGTTCGTGCGTTTGTGAAAGAACGAAGACAGAAAAGACGGCAAGCATGGCAAGGAACGGAAAGAGGATTGCTCGGCCGATTTAATGGTACCAAAATGGCCGCGCCTCGTGGCACCGTTTCGAGGATACAGCGCTAGGCAAATTTCTGTTTTTCCGCCCTTTTGCGCTGACATTTTGTCACCGCTGGTGGCAAATTTATATTTTTATGCGACTTTGTAACGGTTGTCAGAAGAAAAACTACGTAAACGCAAAGAATAGGAAACATGGAAGCCGAATCTGTGGCCTTTCAAAACAAATAAGATGTTTTGGTGATTTTTCGGAAGTCGAAAGCCGCGCCTCCTCCACGCCCTAAACTAATCAACCCAAATATTCGATAAGGGCCGGTTATTCGAACTCTTACGAATATCCGAAATGTTACGAATGCATAGTTTTCGAAGCGAATATGAATATAACACATATAATATTCGAGTAATATTTGAAATTTTCGAATATTCGCACACCCCTAGAAATCTGCCCTTAAAAAGCGCGTGCTGTGGAACGCCTCACGAACACCGGCCGCAGGTTCATCGAAATGGGTATAGGGCACGCGTCACTCGTTCTGAGAGCATGAAGCCTACGATCTGCGACGCCGCCAGTAGACACGGAAACGAAAGAAAATACAACAAACTCGGAACATACAACGATAGAGAACTTAATGAAGCATAATGAGTAATTCACGAGTAAACACCGGCCGTGCGTTAAATATTCGCTGGTTAACCATCTGTACTGAGTGCCTGGGTGCCGTTTTAAGGAGAAGCGCTTAATCTCCCGCTCCTGTAAATTGCAGTCGCCCCTCGCCATCGGCCTCGCTGTACCCAAGAGAATGAAGAGCACACTAAAGATAAAGTAGGATGTGAGGATTATGGTGGCATGCTGAGGTCTTCTGAGAAATGCTCTCCGGAGGCGACACGCTATGAGATAACGCCAGAGTAAAGCGCCTGACGTCGTGTGTTCGCTGATGGCGCGATCACTACCTGAAACGCAAGAGCCATGCGGCGTTGCCGAGCCAGCTGCAGCTCGCGCTGCGCTCAAATTGCGGCGTAGGGCATACCGTAAACGTCAGCCAATTTTTAAGCTTGCCTTTCCTCAATTTTTCGTTTATTTAAAGCGGCCCTGCAACACTTACCATCAACTACTAGGAATATATTTAGGTGTAAAGTCTACTGTCCCAGCAATCTCCTCCCGCAAGAATTATGAAAATCCGCTCCCTCTCACTGAAACTACGAGCGATTAGAAATCGCGCATAATCGTTGCCTCTCTACTCGACCGCGGACAACGCCACCAAAGCTGCGCGCTCTCTTCGGGAGAGGGGGGCGGCTCGCAGCGTTCTATATCATAGGCCAGGGAATTTTCTTTTTTTCTCCGCAACGTAGAGGGGTCCATTTCCGGTCTGGTGCCGCAAAAAAGCAGGCATCGCTGCCTGCTCGCAAGCGTGCGCTCGTGCTGGCAGGGTGTCTTTGAAGCAATAAACGTTTGTTGAAATGTTGTCTGTTTGAAAGGGGAGTATTGAGCTCATTACTCAAACTGCGCGCGCACTCAAAACACAAAATAAATGGCAAAACTCGCGGAGCGGTTCAAGCATAGAAGAGGATCGTACACAGAGCTGACGACGGCGGATCGTCACGGAAAATGCGAGCAATAAGCCTCGACGTAGACTATTGACAGCCAGTGGACAGCCATGGCCTCAATGACGTCGTTTAGCAATGTCAGGGGTGCACATGAGGAGAATTGAGGGCACGGTTGGTTTTTCCGCCTATTTCGCGATGATTTGCGGGCTCACCGCTTCACGTGCACGTGTAATTTTTGGCTCAGGGATTCCTGGCATTGTAAGCTAATCGTCGCGCCGATTTACTTGCACTGCTGATAGAGTGTTCCAGGCTCCCTCTAAATGGCACTGTCCCGCTTTTCGCAGGTTGGATGAGCAAGGTTTCTTCGGATGCACGGCGCTGTCCCTCTGCGTCATGTGTCTTCTCATTGTATCTCTAGCAATTTTTGCCATTGTAAGCCAAAAAGGTGAGATTTTAAGGTTAAAAATACGCACTACTGTTACATGCGGCCCTGAATGAGTTAAGGTGCAGTACCGGAAGTTTGGAACGACCATGATCGAAGGTTCCTGAAAAATTGTTGCCTTCTTGCTAAAAGATAACCGCATTTTCAGGGAAACGTGAGGCATCCTTATTGCACATTGTCCAACAGATTGTCGAAATTATTATTCTGTTACCTCGCTGCGTGACGCGCAAAATTTATGACGTAAACTAAAACGTCCAGTGGGTAAGGATTCGACAAAAAAAAAGTATCACACGTTAAAGTAACCGAAACACCAAGGACCTAAAACTTTACCCGCCGCGGTGGCTCAGTGGCTAAAGCGTTGAGCTGCTGAACACGAGGTCACGGGTTCCATTCCCTGCCGCGGCGGACGCTTTTTTGATGGAGGGGAACAGCAAAAACGCTCATGTGTACGAGTTTTCTGCGCACGTTAAAGATCCCCAGGTGGTGAAAATTAATCCTGAGCCCTCCACTACGGCGCGCCTCATCGCCTGCGTTGCGTCGGCGCGTTAAACCATTCAATCAACCAAATCAAGGAACGAACTATTTCCATTCCCAGCCGCGGCGGCCGCTTTTCTGATGGAGGCGAAAAGCGGAAACGCCAGTGTGTTCGAGATTTCGAAGCCCGTTAAAAATCCTCAAGCAGCCGAAATTCTTCCGTACCCCTAAACAACGGCGCGCCCAATCCCCTGTATAGCGTCCGTGTGTTAAACATCACAATCAATCAATCAATCAATCAATCAATCAATCAATCAATCAATCAATCAATCAATCAGTATAGGAATGAAAATTTAGCTTAAATGAGTACTGACACAAAATTCCCCGCAAGGCCACCTTGTCTCTTCAAGGTGATGGTAGCGCCGACACCGCGGACCCCAAGCCCATGTGGGTTAGACCCACCCATGGTCTAGGCTGTGCGTGGCTTTACCGTGTCCGCGGAAATAGCTACCTGGTGGCTGATCCAAAGTCAGTGTTGTTCTGGACCTTCATGGCGCCCTGGCAGAGGCAACACGCCACTTTGGCCCCTGCTTCCCGTAGACAGTGCCCCCAGTCTGACCGACTTGGGGGTATCAGCCAGTCGCATTTTCCTGTCCTCTTCCCCATTCGTTTCCTTTCCTATGTTCTTTCCTAATTTGGTCCTCCAATCTTCTCTCTTCCTCATTTCTCCGTGTTTTCTCCACGCGGCGAGGGTTAACCCTGTGGGAAGACATCACCCTAGATCCCGAGCTTAGGGTTATAGCGGCAACGTAGATTTAGTGTGTGCTGCAAAGCCACGTTTCCTTGTTGAGCTAGGTAGTGATTGACTGGCCTTGCCGCCGAATATTTTCTGTGTTTCTATGGCTTCTTTCTCCCCCCCCCCCAAAAAAAAAAAACGCTTGGCCCCGCAAAGGGGCTGCACCGAAGCAATTTCCAAACCGATTGCAAAACGTTGTGTTCAGCAAGCCCGAGAACTTTTCACGCTTTCTAATAATCCAGTCAGCTGAGAAGCCAACTTCCATCACCAGCAACTCTGTGTTTTTAGTAGCAAAGTTTATTGAAAGTGTGGTAGGCAAGAACTACGAAGCGAAAAAGCTCACCTCTAAAAACCCCCTGATTGCATTGGAGAATAAACACCAGTCCAACATTCTTTTCAACAAAACCAAATTAGCTGACCTTAATATTAAAGTACCTCATCACCGTACCCTTAATAGCTGCCAAGGTGTCATCTCCGAATCAGAACTGATGAAAGAAACAGACTATGACCTGCTTGAAGGTTTGCGCGAACGAAGAGGGGTGAACCGCTGTGCGACGCATCACGATGAGGCGATACGGAAACGAAATAAGGCGAAGCACGTAATATTGACCTTTGATCGCTAACTGTGCCAGAGGATGTAAACGCAGGCTTTCTGCACTCTAAGACCAGAGCATACATCCCGAACCCGCGACGTTGTTTCATCTGTCAGAGGTATGGGCACGGCTGCAACTCGTGCAGAGGAAAGAAACATGTGCGAAGTGCTCTGAGCAGGACCACTCTGCAGACGAGAGCAAAAGCACACAACTTAAGTGCAGCAACTGTGGAGAACACCACAGAGCATATTCTTGCTCTTGTAACGAGTTTAAGAAAGGAAAAAAATCATTAATTTAAAGTGACGCAAAACCTCTCATTGCCAGAATCCCGTAAGCGGTATGCTCAGCTTCCTTCAGGGAGCTACGCCTGCGTGGCCCGCCGGGTGTGGAGCGGCGTCTGCTTTCTGCGGCCACTCACATTAGTTAGACTTGGTGGTGCACCCACCCCTCCAGGTGCGGCCCTTTGCAGGCGCATTAACATTAATTCCTGCATCGCCAGCAGTGCCCGCAGGCGTTGCACCGGAGCAGAATTGCACTGGGAGTGGCGTTGCTGTCGCTCCTCGACAGATTCTGGACGCCGAAACTCTTATGGTGATGGATGGGGGTACAGGAGGCCTCTCTTGTGCAGCCATGTCCAGCACATCAAAAAAGGTGGAGGCTGAATCTTCTGCCCATCCATCTTTTATTTTATTTATTTATTTATTCACAATGCCCCTAAAGGCCCCCGTGAGGGGGTATTACATAGGGGGGTTACATAGCACCCGTGTTATATTAGCGCAGTAAAGCGGAAAAAATAAACAAAAAGAAGCAGGAATGTTCACACTGAAAACGCAAATAAATATACATTGTAAAATTGAAAACGCAGTAATCAAATCATTATAGCAAACAAAAAAGACAGGAATATAATACAGATGGTTCAAATTCAAGCACGACACGATGTACAATCTATCAGAACAACAAGAGCAAAAATAAAATACAGAGCAAAAATAAAAATGTTCAGTACACAATTTCAAGGACGGGAAAAAAAAATCCAAAAAGAAGCGGAAAGTGCTAGGTTAGCTGTTGAACTAGTTCCTAGGATTTCGTGTTGTCTTTTTGAGAAGCGATGTGAGATGGTAGATTATTCCATTCGACTATGGTACGTGGAATGAAAGACCGGGCAAAGGCAGATGAGTGGCAGTTTGTGCGTTTAACTTTGTAGGAGTGGTCTCGGCGAGGGAAAATGACTGGAGGTGGCTCGAAGAAATCATCGTGAAGTGACGAGTGGTGATACAGCTTGCGGGATTGGTGCCGTTGCGGGATTGGTTGCGGGACACGTTGCGGGATTGGTGCCGTAAGACCTTCATCCCGTCAACGCCCGAAAACTCATACGAGGACATGCATGTCACGCCATCTCGGCCTGCATCACATCATCTAAAAAATGGCGTGGCAGTCTTGGCCGGTGGAAAAAGTCCCAAGCTCCGCGAGTAACTGGCCCTGATTCGGGCTCAGTCACACAGGGATCTCCATCCTACAAAACATACGCTCAACATCTTTGTTGTAATCTTTTATGGCAGTTCAAAGCATACTCCAAAGGAACTGTAGGGGACTAATTAGAAAACCTCAATGACGTCTACGAAATCTTTCGTAAGTACCATCCAAATATCCTATGCCTACAAAAAACACACTTAAAACCTACACAAACCAACTTTCTCAAACGATACTCGGTATTCAGGAGAGACAGGGACTGCTGCACTCACTCCACTGGTGGTGTAGCGCTTGTCTTGCAAAAGTCTGACCCCTGCCAACCTTTTGAGTTGTCACTACCGTCGATGCTGTGGCAGTCCGGGCAATCCTCTTTAATAGGTTAATAGCAGTTTGCTCAGTATTCTTTCCCCTGATTACCGTCTGTCGAGCTCAGAATTCGAGTCCCTGATAGATGAGCTCCCGGAACCCTTCTTATTAGGGGGCGACCTTAATGCTCACAATGAACTCGGGGGTCTGAACAGACAGTTTCCCGGGCCCGCTTACTAGAACAATTTTTATTCTCTTCCCGACCTTGCCTACTCAATAAAAAATAGCCGACTTACTACAGCACTACACACAACACATATTCACACATAAACTTGGGAAGAGGCTCTTCTGTCCTCTTTCCATCTGTTGAATCGGGAGTGGACTGTAATCCTTATGGGAGCGACCACTTCCCTCTAATCCTGAAAAGCATTAACAAAAGCCCTAACAGTTCCATCTGTCATAAAAGGTTTAAGGAATCCGATGCAGATTAGATAAAATTTAAACAAATATCTCAGCTTTCATACACATCTTTAATCCATTTCGCCATTGACGAAGCTTGTGAACTGATTACGGCGCATATACTTCATGCTACCGAGTGCTCAATTCGGTAAACATCTGGTGCCACACCGAACACTAGGAGGCCGTGGAGGAATGAGAAGTGTCGGCATGCACGGCCGGCTCAAAAGTAAGGGAGGGCGGGTCCTTCGCCAGTATCCCACTCCCCAAAACCTCATTTCCTTCAAACGTACGAAAGCACAAGGAAGGCGCATTCGCCAGCAAGCCAAAAAAAGAGAGCGGGTGCTCTTTTGATACTTCTATCACTTCATACACAGATACAGGCTAAAATGGAATAGAAATAAAAAGCTTAATGAATGGAAAACAAACAGCTTACCCTTGGTTAACAGTGCGGGTGACACCCTAGAGGACCAGGCAAACGCACTTGCAAAACACTTTCAATATGTTTCAAGTTCTTCTCACTACACGAATACTTTCTTAAGACACAAATGATCCATGGAGAAAAAAACCGATTAGAGATAACAAAACATCGGACGGACCATAAAACTCTGTATTTTCTCCAACAGATCTTTTGGTTGCCCTAAGAGCATGTAAGGCTTCAGCGCCAGAGGAGGATAGGATATCATATACAAGGATACAACATCTGCACACCAAAACTCTCCAAACACTTTTCACTTATTCAAAACAATTTGGGCAGCAGGATACTTTCCGAGAGCTTGGAGTGATGCTGTTGTATTTGCCATGTTAAAAGAGGGTAAAGATGCCTCACTACCGGCCATTTACTTACCAACAGCTCTCACAAGTTGCCTGTGAAAGCTTTTCGAAAAAATGGCAAATAAGGGCTAATGTATTTTATTTAGTATAACGGCTTCCTGGGCAGTTGTCAGCCGGGCAGTTGTCAACTGAGCAGCTAGTAGCCTTTTAGTAGTATGTCAAGGATTCTTTCATCCACAAACCGCACTGTCTTTCTGTTTTCTTTGAATTAGAAAAAGCATATGACACCACTTGGCGCCACGGCGCACTGCTTGATCTTAAGGCTTTCGGTATGTATGGGCACATGTTAAACACTATTAAAAGTTATTTGGCACAGCGAAAATTTGGGTAAGAGTAGGGACAGTGCTATCCAGAACGTACATACAAAAAAAGGGTGTTCCTGAAGGCGGAGTATTAGGCTGTACTCTATTTTTGGTTAAAAATGAATTCGTTGGAAAATCGCTGCGACCCACAATCTCTCCTCCTCAATGTATGTAGACGATGTTCATATTAGATTTAGGTGTTCCAACCTGTTCATATGTGGAAGGCAAATACAGATAGGTTTATACCGGCTTGTCAAATGTACAGAAAGAAATGTTTTTACACTGAATCCTACAAACATACGTGCTTCAGTCACAATAAAGCGTGGAATTCATCTAGAAGCTGACATCACGCTGAACGGAGAACGGATTCCCGCCAAGCAAGAACATAGGTTTTTAGGTATTATACTTGACAAAAAGCTAACATTCATACGGAACATAAAGACACTATAAAAAAAATGCTTAAACACCATGAACATTTTAAAAGTGTTGTCGGTGCTGATGAAGACTGCCTTCTACACCTGTTTGTCGGTTTAGTTAGGTCCCGTATAGACAACGGAAGCGTAACGTACGGTTCTGTGTATAAAATTGCCATAAAAATGTTGGACCCAGTGCTGCATTTAGGCCTTCGCCTTGCCTCGGGAGCCTTCAGGACAAGTCTTATTGAAAGTCTCTATGAAGAATGTGACCACTGGTGCCTAGACCACCAGCATGCTTATACAGCACTGCTCAATGCTATTAGGACAATGTCTGCGAAGAGTCCCCCGTGCCGATCTATTCTAAATGACGTCTCGTATGCCCGTTTTTATTTAGCATGCCCTTCGATCCTACCCCTTTATTCTTACGTGTCAAAGGCATTGCAGAGGAAATAGGGGTATCTTTTTATGAGGGCATGAAGACCTCCATCGCCGATGTAGTCCCGCCTTTGGAAATGTCAACGATTCGTTGCGACACATCCTTTAAACTTAGGGATAAGCGCCGTTCACCTCGTGAATATATCTTGAAGGATTTTTTTAAGTATACAACACACATATCCATACATCTCATTTTACACGGATGCCTCAACGTCTGCTTGCGCGGTCGCGTGTGCTTCACATTGCCCGGATTTCGCCAGCACAAGGACATTGAACGAAAATAGCAGTATCTTCACATCGGAAGCTTATGGTATTTTATTCACAGTGTAACACATTAACAGGACAAAATACGAGAATCAATAATCTGCACAATTTCCCTAAGTGTCGTTACAGCACAAGAATCATTTAAACCTACAAAAAAGTTTGTCTTCAATAACCTTTTTAAAGCTCTTGTGACTGCTTTTAAATTAAATTATAATTGCTTGTTTGCTGAATCCCTGGACACAGTGGAGTTCTGGGCGGTGACATTACCGACCAGAACGCCACTTTGGAGGCCCTCTCCAGTGGTGTTGACGTCGCGCAGATCGCGTACCTCAATTTGAAGCCAGTGATCCGAAGGAGAATCCGTAAATGGTGGCAGCACACGCGGGACATACACACAGACAACAAGCTCCACTTGATAAAACCACACGTAGAAAGATACACAACACAAAAACAAAACAGTTTCATTGAAGTATCGATTTGCAGACTAGGGATAGGTCACACTTACGCTACACACGCACATCTTTTTAATGGCATACTCCCACCAGTTTGTGACAAGCGTGGGGACCGGCTCTCCGTCCTCCATGTTTTAATTGAGTGCGCGTCCTGCAATGAGGCAAGAAAACGCCATTTCTCTAAAATCTATACCTTGAACACTCCGCTACACCCGTCACTGTTTTTACGAGATGAACCTATGCAAAGGAAAGTTTGACATTCAACTGAATGCAGTCTTACGGCTACAAAGGAAAGCTATACAGCTTCCTCCGAAACTTCGCAGTTGAAGAAAAATTTGTCCTGGTCTAGAATTCGAACCCGAAACCACCGCATTCAGGTAGATGTCAAACTTTCCTTTGCAGAAACTTACTCCACCTAGGAGATTTCCCCTAAATATGGTCAATTAAAAGGTGAACCTATGTTCACACACAAATGTGTTTTAAGTTAACTTGCAGACATCAGTTTTTAAAGCTGATATCGTACAGTGCGCGACGTCAGAGCCTACGACACTGAGCAAAGCCTTGATGTTTTCATTGTATGCACGAGGGGCCCGCTCACGTAGCATGCTCCTGGGCTCGAGCTACAGTGACGTTCCATCCGCCATCCCCTTCATCCGCCATTCCGTTCCTCCTGCATGCTTTATTCTAAGGGTCACCAACACCCATATATACACTATTTTAGGATGTGTCATACTCATTTCGTACATAACCCTGACTATTGAACAGCCGCTTAACATAGTTTTGGCGCTATTTGGCCCTAGATACACTTTCGCCTATAAACACAAACATACTACGACAACTGACGCGAAATTTGGCGTTAATTTTTTTCCCGCAGCGATCGTTGCCTACCAGCTCAGTAATCCTTGAATGATACAGTTGACTGTCGATAGCAGCGTAAATATTTATTGAAAGCTCCGCTTATTCGCATGAGTTTTGGTTTGGACTAAACGAACACCGAGGCGGCCGCCATGACAGGAGGGCGCTCGTGACGTCCCCGTTCTCGTCGCACCACTGCCGGTGCGGTCGCGCGCGCGGGCGAGCGCTCCCATCCCGGCTGTAATTTCCACCACAGGGTACCAAAATGCTCTAGTTTCCACTACCTCCACGCGCAAGGCAGCATGAGGTCAGTCCTAAAACCGTGACGTTACACACATGGCCGAACAGCGCGCACCATCCTCAGCCAACGCGTTGGTCACCCCACTAAAGCCCTCGTGTCGGCAATTTGGTGCCACGGAGAGAAGATTTCGTCATGCAGTAGCAGATTACTGAAGGATATTTTGTTCTGAGCTTCCTCGTGGACGTAAACAATAATGTGAACTTAAAATGTGTTATACAGAGCGGTCAGTATTGAGCAGTCAGCATTGACCATCTGCTCCGGGGGGACTAGTAGGAGTTGGGGTACACTCCCCCCTGCCCGCACCCGCCTCCATGTGGTGTCCCACGGGAAATGTCGGCGCTCACCAGCCCGACGGCTAAAGGGGTGCGTGGCAACCGGCCTAAGTGGCCGTGTGGTGGAAACAAGGGTTTCAATGTGTCAGGAGCGCAGGGAATACTCAGCCCGGCGTCCAACCACCACACACCCGGGGTGCGGATAATACCGGACTTGAGAATCACTTCGGCCGAGCCATCATCGTTTGCTGGCTGGACCACGACCAGGTCCACCAAGCTGGTTGGGGTGTGGGCGTCAAAATCATGGAGGTGGGGGCTGCCCGAAGCCCCAGCACTACCCACCGGAGTCCCACCTGCCGAATCGCAGGGACAGGGCGAACCCATCATCTCAAACTCGGGACACGCAAGATGGAACGCGCTCCCTGTACGGCTGCGCAAAGGGCGACAAGCAGTTGAAGACTAGCAGGAAGTCGCTCGCCAACCACAGCCACAAGACAGCCGCGACTCGCAAATCATGCTGAGCTGCACACTTCGCTGCACATTTCACTTTTGTGCATTATGTATTCTGATGACAGAGCATTCAACCACAGTTTTTTCCGAGTGCACCCTTTTCACTTATTTTTTCCTTACGAGTATGCTTCACTGTGTTACAGAAATTGTGAAAAAGCCAGCTTTCAAAGTCGAAGTTTACTCGGCTTGAGTTCCAAACACAAATGTTTTGCATTTGTTGCCGGGAAGACAGTTTTTGTATGGGCAATATCGACCTTCTTATATCACGAGATAAAGTGACGGAGACGAACAGCTGACCGAAACAAGGGGGTTTGCTGAAGTGAGGTGGAACGGCTTTTCTTCTCTCTCCTTCGGCACAGAAGAAAACAATAGGTGGGGAGTTATCCTATAACAATAAATTCACAACGTAGGCACTATGTTGCGCGGCTGGCGCTGTTGACACTCCTGCCACTGTGACGCGAGGTCATGATGGTCAATTGGATCTCATGCGTACGATAAACGACGAGAGAGAGATAGAGGGCGTTGACGCAGCTGACAGGGTGTCAACGCGACTAGACGGGGTAGTGTGGTACGACGGTTCCCGGCAGGACGCAAAGAGGAGCAGCGAAACTTGTAGCGTAGTTGTAGATGACAGTACGTGACGCTGCTGTGTCGCCAACATGGCTGCTAAATGAAGCGACATACAACAGCAAGCAGTTTGCCCCGAGTTAAATTTGTTACTCGTTCAGGAACAGCTGATCTACGCTGTAAACATCACCAGATGTTCGCAGCTCAGAGATGCAGTAATAAGGATAATTAAGCTGTTTTTAAATAGCAAAGCTCTACAAAAAGCGTTTCTTGCTGCATCGCAGTGGGTTGCATATGGTTCGAGTGAGACCGTAAAAAGTAAACGAAGTTGCTAGAAGTCGTAAGGGTGTGAAAGCGAAAACCTTGTCAGACTTTCTGCTGACATGCTGCTGAACTTTCTGCTACCGCTCTCATTGGTCTCAACGAGCTGCTACCGCAGCTTCTTCGTCCACAGCCACGTCAATCTGAAGGCGCTTACGAGTATAATCATGTCAAACGTCTCTAACCTCTTCCGCCGTGGCGTACTTTTTCTGGGTCCCGACTCGCCCCTGTGCGTTGTCACCTGTAATGACCTGGAATGAAGCTCGCGGCGGCGTTTACCAAGCCCGTTCAGTACGTTCTGCACGAAATTTCTCCTTTACTCTGAACACCCCTCCGGTACCTCTCCTTTGCCTTTCCTGATGCGAGCTCCACCCCGTTTTTTAGAACACTCCTCTGGCGGTGCTGTTTCATTGCCCCGGAACGCGCTCCCAATTTGTCTACAACCAATTTCTTCTCAAAAGCGCATTTAATTATAACACGCCTTGCTCAAAATCTAGATATCCAACGCTTTTTTACTATCGTCAACGTCGAATATCTCGAGCGGAGGTCTCACTTGCACAAATATGCCTTGGAGAACGAAACTTGTCTGTCAGAAATATGGGGGTTTTTGCCGTGTTAAGTTAAACATGATTTTTTTTTGTCTTCGCGCATGAAGAAGGGCCTCCGTTGAACAAGTCTAGACGTCTTTGCTACCGAATGGGGCCTTATCGCTACTGAATACGAAAACGTGCTTCAGACAGAGAGTGCAAAACAAACTTGAATGTCCTGAAATTTGGACGTCCATGCTTACCAGGCGATGACCAAGGTTTGACGACGTTCTCCGGCGGGAAGGATGTGTCCACGACAGAAAGGCTTCCGACGGTGACCCCCGGCCCGTCGTTCCCTAGCGCAGGCACTTCAGCCTCACCGGCGATCGTGGGCCCATCGATGGTATCTTCGACCGCGACGACACCCAGTAAGATTAACTTTCCAATGTCATTTGTCGGCATCTCTCGTGGAATGGTATTTATTTTTACTGCCTCTGTGTTTGGAAGCGACGACCACCACCACGGCAACTACGACGACCACCACGATGACGACAACTACGGTGACTACTACAACGACAACTACGACGACCAGCCCGTCGATGGCATCTTCGACCGCGACAACAACCAGTAAGATTTACTTTGCAATGTCAGTTGTCGGCGTCTCTCGTGAAAGGGTATTTATTTTTACTGCCTCTGTGTTTGGCAGCGACGACCACCACCACGGCATCTACGACGACCACCACGATGACGACAACTACGGTGACTACTACAACGACAACTACGACTACTACCACGAAAACCACCACCCCTACATATGAGCCATACAGCGGCAGAAACTCTCCCTCTCACGGTGAGCGTCATGGCCGATACAAATTTTATAATAAGTGGGGGCTTTCCGAAGGTAAAATGTCTCCTTCATGACCGTATTTCGGTGAACACGTTAACTTGTGTCATGTAATTCTATGGGCCCATGGGCGCAAGCAACTGGTGTATGCAGGATTGACTTTGGGGAGAGGGCTGAAACAGGGAAGATGAAAGACAGAGAACTAAAAAGAGACCAAAAGTAAAACAAGAAAGAAAAAACAAAAGCCGAAACAACATGTCCCTACAGTCGTGAAAGGCCCATGAAGTTTGGCTCAAAAAGTCAGCTTGACCGGGTTACAAGAACCCCAATTTCAATGCAAACTTTATTAAAGATAATCAAGAAAATATATCAGGCAGTGGCTACTACAAGCCAGTTTTTGTGGGATTTTCCTGTATCGTTACCGCATTTTGTTTGTGCCATTGGCGGTGGCAGATAAAGCAATAACCAAGAAATATCACTGGGTGATTGTAATGACGCCCCCAGTTCCGTTTGATCGAAGAACTTGAGCGCAAATGTGCAGTAAACACAATAATAAGTATGCCTTAGAACTTGCCCATATCAGGTCACACATGCCCAAAGTGAGCCACCCTAGCACGAATTTTGTAGGTTTTCACTTCTGGTTGCGTTTCCTCCGTTGAAAAAACGATTTTAATGGCTGGAACGAACGTGAGAAACGAAGTTGTATTTTGTCTATATAGCCCCTGTAAAAATGAGATAAATTTTCGGTGTGCTCATTGCGGTGTTCAGATTGTTTCCATTATTTCAACATTATCATCTGGCTATTTTTGACACCCCCTTACAAAGCCACCAAAATTACCTCTAAAAAGCAGGGCGAGTGTACATTGTGCAGCCCAGCGCTTGACCTTAAAGGGACCCAGAAAAGCCTTCTGTAAAAGTTACAAAAGGTCTGTATTGTCGCGTAGCACCAATATAGCGATGCAATGCCGTGGGAATTTTTTGATCTACATTCAGTATTAGCTGCGGCAGAAGCAATTAAATGCACCTCTCCCCACCTGCCGATCGGCTCCTCCTCCCTCTCTGCTTCCTTCAAAGCAGCTGGAAACACTGGGAACAGCCATGTGACATGGCGACGCTCGACTTCCGTTCTGCGCTAGCTACATTCCTGTGCCTAGGCTCGCGTCAGTCGCTGCGGACCCGCCTTTGCCGCCTTTGCCTCGGGATCGCGCAGGAAGGAGGAAGAGCAGCCGGGGGGCTGCTCTTCCTCCAAGAGAATCAGGGGGCGCCTTCGCCGTTGCGTCAGCCGCGATCGCCGTTGCGTCAGCCGCCGTCGGCTCGCTGCGGCTTCGCGCTCATCGGCTGAGAAAGGCGATCTTCAAAAATTGTTTACAAATTATCCGTACAACGTATGGGGCTCACACTTGGCTCAAAAATCCCCTGGTATGTGTTCTACCATATGAATGCCTTTGATTGCCAGCTTCACAAAGCTTTTCCGGGTCCCTTTAAGGACACGGTCTTGGACTGGGACGAGAGGGTAGAGGAAGCCTGCACCGCAATAAAACACTCTTTTAACTTTGCCGTCTCCCTCTTTGGCATAAATACACTTGTTACCCATTCTAGAGGAGCATGGCGACGTGGTTGATTGTCGTTGGGAGAGCAGGAAAAGAAGCCATGAGAAGTCTATCGATGAATGGGTCGATCGCTCAATCAATCAATCAAATATTCAATCACTCAATGAATGAATGAATGAATGAATCAATCAATCAATCAATCAATCAATCAATCAATCAATCAATCAATCAATCAATCAATCAATCAATCGTTCGATCAATCAATCAATTAATAAATCGATCAATCAATCAATCAAACGAGCGCTATTTCATATTTATAGGTACAAAGGCCGGGAGCACCGATAAGACAGTTACATGCGGCTTGACGGTGGCTATGCCCTCTGAGGTAACAGTTGGTGTGTATGTTGGGACAGAAATGTTATCATCGATAATCAATAGGTGATAATACTTAACTTCGTAGCCACCTTGATCCCCTTCCCAACTGAAATAGTGTCCCCCTACCCTAGCGTATTTAGGTTACCCGGGCTCTCCGCTCCCCTGCACCAAACTTTTAATAAACGGGTAAAGAAAGCATATAAAGTACTATGCAGACGTTGCGTGTCTTAGTGTGGACTTCAAGAAGCATTATTTGATTGCGCTACCTAAAAAGAAACGTTGGAGTTAGGCCACAATATTATTTTATTAGATCCCTACGCGAAGTTTCAATATTGTTCCAGCATTTTAAAATGTCCAACGCTGCCACAAATGCAAAGAGCCATAATTGGACTTGCTCATTCCAGTCGGGTTGCTATTTAATACCGTAAAACACTGGCATATAATAAATAAACAAATTACTCAATATAATACTGGTGAAGAGAATGCGAAGGCGGTGGTGTATTTGGAACTCGGATTTACAAAAAGCAAATGACCGCCATGGAAATCACAAGAACCTCTCCTTCACCCTTTGTAAATTTTTTTCCAAGTTCCACCGCGGTCGGCTTCATCTTCTTTTCAATACGGTTGTCTTCCTTGGGCTATTCAAACACGAACACCGTCTGTCTGTCTGTCTTTCTGTCTGTCTGTCTGTCTGTCTGTCTGTCTGTCTGTCTGTCTGTCTGTCTGTCTGTCTGTCTGTCTGTCTGTCTGTCCGTCTGTCTGTCTGTCAATGTTTTACTTGAAAGCTGATGAAGTCACAGACAAGGCAAAACACGTTTAGCCTTTAGGCTACCAAAACAAGGTAGCCTAAGAAAGGCTATCATCTTACAAAACTTCGTCTCTAACGCTCAATACTTCTATGTCCACTAGCTGTCTACAATGCGACTGACGGGAAACTTGAGTTGAAGCTAGGTCCATGCTTTTTTCTGTCTGCTCGGCGCCTGACGTGCCCATCGTGCAGAAAAAGGACAGTGCAATAGCTTGGCGCAAAAATTTTAGCAAATTTGTCTAATGAAGCAAGAAGAGAGAACCCCTTTCGAAGCCAATTACCTTCGGTTGCGGTATTCCTTCAGGATGCCTCTCAGAGTACTAAGTACCACACACCATGCGTGAACTGCGTTCTCAGTGCAGGACTTAACGGCGCAATTGCCGTTGGTGACACTCCGAGAGGGGCCGGCTGTGCTCCCCGAATGAACTGAATAAAGCTAAGAGTTGCCTACTTTTAAGTGCGAATGCACTTCTTAAGCGAGCCTGAAGCGTCCGCCGCCGTCCGCATAGCAACAGCTGCGGGTGCGCGCGCTCCTCGTCTTCCTTGGCAACGGGGGAGATGGGCGCGCGCTGCCTGGCCGCTGACATGGCACACACCCACGTGGGGGATTGGCCAGGAATCTCCTCGTCTTCCTTGGCAACGGGGGGAGATGGGCGCGCGCTGCCTGGCCGCTGACATGGCACATACCCACGTGGGGGATTGGCCAAGAATCGGGCGTGAGAAGGGCTAATGCACCCGCTTAAAGGAGTACTGACACGAAATTTCAAAGCTGAGATCCGCTCTAGCAGTCAAGTACAACGACAACACAAATAGGTGTCTGTGAATAAATGCATCTTTTTAGTAACGCAGGGACAGTCGAAATAAATTCCCCCACAAATGCCACGTCGCAACCAGCCATGCTCCTATTTCCGGGAAATGATTTTGTAATGAGTGGTATTGTGATTTCAGCAGTATTTGAACAGGCGTCATGCATTGCGGGGGTGGTTTTGGCACAGTTTATTTTTTTCGTGACACGGAGTGAAGATGGTGGTAAGTATCTGGTAGGGGTCTTTACGTCTGAACTGTGCCATACTGCTGGAAGTGATAATTATCTTTTCTGCCTATAGATTCCGCTCTCTTACAGCGTTTCTTTCAAAACCCGTAATGTCCGCAGAGGAACCGACCATCGAGAACTACCACTTGGTGTGTGCGGTGAGCAGCACTGTCAAGGGGGAAAGTGCGTACCCCGAGGATGGCCTGTGCGACTACCTATTTTACGACTCTATGTCCGGAAAACAGAGAAGCGGCTTGTCTTTCGGATTGGACAGGAGTCTCGAGGCGTACACCAACATAACCAAGACGTTAAACTACACCGAGGCAGGAGTTTCGTTTTCTATATAGTAAGTTTATTTTCCACCGTACGGCTCGGTATGCTTACTGCCCGTCCAGAAGGAGACCGAGATCTCGCCCTTTTGCATCATTGCCAAACCTCTTTGCATTACTGGGTGGGCAGCAGTTTCTGGCCACCTATCAAGAACTTGTCGTTTTTCGTGGTCTTAAGCCATGCTGTGCCCATGTGAGGTTGCCAAAAAAAGAAATGCTGATTGGTAGAGGATGTCAGATTGAGGGTAACATTATATCTGCCTATTAAAAGGAGCGCCCGTCTTACTGACTGACTCACGGAATCATGGACGTCAAACCCGAGCTGTTACACCCAGACACTTGAAACTTCGCGAATACATCCGTGTCATTACGTAGGGGTTCACAAAGGGGCGATATTCCGCGATTGCACTCCTAAACGAGAGAAAGGGGGAGATTGCGTTTTCCTAACTTCGTCATTGCCTCGCTTGCCTGTTCTCATATTCAAGTATTTTGGTGATATGTGTAGCCCTTATAAATATCTAAAGAGTAGATTTACGCTTTTCCCCTAACCAACACTATTGGGCCGATTCTGCATTTCGCGACAAAATGAGATTTCGGAAAGTCTCCAATGAATACAATTTTGATTGATTCATCCAATTGATTTCTACCAATACATTTTGCTCACGAATGCACACAACCAATTTTTAAGATTTTGCCCTGCGATGCCAGTAAAAGAAGGAGAAAGAATTTTTGTTAAATTACACACGGGACGTGCCGAGATGGCTAACACGCGATGTCATTGCCTTGCCAGACTGCTGGTTCAAGCGGTTTCAAATTCGTGAACACATTGTCATTATGGTGTGGGAGCTGAAAATTGTGGAAATTAAAAAAAAACACCATGCAGAGAGTGACAGTGGTTAAGTCATTTTTCATTTATGTATGGGTGTATCGCAGGCCAGTGGAGATACTCAACTGCTTTTCGTTGATATAGGGAACTTTGGCAGGTATCCGAACATTCTTGTACAAGATTTTTTGAAAACACCAACCTCGTAGGGACCACCCGGGTTTCACGAAAAGTGCTTTTCTTTTACGCTTTCATCATTACCTGTACAGTCAGTTCATATATCGAATTGGTGTTTAAATACAGTTATCGAAAGACCAAGTTCAGGATATTGCCCTAACAGGCGTATAAAGAGCTCAGAGGTAATTTTTAAACTCACACATCCCTGAATCCCTGAGCAAGGAATATGTTTGAGCTTCTGCAACCACGTGCCTTCCCTAGGAGGTACGTGGTTATTTATCAAAAAACTGCAACTGATGAGTATCTTTCATACCTACTTTGGTAACACTTCCCGTGGTTAGGTATTCGTTTCAGCGCACATTCTTTGTACAAAGTCTGAGAGTTGCAATAAAACACGAGTTCCAGCAGTTTTTCATTACCACACACCTAAGGCACGAGCCCATGTTCTCACAATATTCGGGAGTTCCAAATCGTGCACAACTGCACCGTGGACTAGCTAATATTGACACGTAAGAGGTACCTGAGCAATTGTTATACCCATAGGAGTAATTAGTACAGCAGAACGCCCTCGCATCGCCGGGAACGACCGCAAGTGTGTGTGCATATACACACACACACACACACACACATATATATATATATATATATATATATATATATATATATATATATATATATATATATATATAAATATATAACACAGAAATAACAGAATAAGAGTTTGCAGTCCAGAAAACCTCGGAAAGCACAGGGGAGGATGTGGTAGGTCATTGAGACGGATAAAGAATTTGGAAAGAAAGAAAGTGGAGAAAAAATGCCCCCCAGGTGGGATCCGCACCCACGACCTCCAGAATTCCGGTCTGGTGCGTTAACCACTACGCTACCGGCGGGGCGATTTTCCCCTCCACTTTCTGGGGAATTCATGTTAAGGTATTTTTGTTTCCTGTGTTTGGGGGTGGTAGCCAGTACCACTCGGACTACTCGGGGTGAAGGGGACCTTCTTTTTAACCCCCGGGCCGTGAATCGAGTGTCTACGCCATGTCAAGAGTGGTCGACCAGCGTTGAACACTCTTAAGCTTCCTATGGCACCAAAACTGCCAGAACCGAGGCCATCGCTATGCATTTAGCGAATCAGAATGGGAAATGAGGGGCTTGGTGAACTAAGACACAATAAGGATTGGCAGTCAAGAAAACCTCGGAAACCCAAGGGGGGAATGCGGTAGGTCATAGGAACAGATGAATTGTTTGCGTCAGAGAGAAAGTGGTGAAAAAATGCCCGCCGGGTGGGATCCGAACCCACAACCTCCAGAATAACCGTATATATATATATATATATATATATATATATATATATATATATATATATATATATATATATATATATAGCGAATCAGTATAGGAAATTACGGGCTAGTTGTAATAAGACAGAAATAAGGGTTGGCAGTTTGGCAGTCAAGAAAACCTCGGAAAGCAAAGGGGAGGATGTGGTAGCTCATTGAAACAGACAAAGACTTTGGAAAGAAAGGGGAGAAAAAATGCTCGCCAGGTGGGATCCGAATCCACGACTTCCAGAATTCCGGTCTGGTGCGATAAGCGCTACGCTACCGGCGGGGCGATTTTCCTCTCCACTTTCTGGGGTATTTATGTCAATGTAATTTTTTTTCAATGTCATTTTTTCCCCTCCACCCCAGAAAGTGGAGGGGAAAATCGCCCCTCCGATAGCGTAGTGGTTATCGCACCATAGCGGTATTCTAGAGGTGGTGGGTTCGGATCCCACCTGGCAGGCATTTTTTCTCCACTTTCTTTCTTTCCAAATTCTCTGTCTGTTTCAATGACCTACCACATCTTCCCCTTAGCTTTCCGAGGTTTTCTTATCTGCCAACCCTTATTTCTATATATATATATATAGATTTATATGTGTGTGTGTGTGTGTGTGTTGTACCGTTGATTATGGACGCGATTGGAACAATTGGCAAGTCGTTTATGTAAGGACAACTCCGCGTTGGGGATGTTGGGCATGGTACACGCCCGCCGACGACAAGGCAGAAGCAGCGCTTGGCGCGCGAGTCAATCGAGCGCTGCGCTGCACAGAGCTAGCTTGGCACGTCAAACCTCTTGCTTCTCCGCCGCTTTAGCTACTCGCTAGTGGTTCAATAAATCACGCTTCAGTTTGTTTACAATCGTAGGCGCTACCATGTTCCAAGTATTCTTTTCTTGTCGATGGTCATATTCACCAGCCCAGCGCAAAGTACTGGAGGCGTTGTTCGACTGTCTGGACGAGATTGGCGTCATTGCAGTGATTTAGAGGTTTGAAGACAGACTTTTCAATCCCACTACAAACACACCGAGCGTCAATGTTTGTTATTTATTTTTTGTTTTCTTTTATTTCTTCTCTTTGTCTCTCTTTCTCGTGCCCTTTAATGTATGGGGCCTTTTCTTTCGCCCTCCTTCCGGGCAGAATGTTGGTGTAGAAATTCCAGGAAACATCTTGCTTTATCTTCCCCTAAAGAGCCTTCGCTCTCTCTTTTCTTGTATCACACCATCTTAGAAGTTTCGTTTCATTGCTGGACGCACACACACACAGACACACACACAAACACACGCATATATATATATATATATATATATATATATATATATATATATATATATATATATATATATATATATATATAACCTAATGACACTAATACGTGTGACACATGTTCAGTTATTCTTTACTTTCATGATTTGATGGTTGCCCGTGAAGTTGTACACAATTAAAAAGTCCCGCTGGGTGTTATTACATGGGCACCTACAGGAGCCGTATGGTAATTGGCAACGCCAGGAACTTGTGTTTGATTGCAAACCGCCCAAAACAAATTGTACCAAGATGGTGGTCGCAACGTTCTACGAAGGTAAGGGCAGGTTTATCTCAATGTGTATGAAGGGTGCTCTTCCCGCATAGTTTTCTGATAACAGCGGCTTGTACGGGGTGCGTGGGGTTGCAGAATGTCCCGACAGACTGCGAGCGCTATACGAACGTGGGAAAATTGAACTTACTTACACGTCCAAAAGGGTGTTACTATAAAAATTCCGCTGGCCTCTTTATACTTGAAATCCTGAAATAGATTTTTCGAACACTTTATGGGCAGAATTTCCAAGCAAAAACAATATACCAACGGGCGCTATAATTATTGAGGAATCTGCAAAACCATGCCCATATTGGGTGGCTATTATGGAAAATATGTGGAATAGTATTTACATACCTTGGTAATTTACCGATATAGGCAAGGGCAGCTCAAAATTTAAAATGGCCTGTGATAAAAACAATATCGGATACATTTTTTGCCCCCTTTTCACTCTCTTCGTGGAGTAATTTTTAAAAAATTCAGCAATATTGAACTCCTACACCATAATCACAGAGTGCTGATGAATTTGGAGCTGTTTAAGCAAGCGGATCATATAGGCGTTGACATCAGCTGTTAGATCTTATCAGCTCGTCAGGCGCGTGATTTCAAACGAACATTTTCGCCATCTCACGCCGTCACCAGACGAACTTCTTAAAATTGGTATGTCATTTGTATGGGTAACATTGCTAAGGAAAAACCAACTTGATACATGAATCGGTGAAACATTTACTGGAGGATGTTTAGAAAACACTCATTTTGCTCCTAAATGCAGAATCGCCCATGTAGTGTTGGTTACAGCAAAACCCTAAAACTACTTGTTAGTTATTCTTTGTTACGTTTTTTTCGCGGCTATGGGTGCCTACAAGCGATGTAATTATAGAATGGCACATTAGGTTCTCGAACGCAGGATAAATAAATACTTACAACTCCGTTTATTCGCATCATTTTTTTCTCACGCCAATCAGACTTTTCTGGAACGCGCGCGCGCCGGAAAAGCTCGATTTTACAGTGGCAGAACAGCTGTAGAAAAGCCGTAGTCGTACAAAAGCTCTACCGGCCGTAGTAGCACTTCACGACTGTTACAAAAACTGTGACGTGTCAAACAAGATAGAAAGCGCGCGCCAACAGCAACGCCGGCCGTTTCGATAAGTCACCGGAGCCCTGCGTCGGCCGTTTATGTCGGAGCGTGGAGAACGTCATGAGCTTGTTCGAATCCGCGGATGAGCTTTCTTGTCCGCCCAAGGATTAAAATTGATTTAAAATATTGTAGCGATGGACTTAAGCAAGGAGCGAAAAAAAAAAACGTTTATTAAGAGGGCGAACTTGTGCCGGCAAACACTCGCAAAACCACACCTAGGACAAGCAAGCTTCGACTACATCTTTCTCCTCGGTTCACCAGTGAGAACATATCCATAAGAAGAAACAGCCCCTTTAGCCGGTAAGGGATTTTGCCCGCATGAACAAAGTCGCGGCAATTTGTTTTATTTAACGGTTACAGTTTACACTTTTGAGGGGATATCTTCATACACAAAGGAAGCTTTTTACATGGTTATCTGAGCTTTGGAACTTCGTTTAAGTACTCCATTTTACGGGACACATATATCAGTAAGAAGCGCTTCGATGTGGAAGGGTGAGCAGGTTAATCGCGAATTCACAAAAACAGAATTTGGCACTTTTCCCTCGGCTAGGAGCGGAATTTTTAAACATTCCGCCTTAGTGAGCCCCTACTCCATGACACCAATGGGCTCCCGAAATTTCAAAACAATTGGTCTAGCAGTTTTGACTGGGCCTTGATTAGAAAGTTAGCGAGTCAGTCAATGGCGCACTTCTTTAGTTGCTGCAGGAATACGCACAAAGTAAAGGTACGGTCTTCGGAGACTTTATTTCAACCTTTCGACCGGAGACAGGTCTTCTTCAGGAATGAAAATTCTTCTTCAGTCTTTCATTCCTGAATAAGGCCTGTTTGAGGTAGAAACTTTGAAATAGGCTCCGAAGAGTGTACTTTTACTTTGTATATATTGAGAGACGGTGTTTCGTAAGAAGGCCTTTATTAAGTCGCCGAGCCCAGACCTTCGTCCACCGTCGAAGCGAGGGGATGATGATGATCATTTACAGATGGTAATGGCGATGGTTGCACGGATATGACTAACAGGGAAACACACCCCTTGGTGTCCACAGTGCGAGCGATGATGTTCATGTTGCGCCAGGGCACAATGTTCCGGCATTAACGTCCCTATGCTCACAAAATATATAAACATATATATATATATATATATATATATATATATATATATATATATATATATATATATATATATATATATATAAGCAGTAAAAGAAAACTTCTCGAGGAGCCAGAAAAAATACTTGAGAAAATGGTAGACGCACGATTAAAAACAAAAACAGTGATTTACTGACGTTTCGACTGCGGGACCAGTCTTCATCTTGAGTAACCCAAGATGAGTACTCAAGATGAAGACTGGTCCCGCAGTAAGATGAAGACTGGTCCCGCAGTCGAAACGTCAGTAAATCACTGTTTTTGTTTTTAATCGTGCGTCTACCATTTTCTCAAGTATATATATATATATATATATATATATATATATATATATATATATATATATATATATATATATATATATATATATATATATATATATATATATATGTATATATATATATCTACAGAAAGATAAAACTCAAATCAGATCAAACTCACTCACAAGATAAAAGATAACACTCACTTGCCTTCATCAGAGTACAGTTACATGATTTTGCTGTACTGATTTTTACAGCAAAATCATGTAACTGTACTTTGATGAATGCAAGACACGTTGCCGCTACGTAAGTAAACCTTCTATGTTATTCTTCTTGCTGTGTATTCGAATCATTACTTATTCTATATATATATATATATATATATATATATATATATATATATATATATATATATATATATATATATATATATATATATCGAAAGAGAGAGAAAGAGAGAGAGAGAGAGAGAGAGAGAGAGAGGGTAGTGACCTTTGAAAATGGGGGGAAGCGCAAGAGAAGAAAATTTTGAGCTGCCTGATTGCGTTGCCAGCACACGCTTCCCTGGCACGCCTTGTGAAGGGGTAGGTATCCAATGGAAGGAAATGGAGTGAGAGTGAACAGGTTGGCGAGAAACCAGCAGAATGTGATAGCGAAGTTGGTTAAGAAAGGAAAATCAGAGTGTATATTTTTGAGGAGCTACAGCTAGGATGCGCGAATCCAGGTTTGGGACACTTTCCTCGAAATTTATGGGGAGAAGTGGGGAGTGGGGGTGGTATTGTCCCGCCATGTGACCACGAGCCAGAGATTTAGGAAAGTCAAAAGTAAACTTGCTTGTACGGGAAGTTCTTATCGCGAGGTGCCTACACGCCGTCGAAAATTAACTTGAAAAAGAGCATAACTACAGCACTTGCACACATTAGAAACAGCAACATTCTTAGATAGGGGTTTTTCTGTGACGAAGCCATTACGTTTCGCGTCTCACTTTAATTCGAACGTCTTTCAAGCGAACGTTTGTCTGCAAGAAACACACATGGCCAAGAAAATAAAAGAAAAGCAGCAGTCAAGGTAGCGATAATAATGAAATGCAGAGCGCGTAATTTGAGCGTAGCCAGTTGCGATCACAGCGAGGCATCGCGACTTTTTTCTTCACTATTCATTTAGCATTATAATTTTCTAACAAAAAAGAGTGGTCGCTCCCCTATTCTGTAGTGAGATGTATTCATCCATAAACGAAGGAATAGGAAATGCTCCACAAAGTTTTGCGCCAACCATTTAAAATAAACAAATTCCTTCTTTCTGCCAATTCAGTGGTTGTGCGGTATGTTGGGAGCCAGGCAAGGACGCAAGTTATCAATGTATGCTAAGGCAGAAAAAGCTAGATGCTAAAAGTAAAAGTACTACCAAAAAACGGAAGCAACTCAACGTCTAGTCTCTGAGACTCAAGGCAAACAAAGTTCGAAATGACGCATCAGAAAATTTACCGCTCTTAACGGGGGAGAGTAAAGGCATACTGTTGACATACTGAATGAAAACCAAATGACGGCAAGTAGTCGCGGGAGAGGAGCCGCGCTATTTTGAAACGTAGGATATTGATACTGTCACGAAGGTAGAGCGAACTCGAAGTTTCGGAGCTACAAAATTCATTTAACAAAACTAGGTTTAGTGACATTTGTAACTTCAATTAGTGAGGACACGAAAAAATGATAACAATAGAGACAGGTTACAGACAAATAAAAGAAGCTTGCTATAACCATAGCGAATAGCTTCAGTGCAGCAAGAAAAAAATTACAACGCCCAACGTGCATGACCTACTGAACGCAGAGAGTTTCGCTTGAACAGTACTCTTTAATGCCCTATTTTTCCATGGGGAATCCATTCTTTGGATACTCTGTGGGAAAATGCGCTCTAAGAAATGGCCCGCGTGGAGTTCAACGCTATTAAAATTCTTGCGAGGAACAATGCTAAGA
This sequence comes from Haemaphysalis longicornis, assembly GCF_048455015.1. Lineage (NCBI taxonomy): Eukaryota > Metazoa > Arthropoda > Arachnida > Ixodida > Ixodidae > Haemaphysalis > Haemaphysalis longicornis. Next base: position 60,886,321 of record NW_027526385.1, on the reverse strand, counting down.
TGAGTGTTTTGGTCCCCGAGGCCTCAACAATATTAGAGACAACTTAAAACAGGGCTAAAGGAAATGCATAGTGAAAGATGCGGAAGTTCGCGGAAAAACTGTAGATCTCCTTCAATTCAGTGAGATATCATAAGAGAAGAGCTTGCAAAATAGTTTTAGAATCTGTCAGATCTTTAAGGGTGTTCTTAGCCTTACAAACGGACACCATAAGTGAGAGTCACTGCAAGGGGTCGAGGCAAAACATTAGTATGTATACAGTCCCATCAGCCTGTTCCCTTCTGCGTACAAGTTATGTAGAAAAGGCGCATGGTGGCTGAGGGGATTATCATTCTCAAGAAACAGTGTATTCGCTATTATAAAGCGAGTGACGCGAGAATACACTCTGTAAATCTGCCTACAACCACCCTGGAGGCTGCCTAATTAAGCCCCTGTCTGCTCACTTGCGCCAAATAACCCGTATGATTTGGATATCTTTTATTACAGCGACGACTCCCTGTTCGAGGATTACAACTCGGACCACTTCTTCTGGGGCCTCGGGTTCTTATGGGAGAAAAACGTGCAGAACATTGGCATGCTCAACGTTCATGGACCACGCGCCGATGAGAACCGTTTGATTGAAGTCGTGGAAGTTCTAGAGGTATGCGCACCACCCCCTCTCTAGTCACAGCCTCAAGAGCGTAGGCACGTACGCTGTTTGGGTTGCTGTGCTGTGCAAAACAAAACTGAGTTTTATAAAGTGGAGAATAATTCCACTCTCTTACCATAGAGAGCCAGTAAGCTTTTTACAAACTACATGTAGGTGACAAATGTTTGAGGGAAGGTATACGAATATTTTGTTTCTTTGGAGCGTTAAAAGCGGTCACTGCTTTAAGAAAGACAGACACACCTTTATTTTCCGTAAGACTGGTGCTTCGCTAGCTCGAGTGCAGCAAGCAGTCCCGACTTCCACCTTTTAGGAGCGAACCAGTTTAGGACCTCGCTCTGTACGCGGCTTGGTGTCTGTGTACATTGTTGCACATGAGGGAGCAGCATTGGATTGGATTGAAATGAATTTTATTGCATTGAATTGGAGTGGATTGGATTGGATTGAATTGGAATAGATTAGACTGAATTGGAGTGGATTGGAATGGATTGAATTGGAATGGATTGAAATGGATTCGATTGGATTAAAACGGATAGGAATAAAGTGAATTTTAACGGATTAGACTGCACAGCAATTGCATATACTGTACAAGCGCGTTGTCACTCATTTACATGCGTTAGTGGGCAATGCTACGGGTAATTTGCGGTAAAAACGATCCCCAGTGCTTTGCCCACTCGTCAAGATTCACTTCGTGGAGATGCGTGAATTTTTTTCCTTTTTGCTTTCGGGAACGCACGTGAACCTCCTCTCGGTCCACGATACAGGAATAATGTGTTCGAAATTCGCGTCTCTGTCGCAATCTATGCCACCGTTCAATTTGTATCATAATTCAAAGCGGTGGCTAGTCACCTTGTCACCATAAATAAACATAGAGGCTTAAGGTGATTGGGCTCCGCATCACTCGGTGCAGCTGTCAGCTATTCTTATAAACCAGCTGCGATGCCGCAAACATATTTTCATTAATTCTGTTCCACTCTCTAGCAGCCTTCGCCTCTCCATTGAGAAAGACTGGCCTATTAACGGTGTAGCTGTTCTCCCGCGGTCCGTGACGACAGTCTCGGCTGGTATCCTGTCGCGCTTTCTCTGAACAGATTTCTTGTCGCGGAACTACCGGTTCCCAGTAGAGAAAAAAACTGTGACTGATTCCTCTGTCATAGGAATCGTTTAAACTCGAATGGAAATGTACAGCAAAATCTGCAGCTTAACATGATTTTTGGGTAGGCGGCTGTCTTGTGGGTGTGCTTGGCGAGCGACGTGCTGCTGGCGGGTCGCTTCGGCAAAGGTGTGCTGGTATCATCTCCATGACAGATATGACGTCAGTGATATCTTGGTGTATCCTGGCAAAAAACCCTTTTGTGTTAAAATATAAAACCCGAAAGCGAAGAACCCTAATTATAATGTGCACTTTAGTGCTAACGGTTTCTTCCCCGCAAGAGGGAGACTTTTACGGGCCGCTTCATTCGTATTACTGGCGTAACTCCCATGACGGTTATGATGTCATGAAAATATTTGTGTAGCCCGGAATGAAACACTCTCGTGTTTAAAAAATTGTTAACAAAGTAATGCGCAATGTGAAATTCTAGCGCACCGCTACCTGGAGTCTTCTGGGAGACTGCACGAAGTCAGAGCATCATCAGTGAGCTCACCACAGTGGGCTATATTTGGCGTTATTTCGCAGCGCGGCGCCTTCGCCGAGCATGTCTCGCGTGGCCTAGGCTTGCATCCCTTCCCTTCACACTTTCCTCGTGCTGTTGTCACCCGCCTTCGTGCTTTCTCTCGCTCGTATTTTTGGTGTCCTCTTTGTTCGTTCGGTTATAAAGAAGCAGACGGCAACCCAAAACCACAAAAGCGGGCGGTTAGGAGGAACTCTCTAAAACAAGTCCTAATGCCATCATATTTTGGTCAAACACGGCTTATGTAGCCCGTGAAACAATGGCTTCCGCGGAACACTATTGTATATAGAGGTGACGCCGAATTCAAATTATCGATGTAAGCTTGGTTTGTTTAACCTGGCTTTTCCACATGGAGCTGCAAATTGAAGCCTGGCTGCTTAATGAGGGAGTATGGTTAAAGAAAACGCCTGTAACTCTTCTGTTATAAAAAGCATCACAAAATAAACTACATGGCAATTAGCCGCTAAGGCGACAATACAGTTACGCTCAGTTTCATTAACATGTCATTAATGCTTAGTTCACAGTGAAACGGTACAATTTACAGAATTACTGCTGCAGTTAATATATGGTTATCTTCTGATGGAGTTTCGTTACAGAAAACGGCTGTAACTGTTGTTTTGGCGGAGATATCCGGAAAAAAACTGTCTGGGAATTTGCCGCTTAGACGGCTCTGGCATTACATACGGCAGATTCGCAGGTAATCTTCCTTTATAGAGTGAAAGAGCACTAACTTTTTATTAAGCAAAGTTTTTCCAATCGTTATAACTTCGCTCTGCGAATGTCTTTCAAAAAAGGGCCGCATTCAGCGAGTGTTTCCGAAGCCCAGCTTTCTGACACCGTCACCATTCTCGCCATGCTGCGCAGGCATGGGAACGTGACATGGCTTCACCGGCACTATGTGAGACCTTTTTACCAATGCCCACCGAAAGCAGCACCCACATATTCCGCGGAGAGCGCATGCAGAAATTGCCTCCCGCGTGATACCATTTCCTTCTCGCCTTCATTTTATAGTGACGCAGAACATACATGTAAATCTTAGAGTGACATGCCCACGGATTCATGTAATGGATTTCGCCGCCGTAAAGGTTCACGCTGGCAATGTTGGTTATTCGTTTCAGGCTGCCTACCTTGCCACTTCGAACTACTTCTACGACAGGCACGTTAAAACCGTCGTCGGCTTGGCCATACACTACAACTACAATTTAAGCGCCATCACGCTTGCTCTGTAAGTATATATGTTTTCGGAGAATTGGATATTTTTACGTGAGTACAGTCTGGCACACATTTGCGTCTGAAACAATTGAGCAAGAAATTCCTAATCAAACAAAGCACCTTCCGTCCTCATTCCCATCGCAAGGATTTTATGACGCCAACACATGCTAAAGCATCACATTTTTCCGCCACGATGAAGCACAAAACAAGCGAGGCAGCGGTAATGTACAGTTATATAGAAGCAACCGAATACAACGCCAGCACGTGTATTAAGGTCTCTGTGCTTCTTCGAACACTCATGTCCTATGCTGTTCCGGAACACTGTGCAAAAGGTTTCTTCATAGGACCCGAGATTATTATTGACGCTCTGTTGAAGAACAGCATATTTCCGTTTTTGCGCCACCTCAATGGTGGCGCTGAACGAACCACCCGTGCGCGGCTGCCGCACTACCCCTCGCATTGCAGCACAGCCGCCAGCGTAGACGAGTACCGCCATCCGGCGGCAGCCTGAGAAGACGCTCCTACGCGAGATTTTCGTACACTTGTTACCACTGACTTTAGCCAAAATAAGCGTTCCTGTGTTTCCATAACGCAGCGAATGCACGCAGGCGGCCATAATGAAGCTGGCTATGCGCACAGTACTGTATAGAGGTCAGAGAATTATCTAGTTGAGCGTTGAGCGGGGTATTGTACCGGAAGCACAAGGAGCTTGTTGGAGTTCGGAATCTCCGCATGGTTTATCAACTGGGCTCCCTTCACATTGCTTCTACCTTCATTTGTTCTTCTATTTTCTAACGTGACAATGCAAAAATTTTCCGCTAAGTTTTTATAAACTTCCGAATGCATATTGCAAAATAATTCTCTGAAAAGTTTAACCAGTTCGCTGTGGAAACTGTAATCACTTTTACCACTTTGCGCTTAAGGTCGCGCGGTATTCCAAGAAGGCGGCGACACCTGTCTTCACGTTGTCGATATTTTCTACCCTATGTTAGAAAAGCGACGCGTAAGGTCGTAGGGACGGTATATTCGTGTTCCCGGTGATCGAATCCACCATAATAAAGCAACTAGAACGTTCTCTGGAGGGTCGCCCGAAGTGTTCCGTCTTTTGGCAGTTTAATAAAGAAATTTTCAGCACTAGTGTTGACATTGTAATTCAGCTTGCATGTGTAAGTGTTGGCGAGTGGGATTTAAAGTGTGAGACAAGACGGTAAATCCGGTTATCAGGGGATTTGCGTTGAGAGCGAAAAGTTGGCGTAAAGAAAGGTTACCTTAGAGGAGGTTCTTCGTGGTTCTGAGGGTAAGGGGGGCGACAGTGTTTGCTAGTTGCTAGTAGCGCTGCATGGCTTTCAGCTTGAGCCTACGAAGCGTAAAAAGGGTGACGTCTGGTACGGCGGGCGTACAGCGCCATACGAAAACGCCTGTGTACTGCGGGAAAGCGAAAGAAAAGCAGGGCACATCTCAAAACGGCACCGCACAGCTACCTACAATGACGTTTGCACGTCGTGCTTTCTGTACTGCAGGGATCGCTTCAACCTGTCCCTGTTGATCTTCCTGACGCACGTCTCCTTTCCGGAGTACACCCGACCGGACTGCCGGATCTTACCAGCGTCGATGCTCAACTTTCCCGACAACACTTCTCGCGACGACTTCAAATACGGAATGTCAATTGTAAGATAATTTCTGTTTTCATAGTCGCTCCGAAACGCGCACCATATCAGGTAGAATGCACAATAACCCTTACTGACATCGCATGGTGGTAGACCACAACCGCTGACTCGCTTGGTTGCGCAGAAAATTCGTTGTATATGAGGGATTGTTCCCCTATTTGCGGCGTCGCGCCATAATTTTACCCACCCGTGTGGCACCACGTGGCGCGAGTTTCGCGCCCGCTACAGCAGCGGACAACAAAGTTTTCAAAAATGTCTAGTATCTATGCCGGTCCAGATGCCTGATGGGTGGTTACCTCATCCCTCTGCCTTGAGGGATAGGCGTATTTCGAGCCGCTAGAATAGGACGTTGTAAGGAACACGCTTGGAAAACATCTGTAACAGTGGGTGGTTTTTGTTCAGTGTAAATACTGATATTCTTCCGTAACGTCCAAATGGAGGAGAAATACGCATAAACTCAAATATTTTGCACCAAAAGACTACACCACAAAGGAGCACACGAAAAAAAACCAAAGAGGGCTAGAACTTCGTAGGAATCTAAAGGAGCAAGCTTGTTGACCTGATCTGACTTTCTGAACATCTTTGTGGCAGGGCCCATCCTCACTTGACCAGGCCCCTACAGAGCACCCTCCAAAACTCCTTTTTGCGTATTGCGCGTATTGCATTTGGGGCGGTATCCTTCCCTTCTCCGACGCTGGTTTCCCTTTCCCGGCGCACGCTCGGTCACCCTTTCTCGAAACCCTCTCCGACCCTCCCCTGGTGTTGGCGTGTCACGTTTCTCCGCGCGTGCTCCAAGGATTGGCTTCATGTTTACTGTACCTCACGATTTTCTATACCTCACATGGCGTTCCATGTTCCTCAAAACATTGATATGTGAGGCGTTCGCCTTCATACTCGGGTGAAGCAAGCACTGGCAAGAAGCGCGTTTCAATCAAATGCAGACTGTATGTAACAGATATATCGCAAAAATGTTAGCGTCAAATAAATGGAAAGAGAAAAAGCAGTCCAGTCTGAGTTATTACCAGCACCTACTCATCGTTCGCCACTTGCGTTTGCAGTGATGAGGAACCTTTAGAGGTTACTTCAATCAAATTTTATTTATATAGAGTCACGCGTCAGTTGAACAATCTGGTATCGTAAATTATTTGCGTGTTTACAATTCCGGAGTAAAAAAATTCTGAACCCTTCCGATGGCGGTTACCAGCACGAACGCGAATCTTGGCCAACCCCGTGAAAGCGTACACCAGCCTCTTGCGAAATTCCTATAAACCAAATTCCAAGTTCTTCCTTGCGGAACACTTAAGCGGCCCCCATGGTATTCGAATTCCTGACACTCAGGAGTCGCTCCCCGAACACGCACACGTAAACTAGCACGCTCCCGTTGTCGTTCAGCGCTGCGTGCTCTTCGACGGAGCGGACTAAAAGCGGACTACCCATGGCGCAGTGCGCGTGAACTGGGGAGAATCGAGGCGCGCGCCAAGTTAACTTGCCTTTCCCTTATCTAGAGAGAGGCAACTTCTGTGATTGGTGACTGTATTTTAGCGGGCACGCCACTTGTGGGAGATGGGAGTTTTGGGGCCACCAGCTGCGGGTGAGAGGAAATTTCCGGCCGCCAATTGCTCGTAAGGAGGAAGGGCAAGGGTTTAAGGAGGAAGTTTCGCCTCTTAATCCCAACAGCTACATAGACGGTGACACGAGACAGTCAATGCACGCTACACTTGAAAAACAACTCGAGCCCTTGCACTCCGTGAAGACGGAACTACAGTGGAGCTGATGGTCTGGTTGGATCTACTGTGTAGGGGTTTAGCAAAAATGGCTATTTGCTACGTTGCGTTATAAGGACAGTGCCACAACCTCTACGCAACAGACTAACAAGGCGCACTGTTGTTTTATATTGGCAGCGATGTTTTATTAAGTGCGGAGCACTTTAGTGCCCGGTGTGTTGGTGGCCACCAAGGAACACACGGGACTGCGCAACGGCAGAGGTAGAGATACGCCGCTTGTGGGAAGCAGTCTACTAGACCCAGGTGAAAAGAGGCGGCAGTGGTGGAGATGGTGTGAAGTGGGGCCGCAATATTACTCCCCTCGTAGATGACCTTCACTAACTGCTTAACATAGAATGCGAACACACGTCACCGAGTAAACTGAAGCGGGCAGGAGATGAAGTCGCCAGCTGCCGACGAGCAGTGTAGGCTGCCAGCGAGAGTAACTTCGTAATGCGCACTAGGTGGCGAGCCAGATCGCCGACTTTTTACCGAGTTTGCACAGCAAACAATAGACGAAAGCATTCGAACAAGCTGAGAATAACACTAAAGTTCCTCGAGAGCAACGTTTTTTGAAGGCGATCTGATTGTACATCGGCGATACGAATAAGGTAGCTGTGCATCTCCACCCGGTTACAAAGGAGAAGCCACTAAACAAAATCAGCATCCTTATCAGCACGCCGTCTTGAGAAGTTGCAAGTCATGCACGTGGGAAAGACCACACATACTGGTTTGCAGAATGTTACCTAATCGGAAGCAATTGCGCAATAGCTAAACGTAACTCCCTCACCCATTCTAAGCGAAACACGCTGACTATTCCACTTGCGCACGTGACACACGGCGATGTTTTTCCCCTTTCTCCTGCCCAGGACGAAGTTGCCAGGATCGTGCAATTTCTTCGCAACAGCACCGACGTGAATATGGCCATATCATTCACAATGAGAGCTCGAAGCTTCAAGCCAGAAGATAAAACTTCCGACGATCAGTTTTTCCATCCGTGCGAGAACCACACCATAACGAAATATCAATGGCCCGATGATTCGCCATTGCTCGTAAGTATAAAACCATTGCCCTTCGATACGCATTGAATGATTCAGATAAAACGTTCGGCGCCCAAAGCGCACTCGCTAAGCACTGGGTGAGCATTTCTGTTCGCTACGACGAAGTTCACCTGCCGGTACTCTTTATGTGGTTGATCGCCAGAAGCTTCGCCGAGGCGTCATTAGACACTGCTGTGCGGTTTTCAACTGCAGTATACATGCAAGCCACACCATTGGGTTCTCAGTGCCCTTGAATATCTGGAAAGCAGAGGTGCACTATTGGCTCGAGGTAAAACAGAGAAAAAGCTTTACATTCTCCATTGGCGCACGCAACCTCTATAATGTGACACAAAAAGCCACCCAAAAAGCCGCTGAGAACACAATGGTCACTATCGTTTGCTGGCTACGCCCTTCCGCTCGTCGCGGTCATATCGACGGCGCTCCCACTCCAGGAATCGCTCTTTCTGCGCCTCCAGTCGCACCCTTGGGAATTAACTCATCAAGTCGCGCATATCATGGACACCCCAGGTATATATCGCTGCCTCCCATAATAAGCAGCAAAAAAAATGAATAGGCTAGTGTGACGAGGGCGGCAACAGTCGTCTTATAGTTTTCGAAGTCCAGTAGCCGCAATGGTGGAGACAAGTGACACCCCTGTCTCTCTACTTAGGGGGATGATTGTCGGCGGGGCTCAGCTTTCCCCTCCCCTAAGTAACGCCACCGTAAGTGCGATCGTTGGTTTGTTAGTTTTAAGTAGAAGTGACACCGAATGCAACGAAGGTGAGATTGATTGAGAGAATAATTAAAACGTAATGCACACGCGCTAATCGACCTCGTTTTTTTGTTGTTTTTTGCGGAAGTTCTGCTGGGGGGGGGGGGGGGGGGGCGAGAGAAATAGACTAAAAGCAGCAGCCTCTTGCGCCGTTGGGTGAAGTGAAAGGAAAGCGCTTTGGCAACACTTAAAGTATTAGGGTTGTTCACATGAATGTTAAAAGAACAAAAAATGGTTGAACGGATCCAAACTAACAACGTCAATTTTTACCATCTACTACAGAAATTGGGTTTCACGCACGCGATGCTCCGCCAGGGTTTAGCGTTCGTTTCCACGAACTGCGGAGCAAGCACAAGTCTCGACCGTAAAATCATATCAAGTCACGAAATTACAATATTAAAGCTAAAATGTTCAAAGAATGCCTGGAACATCCCCTCACTCAAAATGGCTGGGCCAAGACGTCGTGCACCAAAATGTCCGTGCACAGAAATGTCCACACCGAAACGTCCTGGACCGAAATGTCCGACACCGAAATGTCCGGATCCCGTTTAGCAGTCAGTCCGTTTCGTTGGCTAAGTGGTTACCGGGTTGCCGGGACCGGTCTGTTCCTGAGCGCGCGGAAGGGCGGGTAGGAAGGGTGCGGAAGCACGGACATGGCGAAGGCAGGCCCGCGGAACTAATCCCCTTACCGCGACGAATGCCCAAGTGCCCAGCCGGGTCCCCGTCAACCCAGTAACAACGCATACGACAGAACGGACGGACTGCTAAAACTCTCTATTCTTTGCCCGCCAGGGAACAATTCTATCGGCCAGACGCGCATTGTGGCCTCCCCAGACAAACGATGAAGGGTGAAAAGCATTCTCGCGGCTACGCTATTCACCCGTTGAACGCTGCGGAAGCAACCAGCATGAAAGCAAGCACAAGCTGCGGCCTGCTGCGTGGTTATTCTTCTGTCTTGACCATCGAGGAAGCACGTACGGCTGAAGGGCGGGCAAACTGACCATCGTATAGGAAGAGAAACGCAGTAGCGCTTTATGGATTTTTGAACTCGAGTCTTGACATCAAAAACAGCCAAATCCTAGCGATGTAACGGCAGGAACGCCGTTCCTGCCGTTCCTTCAAAAACGTAACGAGTTACCGTTACAGTTCCACTGACCCTTAATGGAACCGTGGCGTTCCTCCGTTCCTCCAAAAACGAACTAGTTCCAGGAAAGCCGTTCCTTGTAACGCCGTTCCGTACAACACTGAGCAGCGGGCGCGCAATCCAGCGTGATTGAGAAGTCCTGTTTACCGCTAGTGACGGTAGATGGCGCCAGCATACCGTGTCAAGCCGTTTTCTGCCTTACGGGTTTTTTTTACCATGTTTAAACATGGCTTGTGTTTCTTCAGGGAGGAAATATTCGTTTCGACAAACCTCCACAAATATGGTCACGTAAGACATCGTTGTTTGCGTTAATCGGCCAGTGTCGTCGGAGGCAAACCCAATGCTCAGCACTCCTGTGCAGCTTAACCAAGCATAGGGCGCGCAGTACCAACAGCAGTACGCATCGATACTTTTACGTTTATGGCTGCTTTCGTAACTTCCGCTGTTTGTCCCACCATTCTTAGAGCTTTAAAATACTGTGCTCTACATTTAGGCACAAGTAGCTCGTTCGGCAAGCTTATAATCTCTGCATAATTTTCGTTTGCTTTTGCCGCATCGGCCATTCGCAGAGCTGGCTGGTATGACATCACAGGTTCTGCTGCGGAAAGCGAGCTAGTGGGTTGCACGGCCATTCGGTTTTTTTATAATTATGTAGCTTATTTGAGCGCAGTTTACGTTAAACGTGGTGTCGGTGTGATTCTAACAAGGCAATCTTTCGAATGAACCAAGCTTGTGTTTTCTCTTCATGGCTCCTTTAAGCAATAACGCTCTTCGTATTTTTCGGGAAAACATTGTTTTCAACGTCCTTTTAACAGAAAAATCAACCCAGAATTTGGGTTGATAAAAAAACACTACGAGTACCAGTCAGGTATTCATGTTTGCAACAAACACGCTTAACGTTTTCGTTTTGCTCAAGAATGATGACAAGCATGAACTATGGTACGAGATTTAGTCACTTGAGAGGTTTTGCCTACATAAACTTATCTTTGAAGAATTCTCTTGCCTTTTGGCATGGCAGATGTATTGAGGAACAGACCGACAGACCTACATACTTATATGCAGATCTAAGGCGGACAGGACAGAATTTCCGGGTTTAAGTGACCCAAGAAAGACTATAGCATTTATTAATGCCCTATTGCTGAACGGACGTGCCAGTATTATAGGCGCAGCCATCCCCCGTGCGGAGGTCGCAGCTTCGCTGATGATTGCTGGGCCTGCGGATAAGGCAGCGGGAATGGTGGGAAGCGTCGCCGGCAGCTTGCTAAAACCACGCGCCTTATTATTACCATCAAATTCGTTATTGTTGTCGCCTTCACCCCCAACCTTTCTCCTTCGCGCAGTGTCCTCCTGTCCGTTGCTATGACTAAGTGCCTTGGCCTGTAGCCCTTGTCAGTCCTGTATTTACAGCTGCCTTTGTACAGGGTGGTGCGACGATAATTGGAACACTTTAATTTTTTTTCCGGTACGAACCACCGCTCTGTTCGCGCTCAGACTTGACACGAAGGTCGCATTGTGTGGTCCATTTTGTTTGACAACAGGAGCGACGACGGTACTTACCTGGTTATTATGAAAATAAATAAAAAAGATTTTCGACTTGGGAGAATGGCGGCTGATTTAGACGTGGAAGCCAGCGCAAGTTGATGTTAGAACAATGGCGCCACCTGGGGTATTCAGGGGGAAACGCACGTTTGAGATTCACGGTAGGAAGGAGCCAAATGGTGTAGCAGACGATCAGAAAATGTGAAAGCGCGTTTTCTGGTCGTCTGTTTCTTCCTCCTTCCTAGATACATCTTCTGATCGTCTGCTGCACCGCTTGGCGCCCTCCTAACGGAAATCTCAAACGTGCGTTTGCTCTGCTTAACCCAGAAGGCACCGCCGCTCCAAGATAAACTTCTAGTTTCTCGCACGTCCAAATCAGCCACCATTTTCCCATAGGCGAAAATCGTTTTTATTTATTTTTTCAAGCACCGTCGTTGTTCCAGGTGTCAAACAAAATAAACCACAATATGCGACCGTCGCGTGAAGGTTGAGTGCGAACAGAGCGGTGGTTCACTTAAGTAAATTTTTCAAAGTGTTCCAAATACTGTCGCACGACCCTGTGTGCCTACATTGTAAAGGGCTCTGCAACATTAAAGGCCAGCTGCACTCAAAATTTCGACCTTTCGAAAACCCCATTTTCGTATAGTCTGCTTAAAAAGAAAGCAACATGCAAAATACAAGAGCTTAAATACGCGCGTGGACGCCAGCAGGCGGCCAGCAAAAATCGGTGATTTCAAAACCGAAACCGAGGCAAGCGCGTCCATTGCACTGACGTAGCAGCTTTCCAGCGAGCGGCCGGACGGTCACCAGCTCGGGAGAAAGTCTGCGCGCAAGGTCTACGCGCGCACGGGGCAGCCGATGGGTGAAGCGTGCGCAGCAGAGTTCGACCGGTTCTCCATCTGCGTGGCTGGTCAGAGGCGGAAGCTTCCGTCGACTGGAACGTCACAGGCGCGTCATGACTGTTTACGCGATCCCCCGGCAGGTGCAGCGTGGTCGGCGGCGGAGCTTTTTTAAGCGCTTCTTACTGATTAACGAGCCGCTTCATGTAGATACCACTTGTTTTCCAGCAGATTTGGGGGGTACTTATTACGCATTAAAAATAAATCTGTCCGAGTTGAAATTTGAGTGCAGTTGGCCTTTAGCCATAAATGCTTTCACTCTTTGCTTCGCTTCTCTAAGCATAGGAAAAGCTGTAGTAATCGCCAGCCGGGAGTGAAACGGCTTAATTTGCTCGTCGCAACATTTCCGCCTTCCGTTTCCGCTTCGCCTTTTTGGATTTTTTAAGTGCCTAGCGAATACGTTTATTGCTGCAACTGAACGAAAGCCGGCCAGTAGCCGCTACACCACTGTAATGACGTAATTCGCGCGCACAAAGAACGGCAAGACTATAAAAATGCATAGTTTTCTTGTGGAAGCTTCTGAGTTCTCTGAAGGGCGCAGAGCAGTAATTTTCGGCTGAGATACTTTGTGACCTGCTATTCTATGTACTGCATGTGTCGGCTACATTTAATACGTTCTGAAAGCATTTAGTATTTAAAAGAAGTTAAAAAAAACTTTTCAGCGTCCCTTTAAGACTAACGAAGTGCTGGAAGTGTCAAAGTACTTGTAGGTCAAGCAGCGGGTACCCGTTTAGTATTTGTATCTAATAGCACCGAAATATGATTAACAGCAGGCCGGGGCATACAAGCTTTCTCAGCGCTCCTTTTATGCCTTTCCTTTTCCCACGCACTCGTTATGGAGCCTGTCGAAGCCAATGGGGATTGAGGAACCGCAGTGGACATTAGACAACGCCGACACCGGCACTTTCCTTCAAGTGGCAAAGCAGTGCTTTTGAATGTTGTTGTGTGCTTTCATAGTGCCGCTTTGGCGCTCGGTTTTTATACAGGCAAACTAGAGCGGCTGTCATGCTGTTCGAGCGCTTCTGTTCATTACAGAGCTATAAATGTGGCATATCCTGAAGTTCTTGATTACTAACATTCCAACACTTGTTTTTTCCGCAGTTCTGCTCGAATTCTTCGCTGAATGTGACGTACCTGCCCGGGGTAGAAGCTGCGTTCACCTGGAACACCCGTTCTGGAACAATCATTACCTTCGAAACTGGCTTTGTCCTCATGCGAAAGGTATTCTCTCTTATGTGCGGGCATTTTTCGCCGAAGGCAGCTTGTGACGCCATGTCAAAGTTGAACTTAGCACATATTCGGGGTACCTTTTTAAACCATGATTGTAAAAATATATGGGGACAGATTTCGCCTAAACACATGTTTCATGAAGGCGCTGTAAGCTGAAGTAATGCTAGCTCCGCGAATTATGCATTTTGTGCGTACGATGGCCTTGCGGATGTTTTCGTTTAGACGATTTACAATTTGTGCTTTCTTCGTTCTACTCGGCTCTTTTCTATTAATGTGTAACATTTTCTTGCCAAGTACCACCACAGCCACGGCCGTGTAATGCCCTGCATTTCCAGTGAAAAGCAGGTTTTGGGTGAAGTAGCACTTTCGTACGTTACAATAGCGTAATTAGACATTTGTTCTCCAAAATTTTTAAAAACCAAAAATAAAAAAGAAAACTAGATTTTTTTTTAAAGAGTTTCGAAAACATGATTCCTATTCATGGCCCCATAACCACCAAAGAGTAAACAAAAAACTGCACGGTAGCTCAACCTAACGCGCGAAATTTAAAGGTAGTGAAGCGGTGCGCATTCTTCACGACACGTATCCAGTGCCTTCAGAAAACAAAGATTAACATTATTATCACTACGTTTCAAGTCCGCGATTGCAGCCGATTTGCTTCTTCTACGCTGCCGCAGCGACCTTAACTTCTTATTTGTTGCTATAGGGAAGCTCACACTAACGTTCATGTTATATTCATTGGGCATGCGATCGGCCAGTAGCGATCACGCACTTTGGCCCCTTTGCATTGAAGTGATTCATTGTCTTGTGCCCAATAATACAACTTCGCAGCATCCTCTGTGGCCACGTGTTCCGTGTTGTCTCTCTCTACTTGTGTCCGTTCTCTATCCTTTGCGCGACGAGACACAATTGCTGCTTTTTTTGTTTTGTAATAACGAACTTTATTTTCTCTCTCGAGGCGAGCGACCTTCTCGTCGGGGTTGTGGACGACTTGGGGGTGACCCATCTCTGCGAAGTACCCGGCGGACGTCTAAGACGGAATAATATACTACGTCCTAGCGCTTCGAATGACGAACGCACAGCCCTATTTTGTGGGGAGAGCAATAACTCGATAGTGACATGAAGAGTGCAATTGTGATCGCGAAAGTGTTGCTACGATTGTGGCAAAGCTGTAGGGTATCTTTAGTCCAATCTTGGCGAAGCTCTTTAAGTGGCTACGCTTGCCTTGACAAACATGCACTGGGGACGCTGGGGTTCGTGGTGAGGCACGCGGACAGCAGCGCTCGGCATTTTCTTGGTTTTTTAACTGAACTGACGGGTGGTCGCCGCGAGGCACCCGCTCACGTGCACTCGCCTTTTTCTTGCTATTTTTAACTGCAGACAGGAAGAATAACAGTTTTCTAAACAGCCTCGCTGTTAAAAATCTTAAAAAGAACGTTGGAAATACAAATAATCAAATAGCGTAAACGGAACAACTTTTGAACAACGCCTTGCGTCTTCGGAAATAGACATTAGTCGCGAAGCAATGAAACGTAATCGCTGCAATGCTGTGGATATACTTCAGTAGCCAACAAAAACAAGCGAACCTTAAAAACAGTAAAATAATTCAACGTCTCCACGCCCCTTATAGCCATATTTGGCTGCAAAGAACTCACACTGTAGAAAAGGGGCCTAGAATGCTATGTATCAGTACACGATTCTCAGAATTTCTGCAGAGTTTTGTTTCTCTTCCTTCCTTGAGAAGATGTATGAGATGCATATGCCAGAATCCATTGTTTCGTTTTTGTCATTATTTTTACTTTCTGTTAATTCTTTTATAGTTCTTTGTCAAGCTGTTTGGATATTTATCTCCATTTCCGTTATTGAAAGGAATTCAGTGACACCCGGTTTTAGCGAACTGCAATATGCGCCAGGATTGGTTCGATATATCCAATAGTTCGAAGTAGCCAAACCCGCCCATCACGAGTTTTTTTTACGAGTTCTTAATACGCGGCACCCCCTCACCCCTTCCTCTGCAGAACCTAATGCAATAACCTGTGCCATTACCACACAAAAAACTATATACTGCCGCGAACCATGCATTTCGTTTATTTATTTGTGTTTTGCTTTTGCCGCCCGGTGGCGCCGGCCTGTGTTATCGGTGTTGCCAGTGTGCCAAGGGAGGCGCGTGTTGCGTTCTTTCTGTGCCGCATGTGTTATCTGTTCTGATGGGGACAGCATACCGAACTAACGTGAACAGCCTGAAATAATCTTCCTTCACCTACAGTGTTCTGGAAACAATTCGACTATTCGAGAAACCATAAACTTGTTTTCCTTGGAGACCACTGTGTCGTCTTTGGTTTCGTGACATCTGGTGAGGTGCGGAGTACATGCCCCCTAAGCCTGTGTCAGTCGCCGACAGCAAGGTCTTCAGCCAGAGTTTGGACCACTTCCGGGTACCGTGAAGAAAGAACACGTGAAAACCACTACGATCAACGCAGGCACCATGACCAGCGCTTCCAATCCTGCCCTCGTCCTGCAACAGCCCCGGTAACCACCATCGTTCCGCAGATCCGCCGGAGAAGACCCGGAGTACTGGTTGAAGAAAGTGGAGCGGGTCAGCATCTTTAACCCGTGAAATGATGAAGAAACTTTCCGCCATGTTTTCTTCTATTTAGAAGATACGGCCCGAACGTGGTTTGAAAACCATGAAAGCTCCCTAACTGACTTGACTCTCTTAAGAACGAGTTCCTCAAAACATTCGCCACCGTCGTGGGGAAAGGACGAGCCGCACTTCTGTTGGAAACACGCAAGCAACACCTCAACGAAGGGGTCCTGATCTTCGTTGAGGAGATGAAGCAACTATTTCGCGGCGCGGACCCCGAAATAGCGGAAGAAGCTACGCTTCTTAATGCGCGGTGGGAATGACAAACTGTTTGCTGGACTTGTCCGCAAGCCTTTCAAAACCGTCGCTGAATTCGTGACCGAAGACACCACAATTGAGAAGGCCCTCGAAATGCGTGCTAAGCAGTATGACCGCAATTTCATTGGCGCGGCCAATGCGAACTACGTCGACAACATGCAGATTCGGGCTGATAGCCTACGTGAGACCATCCGCGCAGTAGTGAAGGAGGAGCTGCGGAAACTTCTCCCCTCGCCACCGCAGCCCCACGTCGCTTCCCTTACCGAAGTGATTAGGGAACAAGTGCAACAAGCGTTGGGAACTTCTACGCCATCCGAAGTACCCCGTGAGCTACAAGCTATGACGTACTCCGTGGTTGTAAGTCGACCCCGCCCTTCTCCAACACGTCGTCAAGGGGCCCCGCCGTACCGCCGCCCACTGCCGCCCGCCCGACCACCTGTAGTCCGAAACCAGACACCGAGGAACCCGGACGTATGCCGAACTCCCGATAATCGTCCTCTTTGCTGCCACTGTGGAGAGGCCGACCACATCTACCATCGCTGCGCATACAAGAGACTTGGACTGCGAGGATTCTCTGTCGACGCACCTCGCTCTCTCCCTGGCCAACGACCACGTCAGATCGACGAGTATCTATCGCAAACCAGCGGTGGCCCAGCTCGTTTCAACCGTTCACCTTGGACCTTCCCATACGACTCGCCGAATCGTCATAGCAATGCTGATTTCGCTCGTGGAAGGTCCCCCAGCCCACGCAGGGGAAACTACATGCACCAACTTCTGGAGGTGAAGTTGGGCAACGGCGAAAAAATAACAACCCTCCAACGACGCATGTGCGAGCCGAAGACCGTGATTCAAGATATGGGGCCCTATTCTCGACACACAACTTGCCGGCAATTCAGGCAATTTTCCGGAAGTCATTTCTGATTGGCTTTCAATTTTGGTCACGTGCTTCCGGTTGACAAAGCGGTTGTGTATGCTGTCGTCATTTTGACGTTTCATGTCTTCTACGGACACCAGTTCTAAAGTTTGCCTTATTTCTCGTTACTAAAGGCGCATAATTCTTTGCCGGCAATGAAAAACCAGACTAAATGCAGCGGACATGACAACGTAAGCCTGTCTTCGCTATTCAACAACAAAACTGGTTGTAATACACACCCCTCTGTGATTGGCTGAGACGACGTGACGTAATTTAAACAGTTGGCGGGAACGATTACGCCATGCATTGGCAACTTCAGCCTGCGTAAAAGTGA
The DNA here is from genome assembly GCF_048455015.1 of Haemaphysalis longicornis. NCBI lineage: Eukaryota > Metazoa > Arthropoda > Arachnida > Ixodida > Ixodidae > Haemaphysalis > Haemaphysalis longicornis. The sequence goes on along the minus strand of NW_027526385.1, from coordinate 60,868,590 downwards.
CGTAATGCTACGTAACAGCTTGAAAATGGCGGCTGTTTTTGTCGCAAAATACAAGCAAAACAGGGCACAATATTGCCCCGGCTTATGGCGCCGCGAAATGTGCGGCAATTTGCAGCAGGCGCAGTTTTGCATGCGCGCTGTTTAAAGCATGTTTCCTACCGAAACAAATTATAGTTTCAACTGCTTCCAAGTCAGCGATCATGGAGCATACAAATAACATGCAGTATTTTGCTTTTATGCTTGGCAATGAAATAAAAATTAGAGGGCAGTACAAGCCTCTCCATGACAGAGAACCCAATGCATGGCATTTGTCCATACTTGTCCTAGTAAGCTGTTGGGTCACATGATCGAACTCAAGAGAAAAATAACAATGAAAAGTGACTATTTAGTTCATTACAGTGCTGATTCCAGTCGAGCTTGACGAATGAGTGAATCGGCGACATCGGTGCGCTCCGCAGTTATAGGCGCTTCGCTGCTCTTATGTGTCATAGAAGCCATGGTCGCGGCCGTCTTTTTCTGTGGTCACGCCATAAACTTGTAACATAGCAGCAGACGATGGCGTGGCGGCAGTGGCGGCAGGGAAGGTGATAACGCAACAAAGCTTGCATTGGAGCAGAGAGCCGAGCTATGTTAATAAAAGCGATTGAAAGAAATAAATAGATACGGTAAAAAAATTGTGTGATGTTTTTTAGCTCGACATCCGCCTTTCGCTCGCTTTTGGATCAGCGTTACTCGATCGCCTTGTGGCGTTGGCGCCAAATTTGGCCTCCAGAAATGTTTTTCTTGTCAGCCTCAGCTACCGTCTTAATTTTTATAGTACATGCCAAGTGTTTTTATATCTTTCTTGCACAATATTTGATACCTTGGTAGCGGTCTTTATGAGTGACTCGTCAAATTACACTGCATGTCGTTATAGCTATAGGTACAGCACGTCACTGATTGCTTACGTCGTGCTTACGCAAAAAAACATGGACGAAATGCCGGCAATTTGTGCAGTCGAGAATAGGGCCCATGTCCTCATCCCGGCGACACGACCGAACCCTAACGAGACTCCCGAACACGACGACAACTACACAGCGCGACGCGCACCCAACATAACTGAGACTGCCGCTGAGAAGACGACGACAACGACGATGCAGTGGGCCCGACCGCCAACTCGCACAAGCCCGACGCACCCGCAACTCGAAGAAGGCAGCGCCCGACGTCCAGGTGTCCATCGACGGCTTTGACGTAGTCGCCATAATCGACATGGGAGCCGACTACTCGGTATTAGGTAATGAGCGGGTCATTCGCGTCTAAGCTGACGAAAGTTACGACAAGATGGGAGGGTCCGCATATACGCCCGGCAGGAGGCCATCTTATAACGCCAAGTGGAACGTGCACATCACGCGTGGACATAGACGCCACCACGTACCCTGCTGTGTTCGTTATTTTACCTAACTGCTCCCGCGACGTAATTCTCGGAATGGACTTTTTGACGGATAACGGCGCAATATTTGATTTGCAGCCCAGTGAGATAACGTTTTAGTCTAATCACTCCACAACACCGCCAACGAAAGCAGATTACCATGCTGCTGTAAGGATAGCCCAGGATCACGTCACCCTGCCACCCAGCGCAAGCTTGATGATCGCAGTCTACAGTGATGATGCTGCTCCTGACATCGATGCTATCGTAGAGAGTGACCAAAGGTTGCTTCTCAACCGCGGTGTCACCGCTGCAAGAGGGATTGCGCGCTTTAAGCAATGCAAATCCTAAGTTTTGGTCACCACTTTCACCGACGATTACCAGCATCTAAACAAGGGCGCTGCAATTCCGTTCGTCGAAGAAACGCATGAAGCAAGTGAAGTGATCGCGGTCGCCAACGTTGAACGCGCACGCGCAGATGCTTCCCAGCTGACACATAATTTCGACGTGAACTCGGCGCTGCCGCCTCAAAATCGAGACATATTACTGAATTTGCTTCGTCGCTACAGCGAGTGTTTTTCGTCAAACTCAAAATTACGTCAGACACCCCAAGCAAAGCATCAAATTTTAACCGAAGATGTAGCCCGACCTATCTGACAGTCACCGTACCGCGCCTCTTCACACGAACGCGAAGCCATCCGTACTCAAGTCGACGACATGCTCAGCGACGACATTATGCAGCCATCGAAAGCCTTTGGGCTGCTCCGGTCGTACTCGTGAAGAAAAAATACGGCACATTAAAGTTCTACGTTCACTACTGGCGACTGAACAAAATAACCAAAGAGGACGTTTACCCCCTAGGACGAATCTACGGCGCCCTGGACCACCTCTGCCATGCGGAGTACTTATCATCGATGGATCTGAAGACCGGCTACTGGCAAATTTAAGTGGACGAGAGAGACCGAGAGAAGACTGCATTTATAACCCTGGATGGACTATACGAGTTCAAGGTGATGCCGTTTGGGCTGTGCATGGCGCCAGCATCGTTTCAAAGAGTCATGGACAGTGTTCGAACTCGTCTGAAGTGGCACACTTGCCTCGTATAGGTCGACAACGTTTTGGTATTCTCCCGGACATTTGAGGAACACCTCGCAAGGTTGGAGTCTGTGCTCGAGGCCATTCGTACGTCGGGGTTAACGCTAAAGCCTGAAATGTGCCGTTTCGCGTACGAGGAAATCGAGTTTTTAGGCCACGTCGTCAACGCCGCGGGAGTCCTACCTGACCCGGCAAAAACTTCAGCCATTGCGATCTTTCCAAGGCCGAAAGATAAAAACGGCGTGCGAAGATTTCTCGGACTGTGCGCATACTACCGGCGCTTCGTCGCAAACTTCGCACGCGTTGCAAAGCCACTCACGCGCTGGATGAAAGATAGCACTTCTTTCAGCTGGGTAAACGACCAAGAAAAAGCATTCTGCGAGCTGCAAAGACGCCTGCAAAGCCCGCCCGTGCTCGCTCATTTCGACGAAAACGCTGAAATGGAAATGCACACGGACGCCAGTGACATAGGCTTGGGTGCCATCCTCGTCCAAAAGCAAAGCGGTTGCGAAAACGTTATCGCCTATGCCAGCCGTGGTATGTCGAAGGAGGAGAAAAACTACTCTGCCTCTGAGAAAGAGTGCCTGGCTATTATATGGGGATTTCAAAATTTCGCCCATACGTGTGTGGTAGACCATTCAAGGCTGTGACAGACCACCATGCGCTGGGTTGGCTCGCCAATTTGAAGGACCCCTCCGGCAGTCTTTGGCGGTGGAGTTTGCGCCTGCAGGAGGTCGACGTTACAGTCGTCGATAAATCCGGCAGGAAACACTCCGACGCCGACTGCCTATTCCGCGCCCCTGTCGACCCACCACCACAAAACTTTAATGAAGACAGCGCGTTCTTCGGAGTCATGACGGAGAGCGACCTAGCCGCCCAGAAGCGTGCCGACCCCGACTTACGGGTCATAATCGACAACCTCGAGGGATGCAACGCCGCCATTCCTAGAACCTTCAAACACAAGTTACCAGCATTCAGCCTGAGAAACTCTGTCCTGGTAAAGAAGAATTTCAGCCCCGGAACAAGAATGAATTACGTTCTTGTCATCCCGGCGGACCTTCATGACGAAATTTTGGAGGCGTGCCACAACGACCCGTCTTCCGGACATCTTGGGACGGCTGGAACTATTGGAAAAATTAGGGCGAGGCACTACTGGCACCGCCTTACCTCCGACGTCACCCACAACGAGCAGAGCTGCCGTGACAGCCACCACCGAAAAACGCCGCCAATAAGACCCGCAGGACTACTGCAGCCTATCGCAGTCCTATCCAGGCCCTTCCAACAGATTGGAATGGACATTCTGGGCCCGTTCCCTATGTCACCATCCGAGAACAAGGGGATTGTCAGCGACAGGCTACATGCCCCGCTACGCAGAGACGGCCAATCTTCCGAGGGGGGCTGCACAAGAAGTCGCGAAGTTCTTTATTAGCCAAGTTGTGCTGCGACAGCGAGCCCCTGAAGTCCTAATCACGGACCGGGGAACGGCCTTCACCGCGGAGCTTATGCAAGGAATATTACGCTACAGCAACACGGATCACCGAAGAATGACGGCGTATCACCCCCAAATGAACGGACTCACGACACGTTTGAACAAGACGATTGCGGATATGCTGTCCATGTAAGTCGATGTTGAACATAAGACTTGGGACGAAGTCCTCCCGTATGTCACGTTTGCGTAACACTCAGCAATCCAGGATACTCCACAGATGACACCGTTCGAGCTTGTCTACGGAAGATGGCCGACTACGATGCTCGACGCCATGCTTCAACATGTAGCGGACGACGACCTCAACTCCGACGTCCAAGGATACCTTGAACGTGAGGAGGAGGCCCGCCAGCTCGCTGGAGTTCGTATTACGGACCAACAGCTGGTGGATGCCGGACGCTACAATCTCCGACGCCTAGACGCCGAGTACCATCCTGGGGATCGTTTGTGGGTTTGGACTCCCATCCGACGACGCGGACTGAGTGAGAAGCTTTTACTACGGTATTTCGGACCCTACCGAATTCTACAACGTGTTGGCCACCTTACCATATTAGGTTATTCTAGATGATGATTCAGGAACATCACGACGACGCACGCGACCCGAAGTCGTCCACTTGGTCGGCTTAAAGCCTTTCTGCGCACGATGACGGACTTTTATTTTCTTTTGTTCGGACTGTTGTTAAGTTAACATCGCGTCGATGCACTCTTAGAGGGTGGTAATGCCGCGAACCCTGCATTGGGTTTGTTTATTTGTGTTTTGCTTTTGCCGCCCGGCGGCGCCGGTCTGTGTTATCGGTGTTGTTTGTGTGCCAAGGGAAGCGCGTGTTCCGTTCTGTCTGTGCCGCATATTTCTTCTGATACGCACAGCGTCCCGAACTAACGTGAACAGCCTAGAATAATCTTCTTTGGCCTAGTGTTCCGGAGACAATTCCACTATTCGAGAAACCCTCGCGCCGAGTGATAAATTCCCGCAGAGCAGATGCCGCGGCATTCGAATCGACGACACTCGCTTTCCCAGGTCACTTAGTTGACTGCTACTTCGCCGCCTGTGTATTCTTTGATTTGTTAGGGGAGCACAAGTTCGCTCCAATAAACTTCTGTTCCTTGAAGATAACTGCGTCGTCTTTGGCTTCGTCTCGATATTTATTGCAAGCAATAAAGCTAATTTACACTGTAACTATAGCTACTTTCCCAAAAAGCGGTGATTCTTGTTTTCACTTTCGTTTTGGAGGCGTCAACTAGCCCCGCATTCCCTGCATGCAACTACATTTCCATGAGTTTGCAGTCCGTGTCCTTCACTATTAAAGCAACATTGGTGGAGCACTCTGACTGCCGAAAGCGCTTCATTAAAAATCGGACGGCTTTCACTCGCGACATCCTCCGCCTCTTTGGTGCCTCCAGCATGCAGCGCCAGCAGCAATGACATCGGTGACGTCGTCGGCGTCCGAGGGGCTCGCAGTGAAGGCAACGTTGTCGTCGACACTTACGCAATCCTTGAAGGGCACTCCTTTCAGCAGAACATAGGGAACGTTGGCGAGCTCTTCGCACGATTCATCGATGCTTCCATCTTGGTCCGGACTCGCTGACTGGGAGGATTTGATGGTGAGTCAGGTGCGTCGGAAACAGTTCCGGAAAGTTCCGGGAGTTACGTCGCTCCATGGCAGGCTCAACATCTCCATCGCCGCTCCTAGACCATGCATTTTGGCCGCAATTCTAGGCGCGCCGAGTTCAATATACAAGATGTGAACTTCGTTATAAGTAATGTGTTTCGCGTGTATTTTCGTAACTGAACTTTCTTTGTTCGATACATAGCATAATTCGCTCTATCCCGGTTGGTTATAATCGGTTTTGACTGTAATTATATTAACGCTGCCAAGTATGCGTTTCTCTCGGTAATGAAGAGTGTGCATAGCTTGGTCTGTTTTTGCAATTGTTTCTGCTGTTTTACCCTTGGTTTTGGATCGTTTCTGTCTTCTTTTTGTGGGAAGGATGTAGACGATGCACATATAAAGTTTCGTCAGATCGCCCACAGTGGTGGCTCACGGGCTAAGGCACTGTGGTGCTGAGCTCCGAAGGACACAGGGCCGATTCCGGTGGTGGTTGCCGCTTTTTCTGATGGGTGTGGAAGTGGGAAACGGCATATGTCGAGATTCAAGAGGGTGTTATTATCGTCAGGCGGTCGAAATCGATCTAGACACGTGCACTACGGCGCGCATTATAGCCCTGGTGTACCATCAGCACGTTAAACTTCACAATAATAAGTTTCGTTATTTCATTATTATTTTTGTCTTTTTTAGTTCTTTTTCTTGTTCTTGTAGGTCAGCATTATTATTTTTTGATTATTTTTATTTACCTTCGATAAAGGCAAAATGTGTGCCTTGCGCCGATTATGCACTTTGAGGAAATGCAGGGTGCTAAATTGCTCCTAGATTTTCCCGATCTTCATCGCACCTTTCGGCGGTTTTATATTTCTTTCTTGCTTTGTTGTATATCTGATGTATATTTTTGATTTTATAGTTTTATCTGGTAATTGGTTATTCTCTATTGTTTGTATCGCTTGTACGTTAAACACAAACCAACTTGCTGTTTCTATTTACACAATTATGCAGACAAACTGGTTTACCTTGGTGAATTATGAATTTTTGTGCAAAGGCAGAAAAATGAAAATGGGCTACGGAAGTCCTAGACAAAGAAAGCTTGCTTGCTTGCGTGTCGTGCTTTCTGCACGTTATGACCCTGACCCCTTTAGTAATTCACCCGCATGTCTATATTGCCATATAACATCTTCATCAAGAATCCACGAGTGTTATTTCTGTGATTTTTCATGTATATTCTTGCTGTTAGAAGAGCCTTACCTTTTGTCTTTGTTTTTTCCCTCTCTCTTAGATTTGTGCCGCGGCAGAGCACATGGGCCTTCCATTTACAATAGCCGTGTACGACTTGCAATACGGCAATGATGTTTTTAGTTGTCCGGCGTTTAACCTGACAGATGCAATACCATTCCATCGAGTGGAACTATTTTCGAAGATCTGGGAAGCCAGTCAGTACTACTACGTGGGAAACTATCAGCAAAATGAATGCTTGTCGGTTTTCGGTACGTACTAAAAAGCTTGACGTTTTCATTTGCAGCGTCCAATGGAGTTTTAGCGTTCTGTACGAGAACGCTGGGAACGGATCACTATAGCAACCGGATTACGCGCTGTAGTATAGTCGGAGTTACGAGAGCTTGATTCGGGAAGGACTGGGGAACTCCAACGCGCTGACGATTCTCCCCCGTCAGTGATGGTACAGGCACAATTATGGATGGCACAATGATGGCAGAGAGAACGTGAAGAGCAAATACAATTTTCTTTATGCGTTCACTGCTTTGTCCTGAGAACAGTGACCCGAATTTCATCACTAGCTCGAAACAAGCAGGTGCCAACAGTAAAATGTACAGGGAGATAAGACAAGAGGAATGGGAAGGAGGCAAGCGTTCCAGAATGAGGAAGACGAGGGAGGCTGTGCTGCTCTTGTGCACTTCATAGAAAATTCCAAAAGAGTCGCAGCCTAATTCGAATCTTATTCTGGCACCTCACCACAGCCCCCCAAAAGCATTAATTTCTTAATATTTTTCTAAAATTCTTCTATCTTCTTCTTCTTCTTCTTCTTCTTTCTTTATTTATTTATTTTGTCCTCTTGTTTATTGATTTTAATATTGACGAATTTCCGAACTTGATTCCTCAAAACACAATAGGATAAAAGCTTCCAAATTTTTCGAATTTTCTCCTAATCATAAACCTAGGCAGTTATCTCATTCGGTTTCACGACTGATGTTTGGCCGATCACCTGATTGGAAATGCGCCAATAAGTTTAAGGAACACCACCACCGCAACCACCATGCTACGCTTCTGGAACTGACCCCGGCGCCATTGGGGCCTGACGACGCCTCAGGCCAACCAACACATCTCCCAGGCGGTGGTCCTGGAAGGAGGCCCCACGGCAACGCACCGTCGGCAACGCCAGAAACGAGAACCAGCAGGATGGCCAGGCTGACACGCTAGAGCTACGCACCGACGCACCATCTAGGGCTACGCTCCCTTGGCTTTTGGAGGCGACGGCTGCGGCCACTTCGTGCAAGCATCTACGAGACACTAGTTTCCGTGGTTTCTAACCCCAAACAAGAAGACATCAGCTGTCACGTGAGGCGGCGACACCATCCTCCGCTAATTTTAGGTGAACTCGAACCGAGAGAACATTTCTTTGATGTTTTACGTACTTGTCGGGTGCTCCGAAATATTGTCTTCGTCAATTAAACATTTTCTCTGTCTATCCGGTTCACTTGGTGAATTGGCGTGACAATTTTGGCGAACCTGCCTGCATTTGGAAGGGGGTTTGGTAAATTTGAGTGAAAGGAAAGCCAAGCCAGACAAGAAGCCGCAACTCAATGCAAACTTTTTCTGTATTGGGGTGGTCACTCTGATACTCCGACTCGGAGTACGCCCATGCGTCGCTTCCCCCAATCCGAGCAAGAGTCACCGCTCCCCAACCGAACGTGTACCCGATTTCGGAGCAGCACATGATCGTGGCGCTACGGCACGGCCAACACGGCCATTTCAAACAGCCAAGCCGGCCAAGGTGTTTCGATAAACGGCGGTCTCCAGATCGAACTCGTTAGCTCAAGCCAAAGTTGCGAACGTATTTCTGCACTTTGAACACAGGAAGCGTGCCGTGAACAGTTCGGCGAACTTTGTCGCGTAAACTTGCGAGTCATCGTCGTCTGAGCGCTCTCGGCGTCGAGTTCGAGCTGCAGAAGCAGTGGAGACGGTTCCCCTAGACTGAATAGGCGTCTCCGTTCAGTAATAGCACGAGAAGCAAAAACGTCGAAATACTCCCAGAACAAACCACCTGCTAGGCATCAGCGAATGCCACCGACTAGGCAGGCGAGTATGGGAGAGCGGAACGAGCTGCGGCGGCCGGGGTCAGGTGACCCGATCGCCTCCAGACATGCCTCTAGATGTCGGCGACGCTCGCACTTCGGAGGGCCTCAGAGAGGACGACGCTCCTAGACGACCAATCGAACATACGTTGAGCGCTCGATTGCGACAACCCCAACACGGATTCACTTTCCGCAGTGCTACAGAGCGCTCTAAAACGACCTCCCGAATACAGCACCTGAATGGTGTGGTGAACTGCGTTGGTGAACTGTGCATGTTAGATTAGGGTGTACTCGGACTTTGTGGGGCTACAAGACAGCATTTGGGAGAGTAGACAGTGCTCCATCCCCCCCTTCCCCCGCCCCGGTGCTGAGAAGAGACTGTGCTTTTTCGGGACCACTTGAGTCTACATTTCCAATTCAGTGAACGAGCCGTTGTTTAGAAAAAATGCTTAAAAGGGGGAGGTAATAACGTCATGAGGAACCATCCTCTCCTTCCCCCCCGCCCCCCCGAAGAGAGCAACTTCCCGAAGAAGAAGGCGACTAGAAGAAGAGAAAGAAAAGGGAGACACGGGGAATGTCATGGGCAACCCCCCGAAGGAGGGTTCGGGAAGAAGTGGCAGAAGAGGCAGGGGGTGGGACGGGGAGAGCAAGTGATGGAGACGCCTGCGCGGAAGCTCTAGGCACTGCCGACCCTGGAAAGACGCCCAGCCTGCCTTCAGATCGCCGCTCCATTCAACGATTCTGAGCGCGACAGCGCACCCTTGGCGGCTTCGGAAACGAGAACCAGCGGGGCTGCCTGGCGTGAACGCTCGGGGTGCGCACCCGAGTCAAGTTCCGACAGCACCTGGGACAATGCACCCTGGGCTCCGGCAGCGTGCCCTGCAAGCATCTCGAGTGGTGTTCGACTACCGGACCCTACGGATTCCGTCTACTACCAGCAACGGACACTGATGGGACAGTGAGCGAAAGCTCACTGTATATTGTGCATGCGGCCAGAACCTTCTACAGTTACCGCAGTGAGGAATGGTGTGATGCGAGACGTTGCGCGTGATATTACCCTACCATATTAAACGTCTTGCTTTAGATGCAGAGCATCTCTTAGTCGACCCTCCGTCGTCCGTCGGTGTCTGGCGTCCGCACCTCTCCTCATTTTCCCCCTCTTCACGCCAGCTGTGATAACGCCGCTCTACTCCTCGCCGCTCGGCTCGTCTTGTGCCGGCTCAGGAAGACACCGGCAACTCTGTCGCTCCAGGAGCGCTAACCAGCTGTGATAACGCCCCTCTCCTCCCCGTCGCTCGGCTCGTCTCGTGCCGGCTCAGGAAGACACCGGCAACACTGTCGCTCCGGGAGCCTTTAAAGGGGTAGCGTGTTCATTTCGTGCCGGACCATGAAGACACCAGTGGCACTGTCGCTCCAAGAGCCATCTCATGGTCGGGGCTATGTCCCTCCCTTGTTGTTTCGCCGTCCACACCCCCACTGCGCATGCGCGTCTCTCCTCCATTCTCCTCTCCTCCAGCTTTATAAAAGCAGGTGCGCGCGCTGCGCGGCGTTCAGTATACTCCGAGACACCGCCTGCGCCGGTTCTGCTCCGGTGTGGAACCTACATGGAACCCCCATGCTTTGCATCACCACATAGTTCCCTTCGGGGAGATAGTGTAGTTTATATCTGCATCTGGTTTGCGGGGTAATTGACGTGACAATATGAAGTGGTGGCGGCTACCCAGCCCCTTTTCGGCGATTTCTCTGTGACGTGGGTAGAATCTTGTTTGCGCGATTGCCAACCGCCTGTATAAGCCACCACCGAGACGGGTTCCTAGGCGATTTTTGTGAGGCCACTAGTTCTGTTCGATGTTATCGTTTGACTGCTGACGTGCAATATCAACACTTATCAACATGTTTTCTGCGATCACCTATATTACGTTTCTCCTGCCCAGATTACTTAACTTTAGCGCTAAAAGTGAAAGCTTTTGAAAATTTCTTGCGTTTATTCTGGTAAAAAGACACCTTTCGTGGCTCAGGATGAGCTGAGTCAGTTGCCAGAGCCGGGTTCTTCCAAACCGAGCACAGCCCTACTTTGTCTTCAGGGCCCTTCTACCATCATCCTTTGCGACTTGGAATTCCTCCCTGCTTCGTAACATAATATGAATGTCCTAAATGGTAGGCTTCCCTGCTACTCAGCCTTAGGTGCCCGCCTCAACCACTTGCTAAAGGGAACTACACAATGAATTCCGTATTGGGGTTAGACAACCGATGGTATCATGAACAGTATGTTGAGTTATCTAAGACCACTGGATTCTCTAGGGACGGGAGGTGCGTGCTAGGAAACAACGTGACTATACGTAGGGACGTAGAAGCGAAAAAGCAAAAAAATTCCTTCCACTCTGTGAAAGCGGGATGACCTGGGGAGTTGTGGTGCGCAATGTTAGCCTAGTCGTAGCGGCTAAGCACAATATATTTTTTCCGCATTGTTCCGGGGAAACAACAGTTGCAGGCGTTTTTTTGTAAACATATTCGCTCCTAGGACAGCCACGTATTGACCGCCGACTTCAATTGTTTAATGTTTACAACTTCTGAGAACTAACTAATTGTGTGCAACAAGGTCGAAACCTCGGCTAGTTGGCACACATTCACTATGATTGAACAGCGCAAACTTACCGGGCCGAGAGAAGGACACAATAGAGCGCTCGTGTTGTGTCCTTCTCGTCCTGTCGACTTTGTGCAGCTCGATCCTAACTATGACAAGTAAATGAAACTCGCGGCAATGGCAGAGTCGCCTTGCCGGCTAATTGTGATACAACATGCTTTCGCTAACACAAGAATTAAATGCCGTTGCTCTAAGCTTGCTCCCTGCGTGATTGGCCACGCTTCTCGTTGGGCCACGCAGTTTGGGAAACCCAGAATAGAAAGACAACTCTCACATCGATGTTAATAAAATCAGCTGCACCTCTAAACACAATTTCATTGCAGGGAACCCAATTTTGTTTCAGTTACAGTAAGCCGTATTATGAAGTCAATAAACTTTTTTAATTTTATGCCTTTTGTTTATACTGCCAACCCATTTTTTCTGGTCGGCAAAACCTTCTCTGGAAGAAGCGCCACGGGAGACCACTAACGATTTTCGCCGACACAACTCTAAAATAGCTCCGCTGTTGAAATATATATTCTTGAAGTCAGGAATGCATCACGACATATGATAAAATCACTCCCTAGAATGAGCAGGTGGACACTACGATGTTCGTGTTTTTGTGACATATCAGTTGGAAACCCTTCTTGGCTATTAAAACTCCTCGGAGTGAAGACGTGGCCACAGTGCTTGAAGAAGCTTATGCAAGATAATCATGCTGTACCCGTTTCGCATATGATGCTGCCATCGCCGATAGTTGTGCGTTGACAACCTTATCGTACTTTTTAACTTGACGTGGTGAGGCAACTGACGTTGAAGCCGACTAGATCAGGCTGTTTGTACAATGTTACGCCAGCGATCTCTAGACGTGAAGATGCACCTTGAACACATTTGGTACAACACCTTTAAAATAGCAGGCATCCCATCACGTATGCGAAGACACCGCACCAAATGTAGAGGCCTATTACTCTCTGTGTTCGAGTATGTGTCCTCGGTAACTCAAGTAAACAAAACCCCGTTGTCCGCATTCGACATCGTATGCTAAGGCCTGACGGGAAAATCGAAATTAATAAATGTGGGGAGTACCGAGCTGAACATGCAGTTGTCCACAGACTCTCTATAAAGTTAAGACACTACCCGGAGAAGGAGTATCCTTGTGCACCTGAAGTAAATTCCCACGAACGTAATTATTCACGACAAATATTTTTCATGGAAACGTTTGTAAGCTAGCTGCTCGTTTTCAAGCAAAGCTAGAGCAAATATTTGTAAGATAGATAACTCAGACGTGAAAGCGTGCTTTGTATCCATAACTGCAATGTAAAATCTTAAGAACAGACTAAAAGATGCTGCACGTGGATTTAATCCTGCATGCTATCCGAAGTAATTGATAATGCACAACGTCTTGAAGGGTGAGTGCAAAATGTGTCCTGATAAAGTGGCGACTCACGATAGGAAAATTAGCTGCGATTTAATGCACCGATATTCCTTTAAAGGGAGAAATTTTTGCAGCGTATAAATGAAATATCACTTCCCGTTGCTTTGACGGTCGAATCTTATTTTAAAAAGGTAAGAAACATAACCGCAACTCGGTGCCGTTACGCTCGTATGTCGTTTAGTTAAGGGGAATTAACGCATACGGGGAAATTATGACAAGAAAAACACTAGGACATACATCTCCAAACACTGATGGCAGCCACGATGGCGATGTCTGTTTGTTAGCTTAAAAATTACCCGTGCTTTTGATCTTTCTTTTGGAGCTTCCTTGCGGCCACAGCGCTACCTCCGTAACATGCATATTTTGAAGTTTTGTTGAGCTTGAACTTCGAAGTTAGTGATGTTTTCTAGAAGTTTTTGGGTGTTGTTATTGTTGATGCTGCCATCGCCGATAGTTGTGCGTTGACAACCTTATCGTACTTTTTAACTTGACGTGGTGAGGCAACTGACGTTGAAGGCGACTAGATCAGGCTGTTTGTACAATGTTACGCCAGCGATCTCTCGACGTGAAGGAGCACCTTGAACACATTTGGTACAACACCTTTAAAATAGCAGGCATCACGTATGCGAAGACACCGCACCAAATGTAGAGGCCTATTACTCTCTGTGTTCGAGTATGTGTCCTCGGTAACTCAAGTAAACAAAACCCCGTTGTCCGCATTCGACATCGTATGCTAAGGCCTGACGGGAACATCGAAATTAATAAATGTGGGGAGTACCGAGCTGAACATGCAGTTGTCCACAGACTCTCTATAAAGTTAAGTTATAAAGTTAAGCTCAATATAATGACGAAGATAAGTATACCTTCAATCCCAAGTACTTTAATATGGCAAATAATACTTGGAAAGCTGTTCAGCGTGTTATTTTTTTTGTGTCTCATTATCTGTGCGTTGATTCTAAGTTATGAATCGCTACTCGCCCAAACCTTAATATAGCTTGAAAACGTTACTGTGCTGAGTGTTCAAATGCATGATTCGCGATTAGGTTTAATACACACATAAATGTTTTACACTGCCAGTACTATGGCCACCAGTGTCACTAAAGCTACAAATAATTTCATTATATCCTCTTTCAAACTTATTACACAAATCATCGTGGTGGAATTTTACACTGAGTTTAAGTTTAAGCAACTTTTATTATTTCTTCCAGAACAATACCTGGCTGAAGCATCTCTATTGGGAAACTTGGTATGGCATTTTTTTTAGTTCATTTTTGTTAGCATAAAGTCGCAATATTTCTTCACGAATTGTCCATTTCAGAGGGGTAGGCCAAATTTTTGCATTTATTTAAAGTTTCGGTTTCCTATTTGTTCCTGTAAACCCTGCTGGCAACAAAACTGAGACCTGCTGTCATCAGACAAATACTATTGCCCCATAATATATTACTGGGTGCATTGCCTTGAAATATAGCCGTGGTGCTATAGCCGAAATTAACTGTTGGAGCCCGTTTTTAACGCGAAGCTTTCTACGCCTCGTCGATGGCGTTCAATGTTGCGCCCTAACGCATTGCAGGAAACCCAACTTTACTCAATCAGTTTCACAAAACAGAGATGATAAGCGAAGTCACATACAGTGCCCCGAAAAAAAAATTACCAGTGGCTTACCTCGGCTATGCCAGGATATACGTTGCGTCAGATTAGGTTCAGCTGGTTATTCTTAGGTTTCCTGGTGCTCTAGGATTAGCGCACTATCATGCTTAGTGCTGCTAAAACTATTTCTAAAACAATCCAATCCAATCCAGTCCAGTCCGGTCCAGTCACGGCTCCTCGCGCATGGCTCCTCCCTAAGCACGACTCTCCAGGGGCCACGCGAAACGGCTACCAAGCGGCTCCGGCGCAGCGTAAGTCAGACTTGGCTACTGCGCAACGGAGGCTCTCAGCTAGGCACGCGCCGGCACCAGTGCGTCTGCCGCGGCTATAACGTCACTCCTATGGGATGCGCAGAGCGGCGAATGTGCAGACTCAATTTTCTACACACCCGTACTTCAATTGGATTGAATTTCAATTCAAAACCATCCGATTTATTCTAATCCAATCCAAACCCAATCTAATCCAACCTATACAATCCGATTTGATCCAAATCAGCCCAATGCTCCTCGCGCTTGCGCAGAACGGCCCTTCGCGGCCCACGCGAAACTGCTCAGCCTCGGCCAGTGTAGCTTACGCTACAAAAGAAATGCGCTTTCCGGACTAGGAATAGAACCGGCATCCCTCACGTTATGAAGCCTACGCCTTTCCGACTGCGTCTTTCAGACACAGAAGAAGCAGTTCGGAGTTAGGACTTACCTTGACTTTGGTCACAGGGAAGAAAGTGTGATTTTTCACGACTAGCTAACAAAATTCAGCTATAAAGCATCCCTCTTCACGGACGTCTGATTATAAGGCTTCGCCTTCGTTCAGCCTGCCATGACTCTACCATGTTCCCGTTGCCCGAAGGTTTCATTTTCACAGGAATCGGAAAAGAACGGCTGAGATATATCTAATTTTTTTCCCTTGTAAAGACAATTATCAGCACATTTGGTAAGAAATAAGTAGGAAGATGAGAGGAGGTATTACTACCTTTAAAAATTCCGGGAATTGGTGTCTCGTGAGGTGCGGAAAAAATATCAGCAACGTTTTAAGTATTCTTAGGGGCTATACCAGAAAACAAAATTGAATATACTGATGGTCAGATGGACGGAATGCGTGTAAACAAAAACAGACAACAGAGGATTTTACAGCCGGCATACAGCGTTAAGTCCACCTCAGACAAGATTTGCTACAGGTTCCAATATTACCAACCGGCAAGTTGAAAATCAGTAAAAAATGTGACGAAACTCACAAACTGGAATTTGAACATATTTGCCTAAGTGTTCTTTCTAGGGATGAATCCCCGAAAGTACAACGCTACCAGTGTTGCCTTGCAAACACCTTGAACGCTTTGTAATAAAAGGTTTTTCATCAAATGAAGGGGATGGGTTTATGGAAGGGTCCGAGGGCCCATGTATACGTATGGAGCGTATGGTGTGGAGAGGGATGGAAAGGGTATTGACGGAGCTAGATTATAAAAGTTGCCAGGGCGAACAAAAGAGAGGAAGACAACTGTAACAGAAACAAAAAGACGCCATGAATGGCAGGTTAGCAACATCAGTATTTTCAGTGAATAAATAAAAAAATATCATCTTTAATTTAGAAAATAGGCATATAACTTCGTTATTTCAGGTGGTTTTTGTTATCACTTGGAGTTCAATGAAAAACAATTATTTATTGATTATGCCATAGCATAATCACATGCTTCAAAGCAAATGGATACCACTGGTCCAGTGGTAAACAGTTAAGAACTGCGTAGTTAACCGGTTTGATAACCATTATGGGTGTGTGGTTTAAAACTGCTGTCTACGTTGTGCGTGTGAATGGCGGACATTTTAGGGAATATGTTATAACGTCGCCCCGACAGAGTAGTGAATAAGCAAGAATACTCCGCCTTCACTGCTTCTTTGAAATCAAATTCAGCGCGAGAAACAATTTATATACCCCGTGCGTTTGCTCTGGTCATTATATTGAATGCTGCAGAGGCCTTGCAATGTTTTCGATATAGCGATTCCCGCTTTTAGTCGAGGCTCACACGAGAGACGACGAGTTTGCTTGTGGCGACGGAACCAATATACGAAACTCAACGAATGTCTTCGGTTTTGTCTAACCGTGCAGGCGCCGCAAGTTCTGAATGCCGCGGAAGCAGCTGGCGACCAGGACGACGTCAAGCTGTTATTGTCCCTGGTCTCGCCGGTGGAGGACGAGACTGCCGTCTCCGTCAAAGCTTCGGAAACAAGCAGAACCGGCACAGCCATTTCACAAGACAATAACTCTAAGACGGCTGCTATTGATAACTCGTTTATGCCTGCGCCCAAATTGCAGCAAACTTTGTAGCGCCAGAATACGAAGCGAGGATCAGCTGCACAAACTCCCGCACATCAAATGTCTTCACAGCCATCTTCGTAGTGTCGTACATCAAGTTTTAGTTTGCTGTGAAATAATATATTGGGGGAGGTCTGCGCTCGTTACGTGACTCCACCAATACCACTTCATTTGGAGCCCTCCTGTACTGTCCTAATTCGTCTTTCTATTCTGCAATTGTCATTCTGATGCTGCCTATGCAGCGTCAGAATGACAATTACAGAACAGACCGTGTTTAGGAACATCACACGCAATGAGTTCCAAATGTCTGAACAATGCTTTAAATTTCTTAGTGCGATAATCTGCTCAAGTAAGCTTTGTTATGCGGCTTTTCTTACATGTGCAAAAGTTGGGCGAACTGTTTCAATGCCGCCAGAAAGATTTCACCCTGGACGATAAAAAGTGAAATTAACCTTATTCACAACTATATGCCGGGCCAACTGATATGCTCGCTCTGCAATACACCGAGAGTCCTTCGCATTTTCAAAACCGGTGTTTCTTACATGACAGTGAAGGGAGCGCCCTCCTATACCTAGAGCCCTACTATAAGGAGTAGGCCATCACTGCATTAAAAAGAAAGAAACAAATGATCGAAAAGTAACTAACGGCCTCTCACCGTACACTCTTACTGCGCACATGGAGTCACGTGGTGAGACGCATGGTACTTTTTGGGAAATCCACCCTTTCGTGTAAACTACCCGCTTTGGTTCACCCATTGGCCTACACCGTCTGTGCTTGCCTACCTTGTCGTGATCAAGTTGGCTTACTAACTGACTTAAGCCATACATATTCCGCATCCGGTGGTCAAAGGAAAAGTAAGAAAGATATGTTGAAGTTAGTGCCTTTACGATCACAAACCGGGGAAGACAGTGTCATTCGGCCCATCTATAACAACAAGTGTAATTAATGTTAAGCGAATCTTTTTTAGGAAAGGTACAGTTTTTCATGTCTAACGACAAAGATCATATGTTTTAATGACGAGGCGTTGCAAAGTAAACGTACTAGAAGTTTTACTGTGGCCCGAACTACCGCCCGGAGAGAAAAAGAATCCAAAGGCCGCCTAAACATCACACACTACGTGAATGCGATGTCGCACCTGTTGAAGGAGATCGGCGATAAAGCAGACGTGCGGACCGTTTTTTCTGCGCCCCCTAAACTGGCGTCTTTGTGCGCCAAGGTAAATAGTAAGGAGGTCCCAAGAGCCGCTTGTGCGAAAAAAACATGTGACGCAATATGTGAAATGTGTGCAGTGTGCGGTGTACGAGATCCCGCTCTCATGCGGACGAGTTTCCGCAAGCCACACTGGTAGATGCGTAAATGAGCGGCTTAGAGATCTTCCTTACACTGTGTGCGCAGGAACGAGCAGTAATCTTGCAGTACAATCCAAAAAAGCGAAAAATGTGATTACCACCCAAAAGTAAAGGAAAGACTCATTTTGAACGCTAGCAAGACGCTCGCTCCCTGGAAATATTGGAGCCCCCAGTGATTGGCATTCGGGGTGAACAATGCGTGAGCATGCCATCGATTGCACTTCTAGAACGACAGCTCGCATATCTCGCCAGTTGAAACTGCGTTGTAGTAGACAGCAGACTTGACACTTTCGGTTTGGTTGTTGTTATCGATGATGTAAGCTCTATTGTATATCTGGGGCTCTAGTTTGTCACTTCTTCCGTCGTTTTTAGGCTGTGCTTTGAGACTCTTGAAAATGTTGTTCACCCAATCATTTAGGAGCACTCTCCGTCTTTGTCTCTCTCTCTCTCTCTCTCTCTCTCTCTCTCTCTCTCTCTCTCTCTCTCTCTCTATCTATCTATCTATCTATCTATCTATCTATCTATCTATCTATCTATCTATCTGTCTGTCTGTCTGTCTGTCTGTCTGTCTGTCTGTCTGTCTGTCTGTCTGTCTGTCTCTCTCTCTCTCTGTCTCTCTCTGTAAAATGGTACCTATTTTGAAAGGCGTCAAGCATGGCAATACGCGCATCTATGCGAATACGGCAAAACATGCGTCTGTACTTCTCTTCCAGTTATTTCTGTAGAGACGCACCAGCAATACTAGACCGTACTGTTTAGCCATAGGCTCTTACGGCAACTGTTATTTTTAGGAAATGTGTCATTTGCGAAAACGCACATGCTCTCGCAAGTCATTGTGAATTTTCTTTTTGTTCGTATTGAGGCATAGCTCCTATTGCAAGCACTAAAACGCATCCTTAAAATAACTTAAAGATGAGGAAGACGAAGCACGCGTGACCCTTGGGCGTCGTCTTCTCCCTGATCCCGCATAGCAGCTAGACCATTGTTCAATAAAAGTACTTAAAATAGCTTTTGCACCCAGTGTCCAGGACTGGCCAGTACATTTTCGGGCACAGCGGAGGGAAGAATAGTGGTGCTTATCACGTATGCTAGTACAAAAGGCGGCAAAACGATATCTTATGGCAGCACGGCCTCATTGTTTCCTTAAGATTTTATTCCTCTTTCATTTCAAGATTCCCCCCTCTGCAGTCCATCTAGTAGATGTGCTATTTCTACGACTAAACTGGTCATCGAATAACCTAACCCTCATATTGCGTTCGTTGAATATAGTATACGGTAACATTTTCTCCCAAGACCGACGAGTGCATCTTACGACGGCTGCAAACCAACACCTTTCCTCATGGCACACGCCTTCATGCTATGTATCCTGCACAGTACTCTCCAAAGTGCAAACACTGCCCATCCCCATGCACCCTATACCACATGGTGTGGGAGTGCCACCTAACCCCAACTCTACTCCCCCTTCCCAACCCAACCCCTGAGCAGTGGGAGGGCCAGCTGGCTAGCGGTGACCTGGGTGACCAGCAACAGCTGATATCCCGGGCGCAACTGGCCGCACGTGCCCAGGGCCTCCTGGACTGAGGACGCCCCCCACAAGAGAGGAACGGCTCAACTAACTCCGTTCCAGTTCAATAAAACGTTTTCACCACCACCACCATCTCCGAAGTTCGAGAAGTAGGTTTCCTGTTTCACTTTGAGCTACCGAAATATTTAAAAATTGGTGCTTTCCCCTCTTTGAGAAGGGCGAGCAGTGAACGTGGGTGAAGTGCAACGAACGCACGAAACGAAACACGTTTGTGTTTTGCGATTGAGCATACCTCCTAAGTAATAGCTGAATGAAACTTTGAAGGACTCCACAGTTTGAATATAGCGGACTTCGCTTGGCTGTCCATTTCTCTTCCGCGTCATAGGCATCCTGCTACCTGCGTAACACATCAACCCAGACCATTCGACTCCGGAATCGTATTTCCAAACGCTTCGCTGTGCAAGCACCCACGTGACATGTCTGTTCATGCGACCGAGAATGATGAATAAATGGGGTCATTCGCAGCGCCCCAAACTTAAAGCGACCTAAAACATGCCAAATCACCATTATTAACAATAAAAGAGTCGCGTAGATTTGGGTTTAGAAAAAAAAATTAACCTTAGAAAAAAAATTAGGCAATGAAAAGAAAAACTAGGGGACCTGCTGGTGCTCGAACCCAAGCCGTTGGCGCCAGTGCTGAGTACTCTACATCGAGCCCGAACGGTGGGTTCCTTTTCGCAGGCGCTCAAGAGAATATCGCCCGTAGTGACATAAGACATGTCACGTGCGTGCTCTGTGCAGCGAAGCGTTTGAAAACGCGCACCCCGTAGGCAAGCACTGTGATGATCACGTCATGATGAACGCATGAAGCCTGACTGTGCGTGCAGGGTAATCCCCGCTCCCTAAATGCATGCCTAAAACCAATATACACGCAAGCATTATACACGACTCGTAAAAGTAGCGGCGGCGGTTTTTAGATGTATAAAGTGGGACTGTAACTACACTCACTCCGTAGATAACCATGCTTCACTGCTCAACACATAGTCGGCATACAAAGTGTGTATGCGTTTCCTAGTCAGTACAGCCAGCCGTCACCTGAGCTTGCTTATGGGGGTTATATCTCTCCATAAACGTACCTAAAACATATAAAACCACCCTAACTGAAATAAATAACAGCTAAAACGCACCTGCAATGGTTGAAGACCGTGGTGCAGATAAATGTTCAACAGAAATGGCCGGAACCGACCTAAAAGGGGAAACCTGCAAAAACGTACAGGTGCCGTCAGAAGTAATTGGAGCACGGGAGCTGTTGCCGAACCGCATAGGAGCGCCGTGTAGCTACAACAGGGGTAAACGAAAGGAGCAGAACACGCATGCGCGCCTGCCTACGGTGATAGCCCATCTATACTTCTCAACCCACTCTTAACGCGGCTTCGAGTATTATTCGCAGGATACTGGTCTCAGCCATGGCGCTGATAGCACAGGCGGTATCTGTCAGCGCGCTCACACGCTTTAAGCGCACGCGAGCTGCTGGAGAAGCATCGCAGTCGCAGGGATCTGTAGTGACAATTTTTTGTTTTCTAATATTTTTAGGTGGGTCTGCTATCAGCGCCATCGTCGATAGCAGTATACTGCGAACAACGCTCAAAACCGAGTTAAAGGAATTCGTGGGTTCAGATGTATAGATGGGCTATCGGCGCCGGCAGGCGCGCATGCGTGTTCTGCTTCTTTCGTTTACCGCCGGCGCAGCTACACGACGCTCCTACGCCGTTCGGCCGCAGCTCCCGTGCTCCAATTATGTTTGACGGCACCTGTACAAGAAGCAGTAGCTGAAACTGACCAAAAGCAACAAAAATTGCGGAAATCTCTTTTATAATGCACAAAGATTTCGTAAATAGATTTGTGCGTGGTAATAAATGTTTATATTCAAATGTGGCGAACCCTTGAAAATAAAAAAAAAGCGATAACGGGATTTGGACCCGGGTTATTATGTTTCCTTCGTATGAGCGGTACTACTACACTACGAGACCAAGTGGTTCTGAACGATTAAAGTGAAGGCCACATGCACGCGGGCACAGCTTCAAACATGTCCCTAGATGGCACCATGCGCGCTTTTCTGTGCTGACTAGTAAACGCCTTTACGCGCTTATAAAGATTAAGCATCTCCGATTATAATAAAGTCTTCACCTCTAAACACAACTTAATTTCAGGAAGGCATAATTTCCGCGGCCATAGAAGAAATGTGTTTTGAAATTATGAAGGTCTTCAGACGGTGGTTTTATTCATTGGAAATTTTTGTTATACATCCCACAAAACATTTATGAGTTCTCGTACCACGCGCACAGTGTACGTTTCACGCGGGCTCGAGTACTGGGGGATTAGATACACGCTTTGCTGCAAAATGCATAACTGGCAAAGCTGACGCGCCTAAATGTTCCAATAGTATGTATGTACGTCGCTTTCGAAACAAAACAGACATAAACTATAAAACAAAAAAATGTGGTTGACGCCTCTTTCATAGGAATCAGTGATAACACGAAAGTAAAATGTGCCTTCACACGAGCATTTGAATGATATTGTGCATCGATATGAACTTGCACATCGGTATTCATATTACGTCAGCATGGCACGGTTAGACGCATTAACGTAGACACAGCATTGCACGCGCCCGTACATTGCGTAAATTCCACTGAAACCACTGCCCCTTGAAACCCATGCGAACGAAACAGAACCGAAACCGAAAGCAAAAGCAGTAGGTGGCGGAGGGTGTCTCAATTCGCCCGCTTCCTGCGTACACAAAGACGCTGGCGTCAAGGCGGGAACTGTCGGTGTTGATTAGTGTCATGATTAACTACTTCGGTCCACTACTCCTAGACGGCAGCATCTGCTAGACGGCATCTGAATTAAGAAAGTAGCGGGAAAGATATCAGGCGCGTTCGTAGACCTACTCGCGCTTGAGTTCGTAGCGCAGTGGGCAGAGCGCTGTGTACCTCCCGTTGCGGCGAGGGAGTTCTGGGCTCGAATCCGGGCGAAGCTGCGTCACTCGAACTTGTAGGGGCGAAGCACCTTAAGGCGCAGGCTTCTCCGTCAGGCGTCCGTGTTCACGACACAGCACCGTGTAAATCGAACCATCTGTGAACAAAAGGTTCGCTTAAGGTTAACAAGAACTAAATAAAAGTTTCTCAAAAGGTTAGAGAGAGAGAGAGAGAGAGAGAGAGAGAGATGCACAGCACCGTGCAAATTGAAACATCTGTGAACAAAATGTGCACAAAAGATTAACAAGAACAAATTAAAAGGTTCTCAAAAGGTTAGAGAGAGAGAGAGAGAGAGAGAGAGAGAGAGAGAGAGAGAGAGCCGCACAGCACCGTGTAAATCAAAACATCTGTGAACAAAAGGTGCACAAAAGGTCAACGAGAACAAAATAAAATGTTCACCAAAGCTTAGAAAGAGCGAGAGAGAGAGATTGAGTTTGAGCAGTTTCGCGTGGCTCCTGGAGAGCCGTGCTGCGAGTGCGCGCGGAGCATTGGATTGGATTGGATTGGATTGAAAGGCATTGGATTGGAATAAATTAAATTGCATTGGATTGAAATGGAGTAGAATTCTATATACTGTTCGCACGCATTGTCACTAATTTACAAGCGCGAGTAGGCAATGTCACGGGTGAGTTACGGTAAAAACGATCCACAGTGTCCCGCCCACTCATCATGGTTCACTTCGTGAAGATCCGTGTGATTTTTCTGGCGACGCCATTTCTGTGACAGATGGGATATGACGCTGGTCAGATGATGGTGTACCGGGGCCTATAACACTTTCGTGTTAAAATAACCCAACGTGTTTGACTACTCATACTGCATTCCGGCATTTGTGAATTCTCCAAATTTCCCAACAGGTCTTTTTTTTGGTTTCAACGCAAAACAAGGTATAATCACGATAACTGCCTAAAAAGCGTTTTTCCCTTTCCTTTTCCTAGCCCCCGTTTACTGTAGTGGAGCTATTGCATCCGGTTTTACTTGGCTTCCGGATTGCCCGGCTTCGTTTCGAAGTATTGTTGTTGTTGTTGGTCCAAAAAAAAATGGCTCGTACCCACTCAGGGGGATTGGCCAGGAAATGGGCGCTAACTGAGAGAAGAGAAAAAACTAATTTCGATTCAAAGAAGAAAAGTGAATAAATACAGAAAAAAGGTGAATATAAAAGGGAGTAAAAAGAAAATAAGTGAACTGCCAGAAAATAAGGTGCGGTAGCAGATAGAGCTCACCAACTACAAAACCAGCACGAATGAATAAGGAAAGGATTGGCCGAAGGACAATCGTGGAAATAATGTAACAAAATTAAAGAAAGAAGTTTCGGCAGCGAAGGGGAGGCAGTGAGCGGGAAAGCAGAGGATACAGGCGCAGACCTGTTTTTAAGAGCAGCCCGCCATCTTGAATTAGCGGCTAGCACGGTAGACGGCGTGATTCAAAAATGAATGAATGTACAGCGCGGCAAAGATCCCCGCGGCAAAAACCCGGTATTGTCGCACCGAATGATAATATTAGAGGAAGAGTGATTGGGTGGGCCAATTGATTAAAAGGGTTTTCCAAATATCTTTTTGGTATGGAGGCAAACCGTCGGCAGGAGAGGAGAAAATGTTCTATAGTCTGTAATTCATTGCAAAATACACAAAGGGGTGAAGGGGCCAGATCACAGCAGTACAAATAATAATTTAAATTTGGCACGCCACAGCGAAAGTTAGTTAGGCTAACTTCGCATTCGCGTGATTGGCTAATCCGGCACTTCCAGGATAACCGGAGGTGCTCGAACTCTGAACCTACGCACGCAGATTCAGCCATGCTTTTTAGGAGGCCTAATCTGCGAAAACGTGCCGAGGTGAGGAACTGTATGTGCGGCAAGATTTCCACCACTGGGCCGTCAAGTGCAAGTCCCGCCAACGTATCTGCCGATTCGTTAACCCAGATGCCAGCGTGTCCAGGCACCCACACCAAACGCAGCTTTCGTAGTGATGTAGGCAATAAATACTTGAGGGCTCTACGTAGAGGAGAGCTATTAGGGGACGAAAGAGCAGTGCATTAGTGGGAGGCAAAATTATGTAGTAACTTCATCGTCCTCTTATTTATTTCGGATCGCATTTCGGAGGACACGTGACGAGCAGCCACTCAGTTTCAATGGCATCCAGTCTATGGACAGTGAGAAGGAAACGGGAACGCTGAGAAGGAAGTCGTGCTTCTGCTTTTTATAATAAAGTAAATTACGCCAATCCAGGTAGCTAATAGTACTAAACACCGCGGGAAAACCTAAATATTCCAATGAACGGGTGCGGGTATCCCATACAGGGACCATATTTGCAGTTCATGCCCCATTCTCCAAGTAACCCACATCCGACTGAATGAGAAACCTTATAAAAGAAGACGGAATTGCCACACGTGACATACATCATACATTAGGGGGCTGAAACCATTTTTTATTTTGAAAGACCACCAACTGTCAATAAACCGTAAGCCAATTCGTAAGCCATACACGACATCAAAAAACAGCACCGGCGAATGCATTTGTTAAAACTCCCTCTAAAACTGTATTTTGCCACGACTAAGGCTTTTGGATATTGATACTTTCCTTGTGCAAGAAACGGGTGGAACTGCCTGCAAGATTGCTTAACCGGCACGGTATACAATTGATTGGACTGAACTGTGACCGGTGCCTTTTTCCTATGTACTTGTTATTTGTTTCTATTTATGCGCTGTTATTTCTATTGCTCATTTACATTCCGCTCCTGCTTTGGCCACTGAATGGGATTGCATTATTATATAAATAAACTGCAGTAGATAAAATTGTACGCATTTTTGTGGCCAATTTTGTGACCGAGAAAGATGAGATCCCCATGTATTCTAAAAATCCACAAACAAACCTTGAACTATTTTTATGCTTCATTAATGTGACGTACAAACATACCGAACAGAATTTCAGCGTTTAGCTGTCCCAAGCAAGAGTGTGGTCTTCAAAGAAATTACAGCAAGCACGCACACTGGATAGGTGCCTTTGAAAGCGAAGGCTGCCTTTGCTTGGAAGAATTACTTGCTGTTGCTCCCGGGGTGTCTGCCGTCTTCCTCGTAGGTCTGTTTCTGTTAGCGAGCAAAGGCTTGCGGCGGCAAAAGAGCGCCACGTTCGCAAGGCAGAGAATTCATGCTTTTGGTGTACCCACCGCCATTCTGCCGTGGTGTAAAAATTGCAGATTTCTACTGCGGTATACGTTTTATAGTAAAAAAAGCACCCACGGTTACCAGCTTTCCGATTTCTATAAATAGCTACAAACCCTGCAAATTAATCCAACCCTGCGGAGAAGTACCCGTTTATCGGTCAGGTGACTTATAAACCTCGTAATAAATGTAGAAAAGTTGTTTGGGCAAAAGTCACAAAAAAGCTGTCGTTTCTCCTACTGGGTGACGGTGCCAGCAAAGGTGAAGGGCTACAACATTCACGTTTTGCCCAACCAACCACCTTGCGAAGTACAACCAACCCACGACATTGTGTCAGGACATGTGTGGCCTTCAGGTAATGTATGGCTGCCTCTACAAGATGCGTTTCACTCACGACGGTTCAGCACAATTCAATAAAATTTGATAATGACGTAATGGCGTCTCAGTGGCTTGTCCGAGAGTAACTGTCTGCACCTGATTTAACACCATCAAGGCTCCAGCGGCCACTGTTGGGTTTCTACTACGACGCTTTGAAATAGGAGCCTAAAACGCGTACTAACAGTGCCAAGGACGGGGAAACGAAAAGACGACAATACAAACAGCAGAAGCAGTGCCATCATGGGCCACTTATCATGTTGGTTATCTTTGAGATTGCTACAGCGCGCCTGTAATAAAATGACTGCAGCCGAACGTACGGATACAATGGTTTAGGATTCGAACCCCAATGCGAGGACGCATCACGTCGTAACTAAAGGCATGTCGTACATGAGGCTTAAAGACTTATTTCAATCGGCCGGCTGTAAGCGTCCCCCAAAAAATTTGTTTTTCTATTGCGCTCGAGAGAAATGTATATCAGCGTATTTAAGAGCTCTCCACTTTTGATGGAGAAAGCCGTCGACTGCACTTGTACGTGAATGCGTTCCATCAAATTCTTTATGGGTCGCGATTTTTGTGCGTAACGTTTTGCTAACTCAACGGTCATGATGTTGGCAACCACAGCGAACTGTATGCTATGGCTGGTTGAAAGGCAGCTGTTAAAATACAGCTATTAAAAAGTAGCTGTACCAGGATCAGGTGAACATACCCGAGGGTGCTGCTTTGGGCCTGTTGGTATGAGGTGACGGAACCTTGAAGCGCTAAGACACAGGGACAAGCGAGTGGGACACACAAGGCGCTACTTCCAACAGTTTTATTAGCAGACGAAAACACACACATATATATACATATATATATATATATATATATATATATATAAATATGTATATATATATATCTTTATACATGACCACTGGCCCACGTCATAATACAATCTTACACCTCACACTCCATTAAAAAACTCACGCTCTTTCTCCGATAAGGCGACAGACGCAGTACTAACACAGTCGTGGTCCGCTTTCGCTATCATGTCAGCTTCTATTGTCTCTCGCGTAAGCTGGTTCTTATGCTTGGCAACAACTGCGCACTTGTCGGACAGGGGCGTGCAACCATGCTGCTTACAGTGTGACGCAAGCCATCCCCCAGTGTTGTTCTTTACGTTATTGCCGTGTTCACGGAGACGATCGTTGAGGCACCGCCCTGTTTGGCCGATATACCTTTTCCCACAGTCCAACGGAAGGATGTAAACAACGCCTTCTGCGCACGCCACAAAGCAGTTTTTGTACTTTTTGTTGCACGTCGGTATCGTGTGAAGGCTGAGGTCCTTCTGTCTGCATAGCTTGCCCAATTTGTTGGGAGCCGAAAAAAATGGCACCAATCCACTGTGTGAATGTGGTTGGAAAGCAAAGCTGTAAACGGCACCCACAACGATTTCCCATACGACATCACATCAATTCACTCACGTCGCTCTAAAACTCGTGAAACCAGAGAGAAGTGAAATGTACTTAACCACATCCTGTATTACTTCAAACAGATATTCTTCCCTTGGTTAAATTAGTGCATGAGGCATGAACGGTGGTTGGTTGAGTTGTATTGGTGTAGCACATGAGTGGAAACTTTTTTTATAAAATAAAAGCTCAAACCCGTTGTCAGACGATCTCACTTCTCCGTCTCAGCCGTACGGAGGCGATGAGATCAGTGGCAGAGACAATGGAGGTGGAGGGTGAAAAGGAGGAGGGGCTATCAGGAGGAAATACTTCTATTCAGATTTCTGAATGGTCGAGAGTGCGGCCCACGGGAGTGGTTCCTTCTTCACTGTAGCCCGTATTCAGTCCGCGCCGCCTGCGCTCTGTCCACCAGCTGAAGCTGGGTAGGCAGAGAGGGGCTGGACAGCAGCATCTCCCATTGCTCTTGTTAGGTAGTTGACAGAAGAAGAGGAGGGTGCTCAGGGCTAAAGTAGCACACCCAGATTATGTGGCAGAGTGTTCGTACTTATGAGCAAAATTTACATGCAGCGTCGTAGCGATTCGGGTGCATTAAGTGAACACGCGTCCGGTGTGGGAAGGAGCCAGATTGTATGAGCCGTAGGGTAGTTTGTTGTTCTATGGAAAGGTCAGAGTAAGGCGAAGGTAGGGTCTGCCTCAGAAGGCGATAATTCTGGGTTATGTCCCTGAACGAGACTAGCGGGTGACTGTCCTCGTGCAGCTCCATAGCACCGGGGATGAAAGTGCAGGCTTGGTGAGCGTATTCGTTGCCCTCCATGGAAGTGTGAGCGAGTGTCCAGATGAGCTGAATGGAACCATTTGGAGAGTGGTTTTGTAGCACACGCAGAGAAGGTCGGGACACCAAACCCGACAGGTAGTTCCGGTAGGCTTGTTGGGAATTGGTGACTCCTTTATGAACCCCTGGTTGAGAGCCAAGGCGATGGCTGCCTCTTCTGCTGCGATCGTGTCTTCGGTCTTGAGGGGGGCACAAGCAAGGAGGTTGGTTCTGCAGGTAGCCACGATGATGGCGTACTGCTGCCCTCGATGTTTGGAGGCGTCTGTGTAGATAACTGCATGATCCCCAAAGAAGATGGTGTTGAGCGCTTCAGCCCGTGCTTGTCGGCGACCCTCATCGTCTGAGGGGTTCATGTTTCTAAGCAAAGGGAGCATATTTATTTCTTGTCGCCAATCCCAGGAGTACATCAATCGGAGGTACATTCTGTGCTACCCAGCCAATCTGGTGAAAGATTCGGCAACCCGCCGCAGTTCTGCTCATTCGGAGCTTCTGGATAGACAGATGACCCTCTCTCAGCTTTTTAGAGCCCTGTGCTAAACAGCCTCTCTGAGCGCAGCTCATGGGAAGACCAATCGCTTGCTCAACCGCCTTTCTAATCAGTATACAAAGCATCTTTATGTCCTCCTTGCCGAGAAGAAGACCGGAGGTTGACGTAAGGGATTCTTGACGTAAGGGACGTAAGGGATAAGGGAATCGAAAGGTATCGGATTCCTTGAGGCCTCGCTTCTTGGTGGCAACTCGCCTGATCATGTGTATGATTTATTGATGCTGTGTTTGAGGCACTGCAAGGATACGTTACTCTTGGTCTTGGCCTCAAGATGTAGGCCCAGGATTTTGATGCTGGGGCTTGGAGTGATGGCCTGGCCATCAAGGAGTATTTCAATGTGTTTGAATGTGTGTTTGAGTATTTGAATGTTATGGCCGTGTTCGTCTCCATGATCGTCTCCGTGAACACGGCAATAACGTAAAGAACAACACTGGGGGATGGCTTGCGTCACACTGTAAGCAGAATGGTTGCACGTCCCTGTTCGACAAGTGCGCAGTTGTTGCCAAGCATAAGAACCAGCTTACGCGAGAGATAATACAAGCTGACATGATAGCTTAAGCGGACCACGACTGTGTTAGTACTGCGTCTGTCGCCTTATCGAAGAAAGAGTGAGATTTTAAATGGAGTGTGACGTGTAAGATTGTATTACGACGTGGGCCAGTGGTCATGTGTATACATACGTGTTTTCGTCTGCTAATAAAACTGTTGGAAGAAGCGCATTGTGTGTCCCACTCGCTTGTCTCTGTGTCTTAGCGCTTTAAGGTTCCGTCATGTCATACCAACAGGCCCAAAGGAGCACCCTCGGGAACTATATTTCAACTACAACGGGTCCAATGCTACGTAATATTCACAACCCTTCCACTGTTGTATCGCTCATCGTCGCTGCTGAATGCAGAGCGCGGACGTACTCGTAATGCTTACGAAAACGCATCCTTCCCTGGGACGTACGCTCGCTCTTCGGAGGAGTCAACCAATCGGTGGGACATGGCGCCAAGATATGCAGAATCCTGAAATTCGAGTGGCATCAGCAGGCGAGGATTTTCCTACGGTTTTTTGGGGAGCAGCTCCTACATGTCGAAGGAACGTCAAGAACGCACCGGCTCTTCTGGGAGTACTTGGGCCTGGCTCAACGAACAACGGAGTTCTTCTGGCCGCTTCAACTTAGAGAACTTAGATACCTCACCCCACCGAAGGGTCTTGCATCACAGTGTTCGGTGCATGTTACGGAGGGACTGCAACTGCCTGATTATGTTCAGCAGGTTCTTGCTCTGGGTCCTAAGTTCGCCGAGGCTCCCAAGCGCACCGCTCCGGAGCTCCTCACACTTGTGCGACAGATTGCTCGCAAAACCGCAGAAGATGACGAAGGCACTGGATGCATCTCGGAAGGCGTTGACATCCTAAACAAATGTAAGCCGATCAGCTCTAAGTTACCTGTAAAACGCACCATTGGTCACTTGAAGGAGCACGATCTGCGCCTTCTACCAGCTGAAAAAGAAGGCGGATTCGCAGTTTTATCATCCGGAATGTTTAACTCTAAAGCCTGCAAGGCTGTGTCCGCAGTTTTTAAACCCCGCAAGGAAGTAAGCATGTCCGCTGTAAAACGTCAAGGGAAAAAGCTTTGCAATGCCCTCAACCTCAGCCATCTATCCCAAGCGATAGACAATAGTAAGCGTGTTGACCTTGAGGTATTTTTTAGTGCCAGGACCCACAAGGCTGACCTTCCGTTAAGGGTGATTGTTTCTGAAAATGGAACGTGGATTAAACCCATTGCCTTGTTTTTGCAAGAAAAATTGAGCATGTGGCCGGTAGATGACCCATACATGGTTAAAAACTCTGATCAGGTTATCGACTTCTTCACGTCGCACTTGAACAAGGAATGAATGCCTTCTCCATCGACATAAAGGAAACGTAATATTTAATACCTCATGCAGACCACTTAACGTGTGTAGAAAATGGTATTGATGAATATGGTGTTATTGCTTTTCAAAACACTACCGGAGTAGCTTGCAGTAACTTTTTAGAACTTTTAGGTTTTTATCTTAGGTAAACCTTTATCAGGTGGAACGATCAAGCGCACCTTCAGAAGTCGGGCATTTTCATTAGATCCTGTTTCGCCCCCATTCTTAGTCATCTTTATCTTTCAAGACTCGACAAGGTCGTCTCCTCTTCTCTTGAAGGGACGTCGGTTTTTAGGATCTTTAGGTTTGTTGATGAATATTTCATTGTTCTGAAGTGCAAGCGTGCCATGTTTGAGTCGGGGGCTTTCAATGTATTAGGAAAAGTTAGGCTGTGCCTCGCACCGCTTGAACTAACACATGAACTTCCAGACAATGGGTCAATCCTGTCTTTAGATTTATGTATTTCATTTAAAGATAACCATGTCTATTGGTGCTACGCTCCACGCGCAAATAACCCGCTCCTCTCCTACAACTCACCGCATTCGAAGCTTGTGAAAAGGGGAATCGTAAAATTGTGCTTCGCAAATGCCCTAAATATATCTTGTCCTCATTTCACTCATTTAATGAGTCAGACCCTGGGAAATCAAGTTGCGCGCTTGGCTCAGGCTGGGTACCCCAAACATGTTTTAGTTGCGGTAGCGAAAAAATTGCTCAAGGAACGGAAAAAAGTGGCAACGGTGAGATCGAGGAAACGCCTATCGAACAGGAAAAAACCACGGTAATACCCTACGTGCACAAGCTTTCCCACAATTTGAAAAAGATAGCCGAGCGGTCAAAAGTAAGGGTCGTTTTTTCGGCTCCCAACAAATTGGGCAAGCTATGCAGACTGACGGACCTCCGCCTTCCCACGATACCGACGTGCAACAAAAAGCACAAAAACTGCTTTGTGGCGTGCGCTGAAGGCGTTGTTTACAGCCTTCCGTTGGACTGTTGGAAAAGGTATATCGGCCAAACAGGGCGGTGCCTCAATGATCGTCTCCGTGAACACGGCAATAACGTAAAGAGCAACACTGGGGGATGGCTTGCGTCACACTGTAAGCAGCATGGTTGCACGCCCCTGTTCGACAAGTGCGCAGTTGTTGCCACGCATAAGAACCAGCTTACGCGAGAGATAATAGAAGCTGTCATGATAGATTTAGCGGAGTACTGCGTTTGTCGCCTTATCGAATAAAGAGCGGTATTTTTTAAATGAAGTGTGACGTGTAAGATTGTATTATGACGTTGGCCAGTGGTCATGTGTGTTTTCGTCTGCTAATAAAACTGTTGAAAGTAGCGCATTGTGTGTCCCACTCGCTTGTCCCTGTGTCTTAGCGCTTCAAGGTTCCGTCGTGAACGTACCGGCTCCGACAACAGAGAGCAACAGTTATCTTTCCCCACGGAAACATAACATACTACTTGAGTCAAAGCAGTGTTGTTTCAATGTGTTTGTGTGGTTTGCTAGGCGCGGCAATTTATGGATTGAGCAAAAAGAGATCACAGATAGAATAACAAGAAGCCGGAACTAGTGCACTCAGGACAAGTAAGTTCTTGTCCTGTAACTTGTTATTGCAACTCAGTTTACGTCATACTGAACCGATTTTAGCTTAATGTGTTTGATGCGTAACATGGAACACATGTTGGATTGCTCCACTGCCCTTACTGGCTTGGTAGGGAAGCTGGCTAAAGTAATGACCATTTTATACTGTTTTTTAACCTGGGTATCATTAATTGTATGAAGTATGCGGGATCGTGATCAGATAGTTGTTCTTGGTAGTGATCATCAGCATGTCTACGCCCGCTGCAGGGCAAAGGTGCCTCCCATAGATCTCCAATTATTCCGGTCACGTGCTAACTTTGACCAATTTATCTCTGCAAATTTCTTGATCTCATCTGCGTACCAAACTTTCTTCTACCCCCTAGCACGTTTTCCTTCTCTAGGGATCCATTCTCTTGCCCTTCATGACCAACGATTATCTTGCCTTATTTATATGCCCTGCCCCCACCCATTTCTTCTTCTTTATTCCTACTAGTATACCCTTAACACGTGTTTGTTCCCTCACCAACTCCGCTCTCTTCTTGTCCCTTATTGTTACACCTATCATCTCGCGTTCCATTGCTCGCTGAGTCGTCCTCAATTTAAGTTGAACCCTTTCAGTGAGCCTCCATGCCCCGTAGGTGAGTGCCGGTAAGATGCAGCTGCCATACACTTTATTTTTCAGGGACAATTTTAGGCTGTCATTCATTATCTGAGAATGCCTGCCGAATGTGCTCCACCCCAATCTTATCTTTCTAATTATCTCTGCCTTAAGGTTGGGATGCTGGGTCACTACTTGGCTTAAGTCGACATATTGGCTTACCCCTGCAACTGCCTCGCCACCTGTCTCAAGCCGCTGTGCTCTCCCGAGGCTATTGAGCAATACTTTAGCTTTCTGCATATTAATTTTCAGGCCCACAATTCTACTCTGCATGTCCAGTGCGGTAATCATGCTTGGGAATTCGTCCCCCGATTTACTTACCAAGGCAACGTCATCAACGTCAACGTCGTCATGAGCAAGGCAACGTCATCTTGGTAGCAAAAGCATATAATCTGAAAAGCCTGTACTAAAGTTCTCGTACCTTATATATGATATCGTGTTGACAACCAAGTTCAGTCATCCCCAGACTCGAAGTGCGCCGTTACGTGCTTGTGAGGGATTTTAAACTTTCCACCATCGTTCCGTTGTTAATTATTCCTGTGTGGTCCAACAAGCTAACAACGTAAGAAATCACGCGGGAATGAAGCTGCAGTGTATGAAACTACCTTTGTGCCCGTTTACTTATAGTAACTGCAAGCTGCAGTTTCACAAAGCTATCTTGCTAACTTGCTGAACGGTGCCCTTCAGCAGTGCGATTGCATACCCACCACAGAGGTGACGACGAACTAGCACTGTCCCCGCTACCACAAAAGGAGAAAAAAATGCCATCCACAAACTCCTCTGCTATTCACCGACCCGATTCAGAGATGACTTTACAGCAACACAAAAACTGAAAGAAGACGCTTCTCTTTTCAGTGAAATTAAAGACGCGAGTGAAAATTAGTGACGCCGGGGGGCCTCTTCATAAACACCTCCCAAATCACCGAGGAGCCTTGTACACCCAGCCCGTCAGACTTCGGTTGGACAACTCTACACAAATCATTGTTTTGAAAAAATTCCTTTAAGCGCATTGTAATAGGTGCTTTATCAAATCATGACTTAACCAGGGTGTTTACTTGGCAGTTGGCAGTTTCTCTGTTGGCGAAAATGCGGAGCATGAAAGTTTACATATGGACAAATGGATTTCGTTGTCGAGTCGATATAAAAGCTGAGTTCTGTTCAAATCTGTGAAGGAAAATGACCACTGTAGCTGGGCACAGTGCCAGAAGTGCACGAAACAAAGCGCGTTTGTTTGTGATTTGCAGGTGACCATATTTTTCAGCTTATTTGCTGAGAGAAACTTGAAAGTACAGAGGGCAAGAGCCTTGTCTATAACACTCGGCCGGCGTGCCGAGGGCTGCACCGGCGACGCCTATCGTGGGCGACGATGCGACATCGGGTTCGAGATAGCGTGCATGTGCACATGCGCGGCCACCCTGACATGATGAGCTTGTCTTTGTCGGCGGTTTTGGCCGCCGCTGTTACAGAGGATGCTTTGACCACCGGGAGCGCTGTTGGCGGCAACGCTCGTGAGGCGCCCGCAGCGCGGGCGCCGCTCGGCGCGCGTCGCTGGTGCGTCATTCTTCCTGAGGTGCGTCAGCGCTCGGGTGAAAACACCGCGTCATTGTTCTGTAAAACTTCTACGTGTAATGGCGCGTTGCGGGCTGTTAGTTAATGCGCCGGTGTTGGTAGTCGGCCGACGGCGGCGACAGCTGCAATTCTTAGAGGGGCTTTTATAGGTCAAGTGGCCATGCTTGGAGGTCAATGAAACCACTGAATGGAGAGTGAGCGGGTGGTTGTGCGCGATGATGGAGGGCACTTTATCGCAAACAGGGGAAAGAGCTTCTGGAGACCAGCGCTGTTACCATGATAAATTGATGACAGTATGAAATTGAACAAAGTGATTAGGATAGCTATGAGATAAAGTGAAAGTTTATATGTCTTATCATTCGTTCAACCTTCGATCTCCTTGAGCGATGACCGGCAGTCAACATACGTCGTACGTCGTATAAAAAAGCTCCTGGACGCCACCAAGGAATTAAAGGCAATCAGAGCGAACCAGTCAGATTCCGAATGAGGCGACAACACTGAAAAATTAAGGAGGATGAAAAAGATAATTACGACTAATGTTTTTGAATAAAGAGGAATGAAAGTGAAACAACGGGAACAACAGTGAATTGGGAAGACACGGAGAATAACAGGAGTCACTGTGAGTCAAAACGAAAACAAGTTAAACAAACTGGATGAATGAGTCAATTGGGGTGACTTAAGGGACATACGGATGAAGCAAACTTAATTGGCAGATATGTAGGTGTACTAAGATGAAAGCAAGCCAATTACTACGAAATACAAAGCAAACTAAATTGAGAGGAATCAAAGCAAAATAAATAAATGAGAGAAATAAGTCAGTTTAAATGCATTAACATGAACCAAAGTAAGGTCAGATGGACGGAAGTGAATAACGAAGACAAAGCAAGTGGAGAGGAATCAATGAGAATCAAGCCCAATCAGAGACATATAATTTAATCAAGGTAAAGTAAGCTCAATCACTGAATTAACGCATATCGAAGTGAAATAAGAGGAACCAAGGTGCATGAACCGGAAACGAAATTAAACTAATACTGGTTTACGGGAATCCCTAAGGAAGACAAGGAAATTTAAGAATTACTATGAAATAACAAAAGTGAGAGTAAATAAGTGGGGTGACGAAGTGGCCAAGGTTAGGTGGAATGGAATTAACAAGTAGCAATGCGCATCAAAAAGGAGTCCAAGTCAATTAGGAAGGAAGGCACAAAAAATAAAAGGAATAATTGGGAATTGTAAGAAATCAAAGTAACTTAGAGGGAATGAATGGGCGAATTGTAAACTTAAACACATTGTAAATGCAAACACATGTGGCGTGCAGGTACCGCCCTTATGGTGATAGAAACATTTGTGTCATCTACAGTGGCGCGTTAACTACATTAAATCTGCATGGACGGCCTGGGTGAAGGTTTGTAGCTACAAATTCTCACTGTCATTCTTTCCCATCGCCCTCTTTTCCAGCCCCTCTTCATTACTTCGGCTTAGGTAACTGGGCAATCGCACGTCTTAGGCGACGAGCAAAGCACGTATCTCCCAATGGCGAATATTGCTGCTTGTGTATACATGCTGAAATTACTTCTCTGGTCCGCAGTGAATGTCCTAATTAGACGTTTTGAACTCGATGGCCACAGCCCATTCAGTATCGCCAGCATTGACCATGGCACTGTTGTTGGTCAGGCGGTGCGCCCTCGTCTCGCCTTCCAATTGCGGTTTAATCGCATCCCACCCAGAGCGCAATTTACCCAAACTTCTTTTCAACTCAATAAGTTACTTCTGTATATAGTAGTTGTTCTGTGAAAAGGGGATCCTTACGAGAATTCATTTTCCTGTTGTTATATCTTGAGCAGCCGGCCGTTCTGTATTCTAGATACGTGAAATTTTTAACCTACATAAGAAACTACGGCTCTCTGATTAATACAACGTTGCATTGTTTCTACGCGTAAATCAGGATTCAACGCATTTTGGCCGGGTGGAACCCTTATCCCTTTCCCAAGACCTTGACCTGTTCAAGGAATGCTTCACACTCGGGCAGATCATTGCCTACCCTGCGTTGTGCTCTGGACTACCTTTTGAGCGCGATTATGCTCTGCTATAAGACTATGCACGCGACATTCTCCGGCGTGTAACAAAACAGGTCATGGAAGGACCCTGGACAACACCGAAACGGCCAACCAAAACGGCACTCCTTTGCGCCAATTATTATAAATACTATGACTTTCATGGGTACGGACGACCATGTGTCCCGGATCACTGCGTCGAAGCTAAGCCTTTGCTCGGGAGGGTACCCAAAGATATCACTTTGCGGCTTGTCAAAGCCTACGCGCTTACTGTTGACACCGTTATCGTCAGTGATGTCATTACGGGGTCTACCAATTTGCCATAAAGCTGAATCTAAACAGTAATTGCCACGGTCGATGTCTTCGTCAACGTGAAGTTTTTGCCACGCAACAAAAATTGTTAGTGGGGGTTTTCGCACTGTTGGTTTGAAAAAACCTGCACTCCTCTCCACACTATCCAAGCCACCGCCGTCCTTACTAGCAACACGGGCCAGAAAAAGAGCTAGTTGAATTAAACTATTGTCTGAGATCTCCGTTGAGGGAAAAGGACTGCTCACGAAGCAGATATGAACACTGGTGCAACTCCTTCCTCGCTCACCACCAGTGGAATTCCAGTATCCTAAGCGGCGATAGGCTGTCCTCCTGACTCCGTCATCGTCCTGCTGTACACCCTGCTCGAGCGATTTCAGTGCACCCAATCAGCTCTCGCCCCAGCTATATTCGCTGCTCTGTGCCAATGGCGCAAAAAAGAAAGCGTTGTGCGGTGGAGCACGGTGGCAGTAGCTGTATCATCTTAAGGTGGCCAGATGTTATCACGGACGGTTCGCAGCCTTTCAATTACATCTAGTTTTTACTATTGCTGTTATGTCTCTAAAGTTGTAGTCAGTGTAACTCATTACTAGTTATATTTCCCTGCTTGTTTGTATATATTATAACCTGCCCAACACGTGCTCGCTCACACCTTTCGGTGTTCTGAATTGTGATACTATTTTCTTGCAATGTATCACGGCGTTTATAAAAAGAATCTTCTCTTTGATTTTGTGACCCATTATTCTTTTCGCTGCCATATCGGGGAAATGTGGTCCCCAACGACACCCATTTTGCAGTGGTAATTCACGAAGCATACATTTTCCTGCGGCTTTTCTCACATTTTCCTGCGGATGGAAATTGTGTACACGTACTGGACAAAAAGTCCATCTGATGTCTTCGCCTGTTGCTTCTCGCCAATAAATCCCAATTGATTCGTCGGCAAAATCTTAGACCCCCCCTATGTGACGGTATTTACCCATTTGTATAGGCATGCAAAAACCTAGCGTTACGAAGAATGTGATAAAATTTGCATCCTTCAGAGTCGGTTCGGCAGTGCAAAACGACAGTACTTGTGGTTGTGATACGGTTGTAAAAAACCTTTACTGCCCTAATATTTGCCCCGCAATGCTACTAATCAATGTATCCATCATAAATCGATATATCAATCAATCAATCAATCAATCAATCAATCAATCAATCAATCAATCAATAAACTATTTATTTTCTTCTTCTTTGAGAAGAAATGTCTGCATAGGCACTATGTTGATCAAAAGTATAAAGAAGTGCTTCCGTCAGCTTTTCTTGTGTGCTGTGCCCGCACGTGGCGACACGGCAAAAGCGTCTTCAGCAGCAAGAGCACTTCGGAAGAGCGGATCGAGTTACCACTCCGAAGAAAGTGTGTCCCCAGCTTGTTACTGGTCTTCGATTGCACCTTATTTCGGCAGTAACCAAAATTATTACTTTTATACTTTTTATTATTCTATGCCTTACACATTCCGGTGCTTTATTGAATGTATAAGCGGCATTAAAAATTCGCTGTCTCGTAAGGTGTTAGAAACGCAAATTTACGGGGACAGCCTGAGTGGCGACGCATCTACGACATGCAAAAGATTTACTTTGCTCCAGGTTATCTTTGTATTATCACATAGCTTCTCTGTTCTGCTTACGTACTCCAGTTCTCCGTATTGAAATGTATTTCGTTTATTTCTATTATTCATTTCATCGTCTTAAATAAATGCCCTGCTTAACTTAGTGCTCCCCACATTTTGCTGAGTCATCTTGCTTGAATTCCTCCATTTATATTGCAGACTAACTCCTCTTTTTGGTTACTCAACTAGTATATTATTGTCGTAGTCTATTTTAATATGCTGATTCACCGACTTCAATCACTGTCATATAACGAATATCACTTTTATTATCATTATTTCACTCACACCTCCACTATCTGACTAGTCCTAATTGGTTTTATCCCACAGTTCACAGTTATTGCCCCCCATTCACTTTGACATATGCTTGTATAATTTCGATCACACCTGCACTATCACACGGCCCTAATTTGTTTTATTTCACATTTATTCCCCAAATTCACATTGATATAAGCTGAGCCCCTTAGTCTTATTCTTCGATTCACGTTGGTTCTTAAAATTTCGCTTGGATTCGTCTTAGTTAACTTTTCCCTCCGACCTCACCTCGATCAATCTTACTTCATGTTCAGTTCTTGTCACTCACTTCGATTTGTTTTATTTATTTTGATATAACCTAAGTGACTTCCTCATGCGGTTTATTTACCCTTGATTATTCTGAACTCACATTGATATCCCTTTATTTGATTTCTCCTCCATCCTAATTTACGTGAATCCAGCTGAACTCGCTTTTGGTTGTTTTGAATCAGTTTTATTCATCTCAGTTTACTTTGACACAGCTTGCTTCTTTGAGTACCCCCTTTAATCAACTTTAAATCAGCCACAATAATTTATTTCCTCTTATTTCGCATTACCTCTTCTCCTGTCTCTTCTCTTGGAGAGAAGAACCGCGCGTGCCGAGCAGCGGTAACGACTCAGACAATAGGTGGCGGTGGTGAAGAGGAGTATATGTGGGTCTGT
Source organism: Haemaphysalis longicornis (assembly GCF_048455015.1). Classification (NCBI taxonomy): domain Eukaryota; kingdom Metazoa; phylum Arthropoda; class Arachnida; order Ixodida; family Ixodidae; genus Haemaphysalis; species Haemaphysalis longicornis. The sequence continues at coordinate 60,828,746 of NW_027526385.1, read as the reverse complement.
AACCATGCTTCCTAAGTAGTTCGCAATGCTTCGCTGTACAACACACAGTTCGGGAAACCGCGAATACAAGTACCAAGCTTACAGCGATCCCCTTAAAAACCGGCTTCCCCTCTAAACGGAAATTTACTGCTGTGAAGACGTTTTATCAGGCCTAACGTAACACATATAAAAAAAAATGTGGGTGATCCCTCTTTCATAGGAATAGGTAAAACACGAAAGTGAAATGTGTCTTCGCAGGATCAGAGAGAGAGAGAGAGAGAGAGAGAGAGCGAGAAAGAGAGCGTGAGAGAGAGAGAGCTCTTTATTAGAGAAGAAATCCGAGTTGTTGGCCTGAATGGTAACACCGACAAGCTACTCTGCGGGGGAATGGGTAGGGGAGGACAAAAAAGGCACTATAGATAACAGGGCAGAAGAAAGAGAAGAGAAGAGGAAAAAAAGCCATTCATACTCAGCTTGCTCGCTCAAAATTCCGACCTCTCAGGAACCTAGGAAAACCACTTAAGGAAAGTGATATTTGGCACAAAGTTAGAAGTCAACGTGATGATAAAAACACTAAACGAATTTTTCTGGATTCTGAATATTGTTTGTCTAATTTGCTGTCAAATCTTGCTCCCCATGCATTTCTAGTGGATAGTTTCCATGGCCTAGGAACCTTGTCACGGAACGTGCGCGATTTGAAACTGTGCATAAAGCACGTTTTCACCCCAAATATAAGCTGTGCAAAAGGAGGTTACATTTAGCTAAACAAATACAGAGCAATAACTGTTGAAATGACTGGCATGGGCGGAAAAGCTGCACATGGGTGTTTATTCTGCATCGATATGAACTTGTACATCGTTATTTATACTTCGTCGGTATGGCACCGTCAGACACATCAGCATTACACACTGGATTGCACTCACAGGAGCGCTGCGTAAACCCGAATGAAACTACACGCGCTCCCAAAACTACGCGAACGACACCTAAAGGGTTGCAAGGGAAGCTTTTGTTGAACTCACGGTCCGCTGCAGCAAATAAGCATGATTTGCGGGGCTGGCTTCTGGGTGTGCTTGGCGAGTGACGACTGGCCAGCCGCTTTGGCAGATGTGCGACCACTGCGTTGCTGCTGCGTGGAGTGTGCGGCCGACGATTGGTTTGCGACGAGGTCAGCTGGCGCCAACTGTCGGCGCTCATTGGCATCGTGAAGCACTACTTCGCTTCACCTCTTTTAGACGGCAGCCCCATCGAAATGGAGGAGGTTATACGAAGGATATATAGCGCGTTAATTCCGTTGTCTGCACTTCAGCTCACAGCGCAATAAATTTTAAAAAAGCTCCCTCTTCCTCTTCAGCGACGCCGACAGCCTCTTGGAGTCGGTGTCGCCATAACCACTACCGATATGTCGAGAGTGTGGAGGGCGGTCGACTGCAATATGAGACTGGCAAGTGCCTCGACGAGATGCCGCAGAACTTCGTTCCGGCCGACACGCAACTCTTGCAGGCGTACCATTTCGGTGAGTACGGTCAAGATGTCCGCTCGGATGATGTTGCAATCGGGTAACGTATTGACGTTTAGGATGCGCAGACTCTTGTTTTCTCGAAGAGCCCTCATGGCCAGTTCACGGATCTTGTTCAGGGTTCCCCCTTCGAAGACGGCGTCAGACAGGTCGAGGATGGTGACCCAGTGGTGCGACGAAAGTAGAGCGTGAAAAAGATTCACGCATCACTACTGCGTTGTTCCTGCTGCCAGCCGATGCCATCATGGCTCACTCGGACCAGCGACAGTTCACCGGGCACGTCCACCTCTTGCAGCTGCATGCTGATGTGCCAAAGGACGCGGTTCCAGGAGGAGAGTTGGTGGAACCGTTGACACAAAGGAGCGTTGGCATCCTCGCTGGCGGTACAGGGCAGTGTGTGGGCGACACCGGTGCGAAGCTCTCTTTCATCGGGAGCGGTCTGCTGACGTTGATGAACCTGTTCAAGTTGAGGAACCGGCTGTCGGCTCTCGGCGTCAGAAACGACGACCAGTGGAGGTGGACTCTTATCCGTGGACGAAGATTACCTCGCGAAGAAAACTGCTCCGTCGAAGAAAGGATGGCTTGATTTGTTACGGAAATGCAAGGGACGGACTGCGTCCGGCCTATTGTCGGGTGGAAGCGCTTGGTTACAAAAACGGTCTCTGAGCGTTTCAACCCTTCATGCACCCCTAAATATCCTTGGTGGCTACTAAGAGCGCATGCGCAAATACTGCTCAGATGACAATCTTCGCCTTCTTATCTTTGAGTAACGGCTTCACTGCTGATTTCTTTCATAATGTCGTAGCGGAAGGTTGCCCTTTCTGTAAACTTAGATAAGTTCACGGTAGTTCTCCTGCTACTTTGGTTCAAGTCTACCAGCAACGCAGATAACTGAACCTACCCGAAGTAAAACCTAAATGCTTTCGCAGTATGCTCGTATGCTCTGGAGGCAAGGCGGTATCAGGCGAAGAAATCCTGGAATCAAGTTTCAGATAGAAAATTGTTTCAACATGCCAGAAAAACGGGAAATTAAAATGTTGCAGATCACATCTACGTTTAGCCCTTAACATGCGTGACGCGATAGCGCTACTTTGGCGTGGAGGGAGCGGAATCGGATTGCAGACCGTGCATTTACCGTTAATTTGTTCCAAGCGCTGCAGCAACGACTTGGTTGATTGTAGGGTTATATACGCTGGCGCAACGCAACCGATCAGGCGTCGTGTAGTGGAGGGTTTTCGGTTAATTTAGACCAGCTGGGGATCTTTGACGTGCGCCGAAATCTCGCACACACGCGCGCTGCTGCGACGAGAGCTAGTGTAGGCGAAACGATTTTTAATCACTGGGGCACAGGAAAGGCAGACGCAATTTACGCTCATGGGACGTGAGATTTTCTGCGACTTTGCGCCATTGGCTTCGCCGATTAAGGCCACGGTGAAGGTGGTTTTTTTACATTTGGACTTTTGGCTTCAGCTTTCCCTAAAAGACACCTAGCGAGCTTATTTTCTTCGCCAAATTATCGGAACAGCCCCCCGATAATGCGGGTATGGTGTTTAGTGGCCACTTTGTAGCAGACCTCTAGATTTGTGATCCTAGGTAACTAGGAAGTTAACTAAGATTAATTACGAGAAAGCGTTTAGAGGTCCCTTTGTCGCGGAAGTCACCAGATTTCTGATCTTAGCTAACTAGGAAGTTAACTAAGACTATGAGGAAGCATTTAGTCCGTACACATCGTGTCTTAGCTGTAGAAGCATTAAAAATTACACCATCTTCCCGTAGGGGAACCCTGAGTAGTATGCGAAGCAGCCATGGGTACGACTGAAGTTCCCCTTAGTTTTCAGTTCGTCGTTTCCGTTGACGTTCAGCTTCGCGTGCCTTCATTGTATCAGTAGCTTCTTGACGTAACCTGAATGAGTGAAGGACATAAGGCGCGTTCGTAACGCATGCTTCCATCTGGGTTTGTAGCACAGTGGGAAGAGCGCCACGTCCAGAGGGCAACACCTTTGTCTGTACCACAGGTTTCGTACATATAGCCTTATCTTGCTTCGACCGAAAAACATTTGAAGAAAACTATTGTGTCATTCTGAAGTATTGACCATATATTTTGACCTCAACGTATTTGTGACAAGTTTGAGTCTTCATTTTTGAGAGGTAATCAGTTCAAGTTAAACTCAGTGTTATAGACAAGGGTGTTGCGCACTGTACCTCCCGTTGCGGCCATAGAGTCGTGGGATCGAAAACGGGCGCCGCCTAAATATTTCTTTTTATAGTGGACTGCACTGACGTCAGCCCAAACGCTTACGGGGCTGAAGATACGCGCATGCGCAGTAGAGTGCGGACGGCGGACAACAACGACAACGAGGGAGGGAGGGACACAGCCCCGAGCATGAGACGCTTCGCATCTAAAAAGTAGGGAATGGAGGAAACCTACATAAGACTTCTAGAAGGCATATACAAGAAATGCACGGGCAAGATAACCTCCATCAGCACAGCTATAAATTTCCGATCCGGAAGGGAGTAAGACAGGGAGATACCATCTCCACAAAACTATTCGGAGATGTCTGGAGGATGTATTTAGAAAGCTTCACTGGGAAAACACAATATTAAGGGTGAACAGGGAATAGTTGAGACATTTGAGATTTTCGGGCGACACAGTATTTCCTAGTGACACTGCAGAACACCTGCAAACAATTCTTGAGAAAATACAATAAGAAAGCCTGGCCATGGGGCTAAAAAAATATATGTATAAGTCTAAAGTAATAAGAAAAAAGCCTGTCAAAAGCCCCCTCTTCAGCTCAGGAAACCAAACGCTAGACGAAGAAAAGAATATAACTACCTCTGACAGATGTCTAGTGCTGCCCCCAACCACGAGAGAGAAATCCGGCGCAGAATTGGCATGGGATGGGGAGCACTCGGCAAGCCCCCCTACCCACCTCCCCCAGATAAGGAACAGTGAGCTACTTCATCACTCCAAATAAAAATCTACATTCAGTGCGCACTGCCGGTGGTGACGTCCGGAACGGAAACTTGGCGCCTTAGTAAGCAACTAGAAAGCAACAGGTCTGCTTAACGGGAAATGGGACGAATAATGTTAGGAGTAACAAACAGGTACATAAAACAAGCTACAATTATCAGAAAACAAACTAGAGTAGAATATATCATAGTTCAAATAAAAAAGGGAAGTACCTGAGGTGACAATGTATTAAATGAGGCGAGCCGACAACCGGAGGACAATGAGGGTGACAGAGGGGATACGAAGGGATGGGTCTAAAAGAAGGCGAAGGCCATTGACATGATGGAGGGATGAAATAAAGAAATTCGGGGGTAAACAGTGAACGGTAGCTGCGCAGAACAGGGGAAGAGAGAGAGAGAGAAAGAGCCTTTATCGCAGCAGGAAGAGGCTAAGTCAAGTGGGGGAAGCGGGAGCAGAAGGTTGGGTGTTTGTAGCTTGGGGCATCTTGCAAACGGACAGTTCAAACCTAAGCTGGTTGGAAGGCTGAAGAGGACGCGTGGGGTGAGGAGAGCAGGCTCATGGTTCTAAACTGCTTGCGCTAGACCGATTTGTAGAGAGTGTAGGGTTCCAGTCGATGTATGAGTGGGAGGCATTTGGAGGAGGGTTGAAGTTTCTGTTACGCGTAAATTCCGGACAGTGCTAGATTAGGTGCTCCTTAAAGCACTTCCTCGTGTTCGACTTTCACTCCTCCGTCCATCCGCAGATACGCATCCGACGGACTCATTCGAAGCCATCGAGATTCTACAAAGTCGCACGTCGACCAATACCATGTCGAACAGAATCCTCCCATCGTCCCACAGTGGATCTGAGTAGGCTGATTAGGATAATGATAATATTTATGATTATGGTGATGATCATGGCTCGAGATGTGGTCGTGAAATGGTGCGGCTGCAGTCTGTTGCTCAGTTAAAGCACGATGGTGATAGCGGCAGTGTTTTAAGTGGTTATTTTCTATTGTCATTGCCTGAATGAATCTTTTCGTTTTTTATAACACCCACACGAAAGGTGCGAGAGACTGTACTTATTGATTTAATGAAAGTTGGTGAAAGGGTACCCGTAAAAATGGCGGAAAACAAGGGTAGAATCCGAAGTCCAGCGTTCCAGCATTAGCTGAGGCTGATCTTGAGGTGCCAAGGGGTCCAGACTCAAGGACAGTCTCCCATGTGTAGATGTTATAGCAATATATAATGTTTGAGTTGAGTATATCTTTGAATGAGTATTACCTTGAATATGACCAGGTTTCAAAAATAGCGAGGGTATTTTCAACCGTTTAGCACAGCTTAGTGTTAATGTCTCGCGCTTCCTTCCTTATATCGTCCAATCTAGACTTGTAAATTTATGTGTTTGTATCCTGCGTAAAGTTTTCGCTTTTTCGGCGTTGAGATCCCCATGTGTTGCATAGGACGATGTTCCTGCGCATAGGAGGAGACATTCTTAACATTTTCCCAGTTGGGCAAGTGTTGTAGTCATGGATAACAGGAGGCATGGTAATCAGGTTTGCGTGAAGCTTCGTCGTTTGCGTCGTTCCTTTCAAAACCCTTTTTTCACGGTGTCGATGGGATGGGAACTTTCATTATTGTGGATTTAGCAATCACCCTCAAAGTTTAGGCACAATGCCTGCATCGAAGAGATAATGGCCTTTCGATCGCGTGTAACGACTCTTAAGTATCTATTTGATAGTTCGGCGATCACCTAGAGGAGTTAAGATTTTTATTACTGTGTCTAGAAAGGTAATTAACTCATAGCAATGCCATGCAAATCCCCTAAGACAAATGTTGCCTTCGTCATTTCGAAGGTTCCGCCGTCGGCGTGTACCGTGTTTTCATACTTCTGAAACTTCCTTTGAAGGAATTTTATCCGAGCTCGTCGCCCGTCCTTCTGTACGTTTGGTATTTTTGTTAGAGGCTGGGGCTGTTGGCGTCTTCTTCTGCCCTCGTCGTAATCGTTGTCTCATGTAGTCGCGGCCCTCAAACACCCGAAAACTCGTTTACGCCTCGCACTAGAACAGTTCGTGTACTAAAAAACCACCGGGGCACTCGTTAACGCCCGGCGCTAGAGAGTTTCGTGCTTCAAAGCACGACTTTTACAGCAAAGCTGTATACCTCTACCACCCAACGGTTTCATCCCCATTGGCAAAAACGTCAGGGAGCCAAGAATACACTTCCAAACTGCATGCTTCGCCCCTCCCCAGGTTTCTCATTAGTGTAGTTGGCCCGGGATGTTTTCTTAGTTGGATGGATTCTATGTATAGCGGATGAATCGGTGACCTATCCTTCATGCCGTCCAGCTGTATCCTCTATTGCGGTGCGGGATATATTCTATATGGATGGATGCTTCCCTTTTTTAGGTGAGATGCCCCTTAAGGGCTTGTGCTGTCGGCGTCGTATGTCGTCGTAGTTGTAACCGTCGTCTTATGTAGTCACGGTACTAAAACACCGGGACACTCGTTTACGCATTGCGCTAAAACTTATCGCTAACTAAAAAAACACCGGGACACTCTACGCCTCGCGCTGGAACGCGTCGTGCTTCAAGAACATGAGACTTTTACATCAAAGCTATATACCTCTACCCCCAATGGTTTCATTTCCGTTGGCACAGACACCACGGCGCCAAGAATACACTTATAGACTGCATGCTTAGCCGCCTCAGGTTTCACGTTTGTGGAGACAGCCGTCGATTTATCCCCAGAGGCTAAGACAGCACACGAGTGAAAAACACGCTTCACAATGGGAGAGCCAAGACGCAAAGACAGCCATCGGACTAACAACAAATGTTATTGAAAGAACTGTTATATATACTTTTTCAGCCAAAACTACGTAGACGAAAAAGGCTCACAACCTCACACTCTGAAAACGAGATCGAAACAAAACTCCCTCTCGCACATTTGTCATCCCAGGCCCGAGTCAATAACCGCAATTTCTTTACTAGATCATACCTCTGAAGACTCACTAAGAAATTTTTCTCCTCCTGTGCTGATCAAAAAAGGCTCTATGAGTTCTAGTTAGTTCTTCGCTGCACCCTTCCCCACAACGAACACTCTCTAAATACAGAGTGTAATTGCGCTCACGCACGAACTGCAACAAGTTGCTCTTTTCGCCATTAATGAGGCCCCGGCAGTGCTCGTTCATATGGTGGTTAACACACCGGGCCGTCTGGCCGATGTACACCCTATCGCATGACGACGGAATCGAATATACAACCCCTTCGCGAATTCATGGAATTCGGACAGGCTTTGCGTATGACAGGTACCTTTCTTGGGCTCGTGTGTGTCACTGCGAGCACACAAGCCTTAAAGCTTTTTGGGGACCGAAAATACCAAACGAATTCCGTGCGTTAGTGCTACTGTTTTTAAGCTTTGTGATAGAGCATGGCAATAAGGCATTACAACTGTTTCCTTTCACACATTCTCACGAGATTTTGGCGTTCTTGGGGTTCTGATGGAATGTTTTAACTTTATCGACAGGTTTTCTGCCACTGCTTCCAAAAGGTGTGTGGGAAACACGGCAACTGTCAGGCGTTCCACCCGTTGGCCGAAGCTATGCTCAGTAGAGTGAACACAGCTCCTCCTCAGAGAATTTTGGAAAGACAGGTTGGCATTGCTTCATTTTACGAGTTTCGAGTGCTCTGAGTCGAATGGCAAGGGGCCTTTCTTAGAACGCCGTTCGTACATAAAACAAACGTAATCTTTATTGCCAAAAGGTTACTGTAGCATGTTTTTCACTGGTGTGTTCCCCGAGCAATATAAATACAGGCCCATACTTTCGCTACTCGCAGGTACTCCTCTGCGCTAGGAGAGTGGCCTCTCCGATTATTTAAGGTTTTTATGAGACATAATTTAGAACCTGTGGGGGATCAGGGAAATACAAATGTAGGCTGCCCTATATGCTTTTGTGCTAATCTCGCTTATTTCGCGTTCGTGAATGCGGGTAAATGTTTGCTATGCCAGCCTGACCTACATCCGGCTCATGATCAATGCCTACAAAAGTTTCGTCGTTTCCTTTTGCATTCCTGCTCTTCTTGTGTAACGGTGTGCTACAATGATGGCTAATTATTGAAGTGTTTTCTGTATTGCAGCGGTTGTTCGATTTGCTCTGCCCCTTCTCTATTGGGTTATGCTGATGAGTCTTACGTGATGGTTTTCTGAAATCACAAGGTGAACTGTTTCTAGGTTTTGTAAATGGGCCATGTCACGCCATTCATCATTCGTCTTACAGAGCTTCCACAGGGACTGCCCCGCGAAAAAATCCCAAAAGTCATTTTAAATTCTTGTAATTACTAGCCATATACTCTGTTTTATCTTTTACTGGGGCGATATAATCGCTTTTGTGGTGTTTAATCTGAGTTTTCTTAAATTTCAGAGATCCTAGCCTTTATGTTTTCACTCATTTTATTTAGGTGGCACAATGTGAGCTAGCACCAGTGTTTGTATCGGCTGGTGAGGCGCTTTGGTAGTGGTGAAAGTTGCAGACACGTGCCGATCGCTACCCAGGGTGCGTAGAACGAACTTCACTGCGCATGCGCGGCACCTGAGTAAATACCAGATCTCTTCATTTGTCTCAGTCATTGTCTCGGTCGTAGTCGCAAAGATGTTTAAACGGTCTGCACTCTTTAATGATGCCGTATATGGTGGTGCAGCCCTTATAAACAAGCAGGTTGAAAGCGTCATCTGAAGAGAGAGACGGCTCTTTATTGAAAAAGCAGAGAGTTTCCCGGCGTTTGCGATCGCCTACATGCTTCTCTGCTGGGGGTCGGGGATGTAGGGAGAACAGGCCCTAGAGAGAGGTGGGCAGAAAAAAAAACAAAAGCAAACAAAAAACGCTGGCGTGGCTTGGCGGGCTTGGCGGACTACTTTTCAGATTGTGTCACAGAATTTGTCACAGAATTTACAGTTTGGAAATTTGGCCAATGTCCTCCAAATATGAAAACAAACTTTTTAGGGCCTGACGCTGCTTCGAGGGGCGAGTCCATGGTCCTAAGATGGTCTTCAAAGTTACCGGTCCTTGATCTAGGCGTTCAATATCTTCAAGAAAACGGGATCTTGGTGTCAAGTAGGTCACACATTCTAATAAAATATGTTCGACAGTTTCTATGGAGGAACAGTTATCGCAGTACGGGTTGGTTGTCAGTCCGAGGCGAAAGAGGTAACTCTTGGTGTAGGCCGAGTTCAGTCGTCATCTCAATTCCTTTCCGCACATAGCCTACTTTGCGAGTTTCTGACGTGTGGCATCTATCTTGTGACATAGAGCAATGCCATCCTGAATATAGCCGATGTGTGACTCCATCGAGATTTTGGCATGGGAAGCACGTTTTTTCGTGGCTAGTTCGTGGCCAACAAGCTTTTGCAGGATTTCCAGGTTTCCCAGCTTGTCAGGTCTGCTTCGTTCGTTTGAAACCAACCATAGATTGGCTGTGTCCTTGAGGTAAAATATTACGTTGGCCAGCACCTACGTTGCGTCCCATCTGTTATGAGCGCTCACACGCTCGTAGATGCTAATCCAGTCATCAACGTCAGCGCCATCAGTGCAAGAGTAGGGGCTGTGATCGCAGGGATAGGTGAGGACCATAAGTGGCATGGCCGGCCAGAGGGCTCCGTCGAGTGCCAAAATTTCCGTGCCAACCTGGCATCCACTGCGCAGCTTCGTGTTTGTAGTAGCAGATCTTGCAATGCGAGAGGGCCAGGATAGGGAACGCTCCGCAATCCTCTTTATCTGCACAGCGCACAAATGAGGTTACTGTGCGCTGTGCTCACAGTAATCGAGGCCGGCGCTCCGCTTTAAGTCTTGATGTTGAAAACCTTTTTTAGTCTCTACCGCATAAACAAGTTTTTGTCTCTCTGAAAGAATGTATCACAATCAAGCTATACATATACATGGATAAAAATCTTAAATTCATCCCAGATCATTTCCCGACAAATTTTTATTCATCACAGGCCTTAACAGGACACGGAAGATTTCCGTTTTATTTTTTTGCGATTTAGGATCACAGAACATTCACAATGTAGCTGCAAAAGAGAAGCAGAAAATTTTGATCATTATTTAATAGATTGCCATCTATTGACTAAAGAAAGGAGAGAGTTAGCTAAAACTTTGGAGAGAATATAGTAATAGGAAACCAGAAATCATAAAGAATGAGGATACAAGAGAGATACTCGAAAGAATGGTTTATAGGAATAATATGAGTTCATTTTACAGAGGTAGGAAGGTATACTACTAGTAACATTAATATAACCCAATTACAAGACGTGACATGATACGGAGATGGGGTAGAAAGGCCATTTTGGTGGGAATTCTTCCGCCTTCATTTCCCATCATGCCCTTGGTGCATCACAACAACATATCATACCAACAGCGACGAGACACATAAGACAAATCACAGGGAAAAACTACTCAAGCTGCAAGATGCAGGATAAATCAAATTAAGCATTTTAAGCAATATTCTTCAAGCCCAAAGGAACAATTCTTCAATCAACTCTCAAGACCAGAGCAAGAGCATGAAGAACGAAGAACATTTCTGTTACCACTATTATATTTTATTAGTTTATTTTAAACCCAATAAAAGCTGACTGAGCCTGCCCGTTCCTAAAGCTGTGGTGGAGCTGATCGTGATCTCTCAGTCATTTCTTCTTCTTCTTCTTTTTCTCTTTCTTTTTATTTATTTCCATCTTTTCATATCATATCTATAACTTCTTATTCTTTCTTCTCTTTATTTCCGTTCCCTTTCCTTCTCCTGAGATACATCTGTGGTGCAGGCTGGGCTCTCTTGCCCATCTCACACTCTGTCTACAACGGCGGTGGGAAAGGGGGGGAAGTCCGACTGCCACCTGCTCGTGGACCCCCCTGCCAGCTGGCTGGGCAAAGGCGGTTTCGGCTGTCTAGCTTTGGTCGGTTGCTAACGGAAGCGGCGGGTGGGAGCCAGGTCTCACACGGCGATGCAAAGCCCAAAGTGAGTGGCAGTGACTCCCTGGAACTGTATAGGCCAGTTCCAGCCCCAGAGCCGATGCTGGACGTGGAGGCAGGCCCGGAGAGCCTAGGTGGCTACCGAGGTTGGCTCTGGGAACTTGGAAAAAAGCGGTGAAAAAAGCTCCTCTATTAAAGGGAACGCCGCAGTCACCCCACGCGGCCACGACTGCTCGCTGCCCTCACGAAGGTTCCTGGACAACAGGATTCAGGGCCTTCCCTGGAAGCTAATGGTGGCCACCTTCTCTGGCCTTTAGTAGCGACCAGTCTAGTAGGCGAGCACTTGCTAGGACCGAGGAAAGAGGGGTTAGTCCGTTCCTTAGAGAATCTTCTCGTTCTTAGTATTTATTTATTTATTTAGATTACAATCAACGCCATAAGGCGTTTGAGAGGGGAGTGGTTAGTTACAATACAGTCATGACAAAAGCAGTCATGACAGGCATTACATAGGTTACTAGAGTGGCTTCTAAACATACAATTATAGCTGACGCATAATAAGGGAAGAATAGAAATGACAAATTTGCTTCAAATTAAACAATCTTAGCTAATGCGCGAGGGAGGGAAGGGACAACAAAATAACCTATAAATATACAATATTAGCTATAGCATGTTTGAATAACTCCTGATCAATAATGACAGCTGTTGATGAAGGAAGGTCGTTCCATTCTACCGAGGTTCTGGGTATGAAGGACTGAAAAAATGCATTGGTTCTTGACGATGGTATTCGAACTTTATTAGCATCATCCAGAGGAGACGAGATAAAATAAAATGGGGAGGCAAAATAAGCTGATGACGTAGGTGTGGGAGATGACAAATTTTATGGGACAAACAGTGACGCAAAAATTTCCGTCGGCAAGATAACGTTGGTAGTTGAAGGCTACTTTTCATCAAAGATATGCTAGCAGTGTGGTTATAATTGGAGGTAATGAAACAAACATAAATATTTTGAACGATTTTAAGCGACTGTGTTAAAGTAAGAAAACTCTAATCCCACACGGATGCGGCTTACTCGAGCTTAGGACGAACTGGTGTTTTGTACATTAGAAATTTAAGTGATGATGAGGCCTTTGAAAAGTTGCGTCGGAGGTATGTTAACGTGCGGTTAGCATTGGAAATTACATACTCGGTGTGATTGGTCCATGTTAAATTGGCTGAAATGTGAACACCCAGGTATTTGTAAAATGACACATGATCTAAACGGGGGTTATTAATAGAGTAAGTAGGTAACTGGTGAGCTGTTCTGGCGACACGTAAGTGCTTACATTTGTTAGAGTTAAGTTCCATGAGCCAAGTTTTGCCCCAGGAAGAAATAGCGTTAAGATCAGATTGCAAGGCGGTTATGTCATTGTCACACGTTATTTGTCGGTACACAACACAGTCGTCGGCGAATAAACGAATGTTAGAAGAATCGCATGCTGGCAAATCGTTAATGTAGATAAGAAAATGAAGAGGACCCAGCACTGAGCCTTGCGGCACACCGGAGTGGACTCGTGTTAGCTCAGAGTTTAAATTATTAGCGGATACAAATTGCGAACGGTTAGTAAGAAAGAACTCAAGCCAAGATAAAAGTTTGAAATTAAGGTTAAGCTGATGCAGTTTAAACAACAATAATTTGTGACACACCTTATCCAATGCGTTGGAAAAGTGAAAAAAATTGCAATTGACGGAAGAGGACTGGTCAAGAAAAGTATGCAGTTTATGGGTGAACAATGCAAGCTGCGTTTCACAGGAATACGTTTTTCTGAAGCCATGTTTTGATACAGAAAAAAAGGAATTAGATTCAAGAAATTTAACTACACTAGAAAACAATAAATATTCAATTAGTTTACACGGAATAGTAGTTAATGCAAGCGGGCAATAATTAAGGGGTGAGTGCCTGTTACCAGATTTGTAGAGTGGAACCACCTTCCCGATTTTAAACTGAACTGGAAGGACACCATGATCAAGCGACTGTTGATAAATTTTTGTTAGTATTTTGGAAGAATATGAGCAAGTACTGATCAAAAAGTCTGAACTGATCAGGTCGTAGCCAGGAGCAGTTGATGGTTTTAATGACCTAATAAGTTTTTCTACACCATAGCAATCAATGGTAATTGGTTGCATATGGCTGAGACTATAATTGCAAGGTAAGGGTAGTAGGACATGAGTAGTTTCGGAGAAAGTAGATGAAAATACGTTGTTTAAAACAAGGTATTTGCATCTAATTTGGAAGTAGGGCCGGTTCCTTTCCTCTTAGAGATGCCTGATGACTGCTGCCCGTATGAGGATGCTGGGGGCTACCTTGTGGGTGAGTAGTTGGCACCAAGAGAACATAAGACGTCCGCCGAAACCGCGGTTACCTCGCGTGAGTCCCGAAGGCCTTTCCTTTGGAGATACGCGATTGAGGTGTGCATAGTAATCGAGGCACAGCTTACCATTTCTGTCGGACAAGCTCACCGGTTCCCGAAACCGAGAACACACAAGGAGGATTAGTACCTGGGGTCTGCGAGGTGTCTCCTTGAGTAGTCGGGTGATCTGGCGGGTGTTCGTCGAGCGGCTGGTAGCGAAACGGGTCTGTAGAGGAAGTGTCGCCACTCCTGTGTAGGTTCTCCCTGTATTTGCTAGTCGGGGCCTAGCTAGTACGGAACTTACAGTGGGGTCCGCCAAATTCAAATTGGCTGTCTGATGCCCATCCTGAGCAATCAGGCCTTTATATGAGTCAGTCTTCGAAGAATTAGATAAAAAACCTTGCTGTCCACATCATCATCATCATCATCATCATCATCATCATCATCATCACCACCAGCCTATCTACGCCCACTGCAGGGCAAAGGCCTCTCCCATTATTCTCCAATTACCTCGGTCCAGTGCCAACTGTGACCAATTTATCCCGGCAAACTTCTGGATCTCATCTGCCCATCTAACTTTCTGCCGCCCCCTGCAACGCTTGCCTTCTCTATGGATCCACTCTGTTACCCTTATTGACCAGCGGCTATCGTGCCTTCGCATTACATGCCCTGCCCACGTCCATTTCTTCTTCTTAATTTCTACTATATGTCTTTAACACCAGTTTGCTCCCTGACCCACTCCGCTCTCTTCTTGTCCCTTAATGTTACACCTATCATTTTCCGCTCCATTGCCCGCTGAGTCGTTCTCAATTTAAGTTGAACCCTCTTCGTCAGCCTCCAAGTTTCTGCCCCGTAGGTGAGTACCGGTAAGATGCAGCGGTCATACACTTTCTTCTTCAGCGACAATGGTAGGCTGCTATTCATTATCTGGGAATGTCTGCCATATGCACCCCACCCCATTCTGATCCTTCTAATTATCTCTGCCTCATGGTTGGGATCTGGGGCCACAACTTGGCCTAAGTAGATATATTCGCTTACCCCTTCCACTGCCTCGCCACCTATCTCAAACTGCTGTGCTGTCCCGAGGTTATTGATCATTACTTTAGTTTTCTGCATATTAATTTTCGGGCCCACGGTTCTACTCTGTTCGCCCAGTGCGGAAAGCATGCTCTGCAATTCTTCCCCCGAGTTACTTAGCAAGGCAACATCATCAGCAAATCTGAGGTTACTGAGGTATTCTTCATTAACCTCATTAACCCTTACTCCCACCTGTTCCCAATCCAACGTTCTGAATACTTCTTGTAAGCATGCTGTGAATAACATTGGAGAGATTGTGTCTCCTTGTCTGACACCCTTCCTTATAGGTATTTTGCTGCTCTGCCTATGGAGGATGATGGTAGCTGTAGACACATTGTAGATATCCTCTAGTATTCTTACATAATGCTCATCTACCCCCTGGTTCCGTAATGCCTAAATGACTGCTAGGGTTTCGACCGAGTCAAATGCTTTCTCATAATCTATGAAGGCTATATAAAGGGGTTCAGTATACTCAGCGCACTTCTCTATCACCTGATTGATCGTGTGAATATGGTCCATTGTTGAATAACCTTTACGGAACCCTGCTTGTTCTTTAGGTTGACGGAAATTTAAGGTTGCAGAGATTCGGTTAGCGATTACCTTGGTAAATACCTTGTAGACGACTGACAGTAAGCAGATTGGCGTGTAATTTTTCAAGTCCTTCATGTCGCCTTTCTTGTGGATTAGGATGATGTTCGCGTTCTTCCAAGATTCCGGTACCATTGCGGTCATTAGGCATTGCGTATACAGGTTTGCCAGTTTTTCAAGTACAATTTCTCCGCCATCCTTCAAGAAGTCTGCTGTTATCTGATCCTAACCAGGTGCTTTGCCCCCTTTCATTTCTTTCAAAGCCTTCCTTACTTCTTCGGTCGTTACTGGTTGGGTGTCTATCTCCTCTGAAATACTGTCTCGTTCGGCATTATCCTGTATGTCCCGGCTACTGTGCAGATCCCTATAGAACTCCTCGGCCACTGTGACTATTTTATCCTTATTTGTGATGGCATTGCCTTGCTTATCCTTAAGTGCATACTTCTGATTTTTCCCCACGCCAAGACGTATTTTCACTGCTTTCAGGCTACCTCCGTTCTTTACAGCGTACTGGATCCTCTCCATATTATACTTCCGTATGTCAGCTGTCTTACGCTTATTGATTAACTTCGAGAGCTCGGCTAGTTCTATTCTGTCAGCTGCGGTAGAGATTCTCATGGTTTGCCGTTTCCTGATTAGATCTTTCGTCTACTGTGAAAGTTTGCCAGTATCCTGTCAAGCCATAGTGCCCCCGACTTCTACTGCACACTCCGTGATAATGCGTGTAAGGTTGTCGCTGGCTTCCTGTGCCGTAAGCTCGGCTTCCTCGTTAAGGGCGGAATATCGGTTCTGCAGCGCGATCCTGAATTCTTCTACTTTACGTCTTACTGTTAGCTCATTTATCGGCTTCTTTAGTACTAGCCTGTTGCGGTCCCTCCTCAAATCTAGCCTAATTCGAGATCTTACCATACGGTGGTCACTACACCTTACCCTTCCGAGCACTTCTACATCCTGCACGATGCCAGGGTTATCGCATAATATGAAGTCTATTTCATTTTTGTGCTCCCCATTCGGGCTCCTCCAGGTCCACTTCCGACTGTCCCGTTTACAGCAGAAGGTATTCAATATGCGTAGGTTATTCCGTTCTGCAAACTCAACTAGTAGGTCCCCCCTGCTATTTCTACAGCCCAGACCATAGTTCCCAATTGCCTTGTCTCCAGCCTGATTCTTGCCTACTTTAGCATTGAAGTCCCCCATAACTACGGTATAGTGTGTTTTTACTTTAGTTATTGCCGATTCCACATCTTCATAGAAGCGTTCTACTACTTGGTCGTCCTGGCTGGATGTGGGCGCGTAGCCCTGCACCACCTTGAGCTTGTACCTCTTATTGAGCCTAATTACAAGACCTGCTGCCCTTTCGTTAATGCTATAGTATTCGTCTATGTTGCCAGCTATGCTGTCCACATTCCCACCCAAACTCCCATAACCCATTCCTAATCACCCGTTTCCCTTCCCCTTCATCCCAATCCCTCCGGCTACTTTCCCAGGCGAGATCAGGGGAGTCTCCCCGGGCCTTCTCTCCTGGCTGTGGTGTCACTAAGGGCTCTTCCCCCTTTTGTTTATTTCTACTTCGGTGGCTAAAAACATCTTTTTCCCCTCGGCCAATTCTTTTATATATTATTGGTTTAAGCCTGCGATACTTAGTGGTGCGGGCAGAGGCAGTTATTTTATGTTATTTTACATCGCCTCAACCTATATTTCTGTCTACAACGGCCAGGTTAAGTTTATGCAAAGTTGCGGGATTTCGGGGATTCTTTTCTGGAGCTTCTGCGTTTCAGCTTAGAATCAGTTATTGTAGGATGGTGTGACAGTGGCTATGTGAAGAGATCTGGAATCTGTATAGGTTGCAAAGTTCCTTACCTTGTTAGTGACATTTTCTTTTCTCATGTTGACGTGTATTGGAACGTGACTTGGAGGGTTTGGCAACTAAAACTTTCAGGTACTTTGAAGATTACCTAGTATTTTGTGGAATATATGACCCTACAAGAAAAATGGTAGAAATTTTAAAAGCGTTCAAACGCCGTGCATTTGGGCTGATCTTTACGTGTACTGCGCTAAAAGAAAGAACAATGCAGTTTTTGGACAAGTTGTTAAATTGGAGCAGAATCATGTACGTTGGCTCTGTAGCCCGCGATCGAATCAGCCTTTACTGAACGCTTCATCAGCACGGTCTAAGATTGTAAAATATGGTATTGTTATCAACTGCCTCAGGTCGGCCATTTGCAAGTCATTTCACCAAATTGAGTTCACCAACTTGAGTCTAGCTTTGGTGAACAGTTAGGTCGACCCAAAAAAATGAGCAGTGGCTTAGCTCGGCTATGCCAGCATATACGTCGAGTGAGCTAAGGTTCCGCAATCCAATGCGATCCCAGTCAAGTACAGTCCAGTCCAGTACCGTCCAGTCACTGCTCCTCGCGCATGCACAGCTTGGCTCTCCAGGAGCGGCACGAAACGGCTATCAAGCGGCTCCGGTGCCAGTGCGTCTGCCACGGCTATGACGTCACTCTTATGGAATGCGCATACTGGCGAACGTGCAGACCCAATTTTCTACACACCCGTACTCCAGTTGATCCAATCCAACTTAATCCAATCCAAATCCAATCAAATCCAATGCCCCTCGCGCTTGCGCTGAACGGCCCTTCAGGCTCCACGCAAAACTGCTCAACCTCAGCCAGTGTAGCTTACGCTACGAAATGCTGCTACGGTGATGGAGTCATTGGGTAAGCCTGTCTTCAGTTGTTGGATTCGGTGAAGAAAAACTTGTCCCCCGCTTGTGATGTGAAGAAAAAGAAGGAAAAGATTGTTGTAATCTCGTACCTGCAGAATCTATCACACCGCTTCAAAAAAGCGGGAAGCACATGTAACATCAAGGTGGTGTTTTAAGCCAAAATTAAGCTAAACTGCATCTGTCACGAGGTTGCGGGTTCGATTCCCGGCCGCGCTGGCCGCTTTTCTGATGGAGGCGAAAGGCAAAAATTGGCCGCGTATTTGCTCCTTTCGTTGCAAATGCCGTTAAAGACGATAGTCGTTATCGGCTTTTGCAAAGCAAATGCCTCCCTTCGCTTTCCCGCTCACCTCTCATGTTGTTCCTGTTGCGTCGCGCTCCTCCCAAGGTAAAGACGCCAAAGGTCTGCCTAAATCATTTTAAATTTCCCGCGTTCCACTGCTCGAAACCGGGTGTCTCGATGCGTACGCTGCCGTACGGCGAAGACGCGCATTAATCGAGGCGCCCTACTTCAACGTTTATAGAACCGCGTTTCCTTACTCGACGTGCGTTGCAAGCAGAACGTGGAACCTATCTAGTAGAACCTTGCGTAACTGTTGCCGGTTGATTTCTTAAAATGGCGCCAGAAGCTATAGTGGCGCGGGCGACAGCAGGCGACGGCGGAGTGAATTCTTTTTCTGCAGTTGATGAAGTATTTAATTTCGCAAAAGTCAAGCATGTTTGATTTTTTTATAAAGGAACACTTCAAATATCACCTCTGTAGTGATTTCTTGTCTCATATTTGCGTAATGTCTCGTTCTTCTTCAACAATGTTGACAAGTATGAACATTACACCGGACATAGACCGGTAGATTTAGCTGTGACTATATAAGACTATTGCACAGGCATTGTTTTGCTTTGGCCGGGTGGCTGAATCGAGTCACAGACAGACAGACGGACAGACATACATACAGACATACAGACAGACCAAAATTTCTGGGTTTAAGTAGCCCAAGAAAGACTATCGTCTTTAAAACGCCCGTGTGTACGAGATTTCCTCGCACGTTAGGATCCCCAGGTGGTCAATATAAATCCGGAGCCCTCCACTACGGGGCGCCTCATCGCCTGCGTTGCGCCGGCGCGTTAAACCCTACAACGAATCAGAAAATCAAAAATACAAATTTTCGGTAATTAATGCCATGAGGCTACTCTTGGGTTACGAGGCATGTCGTAGTGGCAGCCTCCGGAAGAATTTTGACAATTTTCGGATATTAAACCGGCGCCGAAACCTCGGCACACACTGGCGTTTTTGTTTCCCGTTCCCGTACAAAAAACGGCCGCCGCGGCCGGGAACTCAACTAGCGTCCTTCGGCTCAGCAGCGCAATGCCTTACCGACTGAGCCACCGCGCTGTGTTTCCCACCGGGACTTATGCCGGCGCCAACACTGGGTGACCTAAAATAAATAGGGCTCAAAAGTTTAACGCCGGTCTATCAGATATTAAGGAAGGCGTAGATTGTAAGCCGAAAATAATTATAATAAAGCCCACTGTATAGCGCATAGTCACGTAAGTTTTCAAAATACTTTCACTATACCCACGGTTATGTCTCCTCTGCAAGCTCTATTTGTAAACAACACGTGGTGCCACGCGGCCAAGTTAAAAATCCCCATTAGAATAGGTACGCTTATCTTCTCAGAGAACAGCCACGTAAAAATGATCGGCGTGGTTCTAGACGAGCGGATAGTTCTCAATTCACAATCGACAAAAACAGAAAATCTTTACCCAACTATTGCCCACAAACAAAGCGTCCAACCAAGAGAAGAGCAAGAAAAAGAGAAAAGAAACGGTAAGAACCATGCAACCACTGATCATGACCAGAACATTGCAGAGCCTGCCGTACCACAAATTTACCCGAACCAAAGAAAGTGAAAGAAACCCCATCGTTAAAACAGTATATAAGAAAGTTCTTAACCTCTCAACTTTTACCGGGAGACAAACTAACAAAGGGTGCGCCGGCAGGGTAACAGAATGAACATGCATAGAAGGGTCTAGACGAAAGAAATAGCCATTTTACTCGATGGAGGAACAACATAACAATAATCGGAGCAAAGAATCCACCCGGGATGCGCAGGATAACAGCGGGTGAAGGTTAATGAGCGAGGCCGTCGCGCTGCAGTCGTCCTAAATAGTATGTCAGTGATAATGACGATAAATAGGTCCTGAACTTGTCTTCCTAAGGGATTTCAAGAAATTGGAGAAACCAATGCTCTAGCACCGAGAAAGCGGATATAAAAAAACTAGAGAAGCCATCATACCCCCACCCCGGTCTTTCCCGTTGATACAACGAGGTTTCGATGCCGAAGCACCACAAACAAACCAACACAGTTATCTCAATGACCATGTGCGTTAGGGTGTTTGGTGAAAACATCAGGCACTAACTTAGAACTCTGCTAGAATAGAGGAAACATGACCCTCTTGCGCGAAACCTATCCATGTCCAAGGGCATGGCCAGGGGAGAACAACTCAGACAAAACATATCGCACTTCTTCGAGACAAAGGTGGCAGCCTTGACCAGCTCGTTACCTCAACATCAGCCCGCCCTTATTGAGAGGGCAGTGGAAGGAGCTGGTGCCGTAGACTGAAATTTTAACTTTGAGCTCCCTTCCATCTCTTTATCCCATTTTCCTAAACCCTACTATTTATTCCTGAACAAAGATCTTCTGTCTCACTGTCTTTCGATCTCTCTGTCCTTGAAAAAAAAATTGTTCAGGCCAGCCTAGACAGAAGAGCATAAACATTTTGATACACTGGCACTGTCTCCGATTCGCTTAAACTGACAGACACCTCGTATGTGCAACATATTGTTTGATTATAGGGTTTAACGTGCCGACGCAACGCAGGCAATGAGGCGCGCCGTAGTAGAGAGCTCCGGATTAATTTTGACCACCTGTGGATCTTTAAGGTGCGCCGAAATCTCGTATACACAGGCGTTTTAGCTTTTCGCCTCCATCAGAAACGCGGCCGCTGCGGCCGGGAACCGAACCATGTCCCTGGGCTCAGCAGCACAACGCTTTGGCCCCTGAGCAACCGTGGCTGATCTCGTATGTGCAACCTTTCACGCTCACATTTTAAGCCACAGAAGCGCAGAGAGCCTTGGTCTCAAATTGGACACGGCGATTAAAAACCCTGGTTGCTAGCCTTCCCTTTTAAGATAAAGTTTCGTGCTCTAGAAGCATAGATAGAAAATGCGGCAGCTGCGTAAGAACATTCTCTGTGGCAGTCGAAGTATTGCTATCCCGCCTTAAATCTTGTAGTAGAAACAACGAGGTTTCTGAAACTTTTTATTGTTTCCTTTATTACCTTTCCTTCCTTCTTTTTTCTGTCCGTTGTTATGACCAAAGCCCTTTCCCAATCGCGCTTGTTAGACCTATGTTTAGGATTACGTCCTGCAAACTTGCCGTTAAGCTTTACGACGTACCAACAAATGGCAAACTCATTGTACGTGAAGTTTCGGGTACTGGTCGAAGACGTTAGAACTGAAACCGTGCGCGTTAACATTAACGTTGGGTCATGGCAAACCCACGCCAAGCCCTTTTACGCCAGCTATACCGAGGTTGCACTTTGACATTTTCACATTTTTTTGTTAGGGCACCTACAACGCCTTGCCGAATGAAGACTTAATACATCATCAGTACTTTTTGTTCAACCATATCGGGTGTGCCAGCCAGGGAGGACGTCAGACCGACTAATACTCGCGTTCACAGACAATAGAGTGTCAGGCCAATGCATACCAACAGGCTGACACATACCCGCTTTTGGAGCCAATGCATGCCCTCATTCGCAGGTATCTTGAATTTCGCGCCCCCCTTTGTGGGGTCACGCTTATACGGAGACAGCGAGTTTTTCGCCACTTGAGCACGTAAGGCTTTAGCGAGGCTCACCCCTACGGAGTTTCCCATGCGTGCCACCCTTCCAACAACACCGTAAGGCAACTTTCGGCGCAGCTATCTTGAATTTCGCGCCCCCCATTGTGGGGTCACGATTATACGGAGACAGCGAGTTTTTCGCCACTTGAGCCACGTAAAGGCTTTTGCGGGGCTCACCCCTACGGAGTTTCCCATGCGTGCCACCCTTCCAACAACACCGTAAGGCAACTGTCGGCGCGATAACCCTGATGGCGCACGTTACGTGCGTGAAGTAAAACTTGTAAGATAAA